>NW_016908289.1:31288-243610 GCF_001483705.2 Eufriesea mexicana | reverse complement strand
CCCTAAAGTAATGTGTCCTAAAAATATCAAATTTTTGTCATCAGGAAAATTTTATAACATTTTTCTTTCTTTGTTTCCCTTTGGATAATACAATTGCTCCTCTAGGAAATACAACTTCAAGAAAAATTAACCAATTTTGATAAAACTTTGTCTGAAGAATACTTGGGAAGCTAATTCTTTGAACGATACCCATATACACATTTCTTGGATAATTCCATGTTGCTTTCGACTGTATTTATTTACAACTTTTGAAATGCTAAGTTAATGATATACAATAAATTATAAATATTCAACTTAACAAATACACAAAAAATACATGGGTCACTACTGGCAGTTACTGCGATTAATTTCCTAACCTATACAGCATGGCGTCCAATTCGGAAGGTTGGTACGATACTACAAATAAATTAGATCTCACGAAACCTAAATTTCTTGCTGGTGCCAATAATTCACGTTGAAACGACACCATATGGGGAGAGGGGCGGTGGTGTATCGATCGCAACGTATTTTATTTTCTTCGCGAAGATTCCTCGAACCCGACGAAGGATTATCGAACGTTTTTAAAGAGGAACGCCAGAGTGGGCTGCTGTGACCGAAAAGGGTCGAGAGCAATTAACCTAGGAAGTGGCACGGTCGGCGAGATATTATTTTTGAGCTCTCCCCCTTGGCCCCACTTTTAATTTCATAGCGTCAGAAAACGTCGTATTCTTTTCCACTTTGCCGTTTAATTTGCCGGATTTACGGCGCGTTAATTCAATCAGGGTGCTCGTTTTCACCGAAAAAATTACGACAAACCCACCCCCGTGCTACCAAAACCGAATCCCGTTATACAGCGACATCTTTCGGCGTCGCTTTTTCGATTAAATCCGCGCGATACTTCACCAACCCAGTGTCGTTCTAACGATAAAATATTAAACGAGCTGAGGTCATGCTTTATGATTTCCTTCGTACTTTCGTCTTACCGATGATAAGGGTAAAGTATTTAAATTAGAGCACGAAGTTCTCCGTTTTTCTCGTTTACTTATGACACGGAAGATGCCCTGCCTTTATATTGTTTAATAAATTCTTGGAGAATTTAATATAGCTGAAATCGTCCCATTGCACTATTTCCACGTCCATTGAAGGGATAATTGATGCTGGTTTTCAGGCCACAGTGGAATATTCGAAGGTTGGAATGGAATAAATCTTATTGCATTGTTATAATCTTACAACATCATAACTTGCTGCGAGAAATTGAATCGAACTTTACAAGAATTTCAAGCACTCTTTGAATAATCTATTTTTGTGCAAACTATGTAAAGAAGGATATCCTTTTTTTTGAAGCAGTAGCGGAGGAATATTCTTTTACAAACTATAACAAAGAACTTGATATTAAAACTTATACATAATCGTTTGTCCATAAATAAAGATCACAACATGGTCCATAAAACCTTCTACCTCCAAGATTAATACTCCTTCTAGGAAGCGAATCTTCTTATCCACTGCGCTTTAGAAATTTAAAAATACTTTGTCCAACACCGTCCAAGAAACGTTATGGATTATAATAAATTAAAAATCACCGACGAATATAATATTACTTCTTCGAATAAAGAATTCCTAATGATAACCTAAACAGCAAGAATTCCGTCAAAACCAACATCCTGCATACAAAGCATCCGTGCCACATTTATGCACATCTACAGTTTACCCCTGAAATTACACATATATTGTACGAAACACGCTGTTCCGTATTTCATTATTCTGACCACAGGGAAACGAGAAACGGTAAAAGAACGTAATTCATCAGACGCGGCGTTTATTGTGCAATTCCTGTGAGAGCGAGACGTATTAAATATGGAGGAAGGGTGGGGATGGTGCGAGCGCAGCGCAGCGCCGCTAAGCGGCAAGTCCAGGAACTGGAGAACCGTGTAGCGGGCAGGGGACCTACGGATCGTTTCGAATGCCGCGTTCAATTTTTCAGCGGCTGTCGTTCGTCGCGTTTTCCCTTGTGCGAGCTGTACGGCCGCCTCGTAAGCAGGAATTAAGGGGATTAAGCCACCTAATCCTGAAAGCGTGGCAAATTAAACAGAGTAGCTTTTACATTGCCTACTTAAGTTGCACAGTATACTTCGTACGGCCGTTTAATCGTTAATGACCGCCGGATGAATATGCGATTGGAAACGTCGCTGCCATAATGTCCCATCGATATTTCATTCGGAGAAATGTCGTGTGTGTAAAAGGTTTTGGACCAGGATGCGAGATCCTACTTAACTTTCGATGGTCTTGGTGCTCTGTGAACGATTTAGTACATACTATAGAGTGGCACTTGCGTTTCTCCTTTTGGTGTGTCAAACGACATGTTTCTTTGGATGTTGATTAGAGAATCTATATCTGATGATAATAATATAAATAAAATATATATCGAAACTTTAATGTACATTTTTGAAATATAAGAATGATTTTTGGGAAGTATGGAATTCCGTAGATTCTGAAACTTACATGCTATTTTAGAACAAATACTGTGCAAATGTTTCTTGAATATAATAAATGGAAATTGGGATTTTTTCAGTTTTTGAAGAAAGTTGTATTATGAGTAAAATTAGGAAAGTAGGTAAGGGTATGAGAGTACTTTAAAGGAAACATATATGCTCATTTATAATATTGAGATACGGTTATGGCAAAGATTATGAAACACTTTTTATAAAGCGGACATGAATTTGTGAAGTTTTACTGTGTTCCCGTAGTATAGGCAGGAAAATGTAAACTACAAAAACGTAAGATACATCAACTTCAGTATACATAAGTTATAAATAATATTTCTTAGATATATAATTTAAGCAGCTTTAGTGACTTCTCCTAATCTTCATCGCCTAATACATGTATAAATCTAGGATAATAAACACGTTACAACTAGGAAAAAAAGTATCCAACAGACTCTATACGGAAATAAAATTCAAAATGAACACTTAAAAATATTTAATATGAAACTTCTACCTTGAACAACGAAAATAGGTTAACAGGATAAAAAACTGCCTATAATTTAGAAACACGATCTAGCATGAAATAAAATCTTGCTTGCAAGTCTTGAGACTCCCGTTCATTATAATAAGACGCTATTAATTGGGGTAGGTTGTGAACTGTAAACTACAATAGCTTCAGGTTAAGGTCCTGAATATATTAACATTGTGTACTTTCTTTATCGTGTTTTCTATCAAATAAAATGGGCATTCCTCTGTATTTTTCAGTGGTCGCTCAATTCAATTATAGCAATTGATCCATGATATTTAATTCAATTTAAATATACTTGAAATTAAAGTTTTGCGTCCATACATATTCATATACTTATCATTTTTATGTGTTAAAACAATTCCTGAAACGAGTTTCACGTATTATGAAGCATTCTGTATAGTAATGGTCAAAGTGGGGCTGTTCAAACTCAGCTTTGAGCTTCTGAACCTGCCTCCACTCTGTCCACTATCATGGAATGGCAGGCTAGATAATGCAGCATCGCAAGTGAGAAGTGTGTGTTAGTGAACATGGTTACTTGGCAAGGATGTGTTGATGAGTCATAGGGGGAGACAAAACCATGTAAGGGTCCACCTGTGGACAACCTTGATATAAAGAGTGACACGCGATGCCAACATAAATTCAAAAGCAAATTTAGGAAAAAGGTTCTTCAAAGAGTTCTTCAAAGTGTCTACTTTAGTTCACCTTCTGCTCTACACATCTCTGTGATGTTCAAGTTCTCTACCTGACTAGCGAAAGTTGTTAAAAATTATCTCATAGAGAAAATATCCTGTAACGTGAAATTTCCACAAAATTCTGAAGAATAAATTAAGAAAGTATTGAGAAATAATAAAAAGGAATATACGATATAAAATATTACAAACAAATAATAGTACGAGAAGTGTATAAGCGAACATTTGTAAATTATTTGTTGCGAACAGCGCCAAATACTCGAGAGTGCTCGGATTATATCCTACCAACAGTTTCGTTACGAATATGGCCAATGATACAGTCTACCACGAATTGCCAGCAAATATACATGCAGCGATGGTACTACTCCTTTAGGGTGGATCGGCATAACCCGTGGTCGCAATGAACAGTTGATTATCTAAATGGACAATTGATTATCGCTTGGAAGGCACCAGAGCATAGAAATTCAGAAATTCACATTTAACAAACAAAGCTGTTTCGATTACTCAATAATAAGTACGGTACTTAAACCACTGATACAAGTAATCTGATTAGTCCAAACGATCTCTTAACATTCGCCCACATCCAAACTATAAACGTGTTATCCTTCAATACCTACAGTCATCCTCAGAAATATTTCAGCATGCTATCAATTTAATTCTTCATTCTCTGTATTAATCCTACCCTAGCATCGCATAATTAATTTTGTCCATCCACTATATGTATACCTATCCAAACTATATATATTCTAACATTTCTGTATCCACCTGTACATCCTCCAACAAATTCCCACCGTTCAAAAAATGTAATAGCAATTTCAGACACAATAGCCTTACCTAACAGAATCACGTAATTCATGAAAGAATATTCTCACCATTTGTACATTTTTTATACCTCGAGGGAGAATATCCAAGCAGCACGAACCATTGCAGTTCCAAAGAAAAACAAATAGCGAATGAAATGACGCATCAAAAATCGTAGGACGTTTGTTATATATCTCACCAAAATTGATTGACTAAGGGATTGGACAAAGATTTAGACTGGAGTTGAATTAATTGAATAAATTGAACGGCAAATGAATAAACAGACTGCGTGAGAGTCTGCCCTTAGCAAAGAAACCATCTGACGGCATAGAGAAGATCACCCACCGACGGGAAACCCTATTATTCGGATCGCGTTGAATTGAATTTCACAATCCATTTGATACGCATAAAAGAACAATGCCATTTGGCGGAGGATTTAACCAGCTGCTAATCACGAGTCAGTCGAGCGACTAGTGACACTACTTTATTCTCGAATCTTAGATTAGGACTAACCTAACAATACCCCACCTTGATTTTTCTTCACATATTATATGTACGAATACTTCTAACATTATATGGACTACAACATAGTACTTTATCGTGGATCGCAACAAAATAATTAAAAAATTATCGATCACTTCTTAACCCTTTTACTAACTTATCACCGATGTACTCCATTTTCAATTTAATTCTTCCCTCTTCTCTTTCATGAAAAATGACCTTTTCTTTTCTTTCGTGTAAAGCTAGATAGATCAAAGCATACGTATAAGCTACTATAAGGGCTAATATCTATTAGGAACCGTATTAATATTTATTTAAATATTAGAGCAATATTTGTCGTTGAGACAAACTTTTGACCATCCTACTCGAATTGGGTATACAATTGCTACATACTACCCCAACAATCAGTGGACAACCGCCTTGCAAAATGGCATTTAACCTCTCGAGGAGTGAATTTCTTCTAAGCTAACGTTACAATTATTTCAGGGCAGCAATTATAGAGTAGAATAAATCGCTATTAGTGGTTTTTCTTCTTTTTATTGTTAGGGATTCTATGGTAAATAGTTCTCTAACTAATTATAATTTTCTTTCCTCTAATAATAGTTGTAATTTCAAAAAAGCTAAACATTCACATATGTGCCAGTATCCCCGAAGGGGTTAACGAATACAAAAGCTTGGCGGACCGCACAGGGCCCCAGACCCCGGGTCGTAGGCCGACTATGGCCGACCAAACTTTCAAGGTCCGCGATATCGCTCGGAATTATCTCTATTATTCCAAGATTTGTAGAGAAACGTCGCACGACTCGATAAAGGAAACTTTAACACGGTCTTGGGGGTGGCGATAAATAATCCGGGCGAAGCCTGGTCACCAGCTTCCGGTCGAGATACGAAAACAAGTTCCGACGTGGACTTAAAATATTGTGGCCCTGATTTTCTGCCGCATCGGTGTCTCGGCGAGGTGCAAAAGGAAAACACACGCGATACTCTCGATCGATACGTGCCTTCTCTCTCTCTCTCTCTCTCTCTCTCTTTACCTCGCGGCTTTTACGGTGCTTCCAAGTCTCGAAATAATCGCCTGACTGGTGGATGCGTTTCGAACCGGATACCGGGGCAACTATTGCGGCCCCGCGGCGAACCTGTGGAAACGTCGTGATCGATTCGGTGTTACAGGCTACGGCGCGCACGAAGGAACAACAACCACGACCGATATTCCAATGCGCTAGTGAATATGCTGACTCGATTAAAAGAACCCCAGATTTCGCGCTGTGTTTACGCCAACGACGTGAAATATAGCAGAATTATTCGAATTAACCCCCTGCACTCAAAAATTCTTTCGTTGTAAACAAACAACAATTCGAAGCTTCTCTCGTATCTTTATAAGCTCGGTGAAGCTTCTTACGGTGAAATATGGGAATGAAAAAATTTCGCGTGGATCGAGTGATAGCGAACTTGTGACACGCCGAAACATTTTGAGTGACACACATTGTTTACGGACGCAAGGAAAATATAAACGATAGTCTTCCAATACAGATGTATCATGTATCAAAAATTTTAAACTTTAATTATTCGATTTGAGCAGATACGATACGTGAAAAATGATACACTTTATATTTGGATATTTGGTCATTAGTATAATATAAATTCGCGTAATCGAGTTCCACTGTATTTTGTTAGAAGAGGTACAAAAAAGAAAATTGTGGTTCTGTGAGGTTTAACGAGAGAGGTATTTCTTTTTGTTGGGGGGATATTGTGGAAAAGCACGTACAGAATAGAATATGGTACGTGGATTACAATAATATAGCTCGACTGAGAAGTGAGATATTCTGCATGAACAAATAAGGGAAACGTTTGGTGCAATGTTTTCTCGTCCGAGAATTCATATCTGAAAAAGAATTTATTTTCTAAATACGCCGATTGCGTGTTTTCCATATTTTTTTTAATAAAATACGAAACAAGTTTTACAAATACGATTAATCGAATGCATTGTTTTAATTGTTTGGGAAAAATATGTGTGCATTTCTGTGAAGTGTCGAACACGTTCTAGAGTGTCTTTTGCAATCAATATAGATTTCAATTTTTCTTTACAACTTTATTTTGCAACAAGATTTAATTAATTTTCGCTTCTCGTAAATGAAATTTTTAATCGTATTGTAATTTATTCGAATTCATAAACATATGTATATCGAATATGTCAGTAATTGTTTATTGATATTAAAAGTTAATCTCTGTTCGCAGTATTTGCATGTTATGTATTGATATGTATGTACATATTTCTGAAGCTCCTACAATCAATTTCTTCAATACTCTATTTGAATATTCGTTTTGCTTGGAATACTTCACACGATAAATTCTATTAGTAAACATGAGCCAAACATATGTATAGATGAATTTTATCAAATTTGTTTAATCGTGAATTTAAAATATTCAAAATTAAGTCTCTCGTGTCGCATTTAATACATTTAGCCAGAATGATGTTACAGAACCTCAGACCTCATAAAACATCCAGTACTTGATACTTTAAAATGGCACATTTAAAAAGCAGCTTAATTAAAATATATCATTTCTTTAAATAAATATGAAATGAAAACGTGATAAAAGGATTTCAGAATTTTTAGTAACAAGTATCCAATAAATATTTCAAAAGTACCCTGAACCGAATACATTAAAAACATATAAAACCTGGAGCATATAACCTAATAAAATTGTAAAGACTAATAAGTATACTACTGCACCCAACTCAAAAATATTTTTTGAAACAAATAAATAATTTGAATAAATTTCCAAATTTTCAGTAATAAAGATTTAATAAATATTTCAAAAATATCCTAAGCTGAATATATTAAAAGGATATATAACTTGCAATAGGTAACAATAATAATAACAATTTGTAAAAATTAATAAGCTTATTACAATGTCGTAAGGAAGCAATAACATTTGAAATACCCTCTCCTTCCCCGCGTCGTAACAAGTTTCACGATGCAGCGGTACACTTAACCTCGAATACCATCGTCGGTCGCGTCGTTTCGTGCACGTTGTAAACAACATTTGACGGCATTTCGTCGACTGATCCTCGGTTTCGTACTGCTTCGAAATTCTCACATGTATCGTTTTTCCATCGTTACATTCCATCCACTTTGTGCAATCCTCGTCGTCACTGTGCCATTCTATTCGCGTTGCCACGTGCTTCCAATATCACTTTCCTCTGTTATGCACCACTTTTCCTATTCTCTTTTCCCTGCTGTGGCACCACGCCTCGATTAATTCCCGCGAAATAAGAACACAATTTCTCAAATGGCTGACTTTTTACATCCCGACACGCTCATAATCCTCGCAACGTTCGTTTCCGTCGGCAATCGTGCACGCTGTACTAGACAGTCAGACAAAGAACTACCCGCGTGAGACAGAGACACACGTTTTATTGGATCGTGGAACGCACGGTTCGTTCGCGTCGCGCGCTCAGCCAACACACGGCCATGCAGATGCAATATAGAAGAGTGTAAACGCGATCAGTCGAAAGTCGCAGAGCAGGCGTTCGCAAAGGCACGAAACATTGCCCCATAGAGAGATTTAGCGGAGCTAACGGAACGGCAATTTCGGTGTTTGCAGCCTTATAACGCACTTTTGCTAGGAAATAACGGAACGCTTATCCACTGGGGAAGTTACGTAAACTTTCCGCGGTACAACGTTGTGTTAGACGGTGCTTCAATTTTTCGCTTGCTTTCTTCGCAACTTTGAACCAGTTTACCGCTATAACGCTGGACTTTTCACGCGTGTATCCATCATCGACTATGAACAATTTTCGAGGAACTTTGGAGAAGTGCAGTGCGATCGTTAGAATCTTGCAGTGGAGTGTCTTCTACTATGGAGTGTCTTCTACAGCGCTTTGTTTCATTCATTCGTACAGAAGGTTTTCATTGGAAACATGGCTCTCGTATGTGAAGCGATTAATAACCGAAGGATAACCGCAGATCAAGTTTTGTATCTGAAATTATTACTGCTAGAAGTTTTCGTAACTATATGTAGTAGGTTGGTGCACAAAAATATTTGAGAATGTGACAAATTATTAGTTTAGATATTTCCCCGTACTTTGAAGAGTGAATTATATATGTATCCATAATTTTACTTGGATAAAAAAAATCTGGATTTATAACAAAATAAATCGATAAATGGTATTTACACACTGATAAGTCAAATCTAATAGTTTACATAAGGTACATACGTGCTTATGTCATGAATCGATGAGACTACACTGCATAATAATACAATAGAATAAATTGAATAATATATAAAATTTACTATAATAAAATATTATAAACAAGATACTGAAATAGAAATTTCTTAATTCTTATTTCTCAATTGTATAATTGTGTAATTTCATTTTAATTTTCACCACGATATTTATATTAATTCCGTGTAATAAAAAATTGCCTCAACGTACATACTTGCATTTTCGGTTTGAAACAAGAGATTATTCTCGAACTGTTCATAGAAGTAGAGTACTTGAAAGAAGCAGCCAATATTCGTCTTTGACCGCATTCTAGCTCTTACAAAAAGAAACAGAAAGAACGGGGTCTAGCTCTATGCTTAAGAATTCGACTTGTATGTGTTAGAAGTTCTGTATTGCCAAACGGTTGCAACGCAATGAACTGACGTCTTTGAAATAAATGCTGTACGATCTATTTACCTTTCTTAACTAAGTTATATAAACGTACATAGTTACATAAAAGGAAAGAAGTGACCCAATATTTTTCTGCCTGTGTGAATAGACTCAGTCGTTCCACGTTTGCGTGAAAACGTGAACATTGCCTGTTTTTGCCAACCAATGACATCGAGTCATTAAATATTCAAGTTAAAATTCGTTTCAGCTCACATTCCGAATATTACTAATATCGCCCTGTAACCGCGAATGATTCAACGAATTATTCGTAAAGAATAAACTTTACAAAGAATTAAAAAATTGGTAAGTTTCCAATATTTTAATGAAATATTTGCACGATATTCATATTGTCTATATTTTTCGAGACGGAATAGACATGTCGCGTAACTATAGTGTATGTAAGTACAGTCCAGTAGCCCTTAAAACTGAGTAACGATCCGTCACTGCTTGTTCAATGTTGCCTCTTTCACGCGTTCGGAGATTTCATCGCCTAACTTCGTCGCAGTTTTGCTTACCCATCGTATCCGGTTCTTCATCTCCGATACCTCGATTCCATAACGTAACAACGTGACAACAAGATCAACGTGTATCTTACCTCTTTCGCGAGCCGTTAGCCCGTTTCCTCTAGCTCTGACGGATAAGAGCAGCGGGAAATCGATGTTCGGATGATCTCGTTATTTTTCGTACAGTGCAGCTTCAATTGCATTTATCCAAGGAGTGGCGCCTCGAGCAGCGCTCCCGTTCCTATTTTGCACTCAAAACGGTCTTCCTTCCGCTGAGTTCCGCGCAGACCGCGTAATTTTTCGCTCAGCTTCACGTATAGTCGACAGAATATCCGTCGCGATAATAATCGGGAACAGAATTTTAATATCGACGTGGGAAAAGAGGTTAGTCGTATAAAACCAGCCCGATGTTCTGGTATCGAATTTACAGGATGTCCCAGATCCCAATCGATAGACTTCACTTACGAATTTAGGAATCAGATCAATTTCTTAGTAATCAGATCTTAATGAAGAAGTATAGGCATAACATGGGTCGATTCGTGTTCGTTTCGAAGACATGAGCAGAGGAAACGATAGTTGATGAGTCCCTTCCTTGAAAACTGAATACTCATGGCTTATGCTAATCCCAGGTGCATATCTCGAAAACACAATGTACCTATATGTCATCTTTTGCTCAAGATGATCTCCACAAACACGTGAGCGAAGTCTGTTGGTTGAGATCTGAGGTACCCTGTGTGTTAAGTGCCGTTGGGTAACGAGTTGGAGACTTGTCTTAATTTTCAATGACAGTGATGTTACTTTTAATCACAGAGTTAATTGGAATAATTAGATGGTGGTTGTTTAAAAGCCGAGAAGTGGATTTGATAATGATTTATTGGTTAATTGTAGAGGTTAATTAACATTCTTGGTTCGCTCGTATCGATGCGTTTTAAATCTGTCGCGTGGTTGAGGTTAATGTGGTTGCCGAAGGTTGGAAAATATTTGAAATGCGTAGAAATTATTGGTTCGAGGCTACTATTATTGGACATGGGTGTCGTGATTGGCGTTGTGGTGCCTTCATGACTTTGATCTGGAGGGTCGCGGTTTCTGCGCATTATCGACAACGTTTTAAGTTACGCGAGGCACGAAATAATATTTGGATCATAATAATTAATACCCGGAAACCGGTATTTATGGCCGGGAGATATTAATATAAATGGAAAATACCGAATCATGGAGCAGGGCATAATATTCATTAATCAATCCTTGGATTATCGTATTTATTGTAATTTATCATCGCGAGTCGTGAAATTCGCGATCGCGGATGGAACAGCACGGACGTCGTGAGAATGATGGAATCCTTCTTCTTGCATTGGACATTCAGCCACGTGGAAGGGGGAAGGAGAGAACCATAGGTTGGATAAATATATATTATCCGGCTTGACGTACCAACGGGATCCCTTTTCATCGTAATTCTATCATCTCGACCTCATTTCGTTCACGTCTTCTTGCTTTTTCAGCTACTCGCTTTGAAAACGTAACCTTCGCGGATTTTTGCCACAAAAAGTAAAATTTATATCTATTTCCTGGCTCAGAATAGTAATAAGGTAACGCCGCTTATCGAAATAATACCATAAAAATTCGCATTTCGATAAAATACGTTGCGGATGAAAATTACAAAATATTACATTTGCACAATTTTAGGTTATAATGGGTTAACATCAATATTAATACCAACAGCAATTATTCCACGTAACAAATCAGTAACGATATTATTTCTTTGATATATTAAATCACCGTTATTATTAATTCAATTCGTGGAATTAATTCCGATACCGATGCTTTCAACCCTGCAAATTCATATTATTACTTTCTCGACACAAAAAGACACCATCGAATGGAGAATGCAATGTAAAGTACCGCAATCTCACCAACCGTTCTTACGTCAAACAATCTGTTCCGCATTTCTTCGACATAGGCGATAAACGAAACGATAAAGTCGTACATTGGTACGCATTCACGCTGGAAGGAAAAGGGGGTTCTTTATCAGGTCGTTCTCTTTAACACCCTAAACGAATCTTCGCCGCACTGGCAACTCGAGCAACAAAGTAAACGAGCACAATGCTCTGCCTTCTGGCAATTGTTATCCGCGTTGTTCTCTCATCTCCACGGCTCCATCTCGCGGCAGCGCTGCGAACCAACGCGGCGCTACGAGCGGCTGCATCTTTCATCTAGGTTAGGTTCAATTCGCGTTCGTTTGATTTTCATACCCCTGGATCGAGCTCGTTTCCAATTGTGTACACTGTGTATATTAAAATTTGCAATCTCCGCGCGATTACATCGATGTTTGCACGTACGACGTCAAATGGAATACGAATACGTGAAAACGATAGACAGTTTCGTTTATAAAACGTTAATTCGAAGCTGCTACTGTGGATTAAAATTGGAATAAGCTTGGTTAGGTTATTGGATTCTGGTACTCGTGTCTCGTTTTCTTATTATTATGAACGAAACAGGCACTTTCCTCGATTTTTCTGATCACACTTACCGTTAGAGGATGATTATGCTATGGAACAGAAAGCGTTATGGTTAAATGAAAAACCGAGTGGATTCTTAAACGTCGGCGAATTATCCTGTGTTTCATCGCGAAACATTTACGGATACGAGCTCTTCGGTTAAAATTGGCTGTTAAGGGAGATTTTATTTCTGAGAAATTTATCTTAAAGGCAGTTGAGGAAGGAAGTCCAAAGTTTCAAGAAAATCAGAAGTTCACTGGAACTTTTCTTCCTGCACTTTAATGTTGAATGCTGTTCTGAAGTGGGTTTCAGCTGATTCGTATGATGTATCATGCGATTTTGTTATAGAAACCTCACGATTTATAACTCGAGAACTTTAGAAATTAGATCATTGCGAGTACATGCCTGGAATTTTAACGGAACCATAGCCTTATGGAGGAATATCGAAATAAAGATAACGAACAAGGAGAAAAATTCTTTTTGATATTCTTAGGGAATAATATATGTGCGATAAATAATCTACATAGGATATGTGAACTGTTTCGTGGTGTACATTCTTATGTGTATTCTTTTACAATTGGGACACATGAAAGGAGTTTATGTTGCATTCGAAGCTAACGATATTGAATTAATTTAACGAGATAACAGCGTATCTATATTCCAGACCATTCATTAACGTAGCACGATGTTGCAAGGCTTTGGAAGTAGAAGAGAAGATTTAAGAGTTTATACTGCAGCAGGAAGATTTAATAACGCTAATAAAACAGTAATTTCGGTTCTTGTAACTTTATCCTGCCCCAAACTCAAGTCTTTATGAGAAACCAGGCGATATTTCTCGCGTAAAGTTCAATTCAACAAATTAAATTTTTATGAATAAGAACTTTATTAGGAATTTATTAGATAGTTCTTTGATAAATTTGAACTTGGTGCGAACTTTGTTGAACATAGAAACTCTTGATTAAAATCTGAGTCGAGATGCACATTAATTCTAGAAATATATTATTTCAATGAATACTGTTTCATCAAGGAATTTTATTCGAAATCTGAACCAATACGCTTATATAATTAACCTCGTACCAAAAATAAAAATTTTTTAATCGACGTATTTTCACACACATGCAATAATTATCACCATTGCGAATTTGGTCAAGGATAAGAGTTTTTAATCGCGGCAAAAATCACTTGACAAGTCTCAAATTAAAATTTTATCTCGCATTTAATGTCAGGAACTGTGATCGAACTTTTTCGAAATGTATCCATGATATGCCAGTACAGAACACGCTGAGTGATCGGATCCAATACCACGCTCGAGTAAAATTACTCAATGATATCGGTAAGAAATGAAATTCCCTAGTTTCCACATGGCAACCTTCGACCGTACCTAATGTCGTTTACGCGACCATTCGCGAATGCGTTTTCGGCGCGATTCCGTAAGTGCACGCGTGTGGAAAACTTGATTCTCGGCAATTTGACTAAGTAACGAAGTTTCGGGCCCCCGTCCATCCATTTCGTTGAAATGGAACAGGACTCGACCAATTCGCGTATCGTACCCTGTCCCGCCAAGTGTGCTTCTGTCTCCGCGTCAGTCACCACGTGGCACAGAGGGACAATTAATTTCGTGTCGCCCGTCAGACTCTGTTTCTGGGATTCACGATGACGTCCCTGACGTATTTTTCAATGCGACCCGATTCGAACGGCCGTGTCGACAAATCCAATTCACGTCGACGACGCCATGCGCTAGCGCCAAGTCGAGACAGAGGCTGCAGCTGCGAACGTCCATTTTGTTCCACGTATAGGGCATTTATATAGTATCATACGGTAAGAAAATGTACAATGCACGTCATCGTTCCTCATCATTCGACGTGCTTTCGTGTTCGTGCAATATTTAGGAATATATTGAATCTTCTTGATTCGCCTTATTCAAGAATGGACGTCACTGGAATTACGTGTTCAAGAATAGTGATAAGTATGAAACAATATGTATACATGTGGCTTAATACTAAATTTACAACGACTGGATAAAGAAGAAGATCCTTAATGGAAAAATGCGGCAGAGAAAATGTTGGCAAATTAATTATGTTAATTACTAATATAACATTAAATATGGAATTTTTAATTCAAATTATAAAGTCGTGGTGAGTTTAGTGTTGAGACTAAACAGGTGTGGCTTTATTATTCGATTCTTCACTGGGTTCTGGAATGAATGTCAAACCTGTCAAAATGGCGGACTTTTTATTCTTTGCTTTTGAAGTTGGTGGAATTATACAGGCGCTTGTAACAGAATTTTTAATGACTCGTACTGATTCCGAGATCTAAGCATAATTGTACATGTTATATATTTTTATAATTCTTCATGACAGGAATACGTGGATGAATCTACCAATATTTCATTCTTAAATTTAATGCGTAGCTTTTAGCCTGGTATTGCGGTCTTGAGATAAATTTTCAGAAAATGATGTGAATTACCATATCTTATCTCACGAAAGTGGCTGCACGTCGAAAGCATGGCTTGGTCGTCCTACTACGGTAACATTCCACATAAAAGGTATCCTTGTCTAACCTACAGAAAAAGCGAAGCTAGACACTTTGTTAAAAATTTCGTGTTTCATGAAAAGTCGCAACACTGCCAGAAACCTGTACACACGTACATGTATTGTAGAATAAGGCTTAAGTGTGTTTAAAGAATTGTTCAAAATACCGATTTCTACGACGAAATCAATGAAATGTGTCTTGATCTACACAAGTAGTTTGCCATTCATCTTCGACGTGAAAAACAAAAGACACAACATAGAATAAATTGGATAATTTCAATTAACTTTAATTCCAACTAACTCCCCAAGTTGTGCATAAATAGCATTTATATGTAATTTCTTAATGTATGATTTTCACTCTTACACGGTGCACAGTGGTGAGATTTGCATGCAACATAGGGCAGTATCATACTCTCATACTCTCTACAGCTTTAGACACATTAATAAACTCGAGGCTGTGAAAGAAGCGCAAAAAGCCTGATGCATATTCAAGACGCGAAAGCAGAGGAGGTATATAAAACGCGAGGCGTTCAAGTGTGCCGTGTAATGTCTTTAAAATGCGCTGGAAATCTTTAAGGAATCTTGCCTAAAGCTTTCCACGCGTCGACGCGTTTCTCAAACACAAGAAAAAGCAGAGCAAAAATTTCCTCGTGGTCCAGTCCGCAGTCAAATTCACGTCTCTGACACAAAATGGTTCGGTCAACCTTCCTCCATTATCTCAAAGAATGGCCTGTCGATTTTGACCCCGATTGGCGCACCACTATCGCGACACATTGTAACCGAACAATCTTCGCTTCTGCCAAATTCGATTTAACGTACTGTATCCAGCGTGGCGTGGCTCATACTGGCTAATCGGGCGGGTTCCCATGGATTGCTGGGTCTCGTTTCTCACTTTCGCTCGATTACACTATACACAGTCCAGCTTTGTCATATCGAACCTTCTGGCCGACGAATTCAACGAGATTTTATCGTAAAATCGTCGGCCTTTCGGGGACAGAAATTTCCGGGAGGATTATTCCTGCAGGTAGGTGACGAGTTAGTGCGTTACTTCACCGATCGATGTGTTAAATTACACTCTTTGTCTAAATACTGTAGCATGGTAGGCTTGAGCACCCTAAGTGGAGAACATCCTTAATGAAGAAAAGAAGCAAAGGCTAGTGGCCAAGATGAAAGTCAGACCCATCTGTGAAGTACACCTTGGGTTTGCAATATTTCAGATAATCAAAAGGGTCAAGGGAGTTTTAGGGGTAAAATTAGAGAAAGCGGGGGATGATCCTCTCGAGAATACAGCGTTTTGTACAGTTTGGTAACGTTAGATCAGAGGAAGTTGTTAGGAAAGTTGTTCGTAGTGTACATATAGTCATTGCTGTTCAACCAATTGCTTTCTTTGTAATGTCTTATTTTGATGATAATTATAGTTACGACTATATTATAGTTGCATTAGCGTTTGATTTCGAGCAATTGATAACTCGGCCAGACTGCTATGGAGATAGCTCTTTCTAATCGGTCAGCCGACCGAATGGGATCCTACGCGCATTCACATGCGCATAATGGTGCGTTTACACGACAGTAAGTATTACGGAGAGTTGGGCTTCCTGAAATCTATACTTTTAGGCTCCTGGTAACGTTAATTATATATCAACACAAGCGCTTTACTTAATCCTACTTAATCCTACTTAATCCTATTTGGCGTAGGGCCTATTCTCTTTGTCACTCGATGCAATATAATTCCATTTGTAGATGCGACGCTTCTAGCCAATACTAAAAATTCGTGTGGTCTTTGGGATATTCGTTGAAACAGGGTGGTCTTTGTTACTTATATTATAGTCAGTCAGACTTCTGTAGCACAATGGTCCGGAAATGCTTCTGGTGAGCCTCAGAGCTGTTTATTTTGCATGACACTTCACCAGGCGACACTCGAATCCACCTATTGTTTCTCGATCTCACTAGGGAGCAAACGAATCCCAGCAAAATGAACTGGTACAGCTATTACCTGCCTCATCTTTTGTCACTTACGACGGTCTTCAGAGCATTTTCCATTTAACAAACTAGCGCCACCATGAATCGTACCTCCAATTACACGAATGTGCTCTTTTCATCGCATATTACTATGAAATGAAATATTTTCTAATTCTATTGAATAACCTACAGATTTTCTCGTTACTACATGAACTGTATCGTTTCTAATGCCTCAGTTTTGCGTGTATATATATATATATATATATAGCTAACGAAAGCGTTTGAATAGTTTTGGGTGTGAGTATACATGATCATAATAATACAATTCAATTAACGTCAGAATTTTTGAATCATTCCACTCTGTCACTTCGTATCAGACGTTGATCGAACACGAAGTGAAGCTTGGAGGCGATATAATCGTCAAATTTGACGAGACAGGATCTAACCTTACAGACAAGCTCTTTGATACCCTGATTCCCTTCTGTGCTAATAACGTTTGCTGTCCGTTGTTCCAAATTCGCTGCAAGCCTCTCGTTGATCGCGATTGTCGACACTGCTCGCGAATTATTCGCGAATCCCTCGAATTACTCACTGACACTAGGGTCGATACTTGAATAGTGCTCATCAATCATACGTTTACGAACGACATCGAAAAATTGTCACGTTGCACGAGATGATGTAAAAGATTTCGAGCATGGACTGTAATAAATTTGATAACCGGTCAATGCATTTGGTTGACAGATAGGCAAGAATGGACGTCGTGAAACAAAATTTCGCAAAATCGTCCTGTCTTAAGACAGACATTTTCTGTTCATCATTAACACTTTATTATACGACAAAATAGGCTGATTAACTCCACTCTTTGGAATATTTTTTAAGTTTAACACCAAATCACTTGATTATTGTTCAATTATTCATGTCTAAAGTAATGTTCTATTTTTTGTAATGGAGTTATCCGGTTTGACAAATATAATAATTATTTAATACAAATAATGCGCCTTATTTCAACGTGTGTTGTATATATAAATAAAATATATAAAAATTTACGCATATCTAAATGTTGAAGGTTTTCTCTTCCCAGAGAAAATTGTTTCAGACCTGAAATCGGTGGTCAGCAAAGTACTAATTAGCGTATTCCACGTGGAAGACGAAGAGACATAAATCAGTCTTAAAATCCGAGAGAGAATTGTGTTATTAATCCAAGAAAGAGTTTGTATTCGAATATTTAATTAAGATAAAAATAGCATTTGGGCTGAGTAGTCTAACCGATGGGTATAGCGAACAATATTCTTTGATTACCCGATGAAACTTTAATTCTGGCGCGGGCCAACTATAGCCAGGTTAACTCGAAACGTATTGGAAAGAAAATTCGAAGCTTGGAAGCTGGTTACTGCATCTCTAAAAATTCCCCGCGACCAAGCCGAAGCTATTGTTTGAATAACCAAAAGTTCCGCTGGAGGTTAGGTTGCAGCGCGCCACTACGGCCTGCGGAGATTTGCGGAAACAAAGAACCGGGAAATAAAATTCTCGTTCATTTGCCTGCTCTCTCCTCTGTTTGCTTCCCTTTTTAAGAGTTCCACGATGATAAAGAAATTTAATCAACTTGACGTTATCGAGCGCTTTCGTGTCTTCCCTTTTAAACCGAGAAACTTTTCATCAAGCGCGACCGTGCTGAAGTCAAACAGAAGTAACGGACCCCGACGACAATGGAGGTTATGTTATCGATCGAGAGTTTCTTCCGCCCTCTATGCTCTCCACTTCGCGCCACGTCTCGGCGGAAAAACTTGCGTTTCTATGTATGATCTCGAACGTAGACAGGCCACAAAAGAACGTTCGATCTGCTTTCACAAGACGTCACCACGTTTGCACGTCTCTTCGAAGCCTTTTATTCAACGCGGTGCATTTTTCTTGGAACTGCTGGCTTCTTCGCCGAGCCTTCTCTTTTATGATTCTGGGAATTTTGCCATGATCGTTGGCTAGCCAGTTTCAGCCGATTTAAACCGGAAAATGATTCCAATTTTGGGTGAATATTATTGTTTTCAAAGCTATGATTCTTTTCTCCTTTTACTTTGTTTTAGTATACAGAGAAGCAGGGAAGTTGGGTTCCGAAACTACGTCGTGTTGTGAGAAATCAGAATCGTATTGTACGGGACAAAGGATATTTGCGAAAAGTGAGGTTAGGTTCCGGAAACGAATTAGAATGGTTCAGAATTTTAATACTGAAACTAATTAAAAATGGCCTAAAAGAACATTTAAATCTTTTATTAAAAGTTCCACATTTAACCCTTTTTCTTCGACCTCCTGGCTATACATATATTTTTAACGTAGTTTTAATAAAATTTTTAATTTCTACTGTTAACACATTTTCTTTTATGTTCATGTTTCGTCTATACATATAAATTATGTTATATCGGAGTACTACAATTTTTAAACATTTAAGAGCGAAAACGTGCTATAAAAGTGTGATATTTTCAAAGATGGAATTATCTGTATTTCAATGAAAACTGTCTTTGAGAGTTTCTGTATGAGTTATAACTGTGAAATTACATTTTTCGTAGATATGTCATATATACATATATCTTGGCTTTTTCACTCGCAATTGATATATCTCAAGTTTACGGTTCCTTGAAGCGAGAGTAACCTGGGTCAGGATTTACGGACCGGCGCTGTCGAATTAGGAATTTATGCTGCATCCTGGAAGACGTATTATGTCTAAAAACTTTGCGACTTATGTAAATTCTAGGAAGCTATTAAACATTTCTCTTGACATCTTATTGGCACATATAGTCATATATAAGGTTGGACTGTCTAGGAATTCTTGGTTAAATTTTGGAATACTTTCTGTAAACATGGATTTACAAAATAAAAATTAAATTCAGACAAAAATTGATTTATTACATACTGCCAAAGACTTCGAGACAACATTCGTCCTATCATTAGAGAATCTGAAAGCTCCTAGTAACAATTCTCTGTCAAATTTTCGAATATCTTTTGCAAACCTGGATTTATTAAATACAAATTATTAAATATTACCAAAAATTGAACGCTATATTCTTCCTATCGGGATTAGAGTATTTGAAAGGCCTTAGTACAACACGATTTATATATTTAAGCATCCTTCGTGAATATATTTCTTAAATTATGAGGTATAGTAATGTAGTAAACCTTATTATTTACACCAATTCTGTTTCTCTTACAATACTATCGTATTATACGGGGATTATTTATGTCCATATATGTTCATGTATTTTTCTTAAATATTCTATTCGTTATTCATTTTCATATATCTGAAATAAATAACTAAATTATTACCAACAACAAAATCTGAAACAGATCAATGGACTACGTAACATTATCGCCCTATAGTATCTTAACCTAATGAGACGATAGTAGCTAATGTCTGATTAGTGGCGCCATTATCTGCTTGTTGGGATCTCTCTGGTAGCAAGAAATTCGCAGATATTAGACCGATTAAGGTCATCCCAGCTACGTAATACCACTGCTATTACCATAATAGCAAGCAACAAACTTCGTAAACGTTTGACCGTAAATTTATTATCAATCGAAGGGAAGCAATTACATTCGGCGATACTAATGGCGGAGCTATCCGCCTATCCTTCTCGTTCGCGAACCGCCTCCCCACCCAGTGATCCCACATCTTGTCCGAAATAGTTTATCGACTTCGAGACTCTAAAGTACTCCTGTCAGTCGGTTGACAGGGCCGGAATGGGATCGTAAATAACGAGGGAAATTCAATGGTCGATTAGAAAGCATTCCAGCAAGTAAGTTTAATCGTGAGTGGAACTTGGTTTACGAGACAACGGGTTGACGAGGTACGAGCACACGCGTCCAAATTAGGGGCAGGATTGTTGTCGGTGGGCGATGAGGAATAATGCAAATCGTAATTCAATCTGACCCGACGCCGGGAACCGGTCAGAAAACGATTCCGCGTTTAACCCCAGCGAGGAACGAAGGTCGCATAGGCAAAGTAACGTCCCACGTATATATCGTGTCGTGAGTAGAAATTCTCTCCCCTCTCTTCCCTCTCCTGCCGCGAAGAATAGTTACCCGTAGAGGAATACCGAGTGAAACGATAAATTCTGGTCGCAAAGTGCTTCTCATAATTTACGATTAAAAGCTGGATCGGTCCGCCAGAGACCTCTATCAAATTATCACAAGCGATTATTAATTCTGTCCTAACCTCTGCGTGCGTCGTAAAAGCGGAATACTTTATATTCCGGGACATAGAGCACCGTGGGCGAGGAGAAACTCGTGAAAAAAGCAGGAAAGAGGTAATCGTTCTGTCGTAATCGTTTCTGACAGCAGGATCGTTTTATGGCCACCCAAGAGGGACATAGGTATGGACACGTTTCTTATAGTTCCCGTTTTCCGATGACAGATGGCGTTTATGCGCCATTCTCGAAAAATCTGTCCCACGGAACGCTGTTAACCAGCTCGTGGTATAGTCCGTGCGAAAAATATAGCGTGCTCGTAAATTATCGTATTAAGCGGGAAATGACACCGTTCGAGTCGCCGAAACGCTGGACAGTCTGCAGTCCCTGCTTGTTGGTCTCCAACGCCAAGCAGTGAAATGTCGAACGCTATTTTGCATTTCGAATATTTACAAAAATTTTCACCGTAATCGTTATTCGAAATATTCAGGAATAGGGGACTGGTTCCAAATCGTCGTTGTACGGCACTGGTTGATCGCAAGAGTCTCATTTTCCTTAAATGTCTCGTCTTAGACTTTTGCAAGTGAAAATACTTGTACTTTTAAGCTCCATTGACTTTACGAGCACGCTATACTTCTCGCACGAACTATAGCTGCCATGGTGATATTGGTAGAGTCAAAGATGGCGAATTGGTTGAAAAGGAACTCAGTTGAATAGGTTAGAAAATAGATACCATCCTAATTGAAAATTAAGATTATTATACCTTAATTGAATATGTGGTCGAAAATAAAGCTTCGGTTTCTGACGCTTCTGAAGATATCGATCGTCAGTATAAAATATGCATATCTTTTTACTTGCAGTAGGTATTCAAAAAATATCTTCCAGTAAATTAATACCAATTGCAGAACTGTCAATTATGGTCACATAATATAAAAAAATTGTTTGTCTCATGAAAATACTGTATTACTCGATATTGCCTCTCAATGATTAGTCAATTTAAATTTCCGTATGATGCAGCTACACTTCAAATTAATTCAGTTACAATTCATTTTAGTGTATCTTAAAATTTACTATTTATTGAAAATTTATTCACATACCAAACAAAATTGAATACCATTACCATTTCGTGATTTGAAGTTCTTTTTCGAGATACATGCATGCAATTACATTTTAAGAATCCGATTTCCAGCGCGCGCTGTTTAAATGTCACATAACTGAGTACTCACACGTGCTGGTGTGCCGAGGACATGTGTAGGTAGATTCATATGTACGTGTTCAAATACGCTATACCAAGAATATCAAGTATTCCAATATATCTTTGGATTCTAACAGAACCTCGTGCAGAGGAACATAAAATATTGCTTTGGACCGAAGGATAAGAAGCTTCTGGTCTGTCTTAACATATTTAACCTCATCCATAACCCCTTGCACTACAATTTGATTATGAAAAATTATACGTCGGGGTAGTATTTAATTTTAGTTAATCTCTATATACCTATTCCATCCACGATGAAATTAGAAAAAAATTATAGAAATTCTTCGAATTTTGTGCATATTAAAGCATTGCGGAACATAATTATGATCGCGTAATTAGTATAACTTATGATCATAAAATTTGACTCGAAGAATTCGTAACGAGTTAAACTCGTCATTGCAATGCGAAGAGTTGTCACGGAGTAATAATTTTCTCAAAATTTCCTATTTTTGCAATAATTTTTACTAATACAGCATAATTATTTTCATTATATATTATAATATTTTCCTCACGTCGAAATTCGAAAAATACGAGAAAGGTGTGACCAAACGATTAGACGTTAAAAAAATTGAAATGCTTCCAAAATTATTCAGAACGCGTCACAAAATCTACTTTAAAGGCTGTAAAGTGCCTGTGGTTATGGTGCTGTGTATGCAGCGCGTGAAATTCAGTTTTAAATCACGGAAGACGTATCACTCAATTTGTCGAAGACAGAAGTAACTTTTTAAACCGACACGAGGCATTAAATCCGTTCGAGATTGGCCGTAAATCATGCACGAAGCGTATGCACTCAGAGCAAACACTAGGAACGGAAGAAACACTTTGAAATTATCTCACGATAAGTGTTGCAATTTCTGTAATCACTATAATTCTCACCGACAATTCCCCGGCAAGGCAACTCGACCGCTCAGTGTGCGTAAATTCCGTACACGTCTCGACCTCATCTGACGAAGATATCTTCTTTCTCGCTTTTACACCACTACTTTCGCTTTTATTGCAGGACGAGGCGGTTGCCGAGGCACTGGAGGCCCTCTTGATTAAAGGCCCGAAAGTATTTATTCTTCATCCTTCACCCGAGAGGACTCTGTAAGTATTTTTTCTCGCGGAATGTTGTCCAACGCGATCTTACGTCGAGAAACATAACCTAAAGTATAGAATATAAGTTAAAGGTTCATCAAAACTTTGGGCAAAATTAACGAAGCAATGTTAATGAAAAAAATTGGTTAAACGAATTAATGTGTATCCGAAAACTCTCGGTGCATGCATTGCTGGAAATTCGTGGAACAAATAAGTGTACGATGAATATTTATAACATGCACCATGTGGTGTAATGGCTATCACGAGTCGGACTCGTTATCGATTACCAAATTCACTCAAAAGCGTCGAAATTGCCAACAATTTCGTCGAATTGTTCAGCTGCACGCACAGAAGTTTTTAGGAAATATCTCTACAAATGGAAATTCATACCATATATTAATTAAATTAATTGTCCTCTTGAAAAATGATATTCGCGGACAGAGACACATGAAAATATTCGGACACTCGCAAGTGCAGTTTTAGAAAAGTCACATACGCGTGTTGAATAAATATTTGAAACAAACATGGTATGAAAACTTTCAAAATTAAAAAATAGAATTTGAAAAAAATTCAACGATGTGTATAGTATTTACAATACATTTATTGCAAACATGGAGTATTGTTCGATTGTAAAGTAAGAAATTTCAGTGGTACGTTGATTCATCTTCAGTGTTAAGAGAATTATCCACTGAACTCACTAGCGCCATCATGAAACATATCTCTAATGACTTGAAAATAATTGAGGTATTTTCTAATTTTACTCCTACAATCTTCGGGCTTTTTCCTTACTGCATGTTCTATATCCTTTCAAATATTTCAATCTGACACATATATACCTCAATTGCTCAACGTAGCTAATATAAACAATTGAATACGTTCTTAAACAAATAAACAAGAAAATAAGACATTGAACAATAAAAGTAGTCAGTGATGAATAGCACAGAAATAACATGGATCTAAGTATCATCATAAATGATTCGATACAAAAATGGATGTGTTTCAATTCATGTAAATTTGGTTTCAATCCCGGAAAGCCATTACTTTCCTTACTTCGTGAAATATTAAAGAGACCCAAAATTTTGGTAAACCTAAATTACGTTTCGTTTCGCTATTTACTCCTATAAATGTCAAGGAGTATTTAATAAATGAAAGCTGGAATTTTTCTCACTCGTCGTACCAACAATCGAGTGTTCACGAGTAACAAGATCGTCGATTAAAACGAGAGGCATCGTTCAACGAACGACTGATCCGTGTAAATCGAATTTCATCGAAAGCCAATGGCTCGCGTCCGATTGTCTGGACAATCTCTTTGTTTCCGCGCTCGTCCTCATAGTTCCGTCTCGTGCCGCGTGGCGTCGTCGCGGACTTCAGGGGAACACTCGAGATCAGTACGTCGGCTGAAGATGCGCGGCGAAAGTTCTAATTGAAGTCCCTGCCTCGTAACCGCAAACTGTTTTGCTCGATATTTCAGTAAGGCGATGCTGTGCAACTTCTACGAGGAAAACTGTAGCTTACTGGAGGAAATTTACGAGACGATAAATCTTCACTATGGTAAGATGTTATTGCTAACAGGACGTGTGCATGGACGCAGTGTTGGTTGATTTAACATTTGCATTTGCACTTGATATAAATAAAATTTGTTGCTGTTTCCTCGTGTTTTTGAGGTTAATTAAACACAGAGGTTAATGAAGAAGAAATGTATCTTTTAATTAGTAAATTTATACTCCAACTGAATTTGTTTTTTTTATGTTCTTGGAAAACAGATTTTTTATCATTTTTTAACGAGCTCTTCATTTATTCTCTATGAAATCCCTGTGGAATTTCGACTAACGAGATGCGCGTTTTTGTTTGCTTCTGTAGAGAATTATGGGAAAAATATACTTCACCTAACTATATACAACCTATAGGTTTAAGTTTTATGAATTTCAAAAACATTAGTTATGAGCACCACCAGTGACAATTTTGTCAAATATTAATGAAATTCTTCGTAACAAATAATCACACGCTACATTCAATCTGATTAGCAATTAATATCGTTAGAAGAAACAACAGTAAGTACTCTTAAAACGTACGTAAGTGCGAGAACAAAGCAGTAAAATCGCCATATCACCACGATACCCAATCCAATGACTAAACTTTCCTGACTAAGCCTACATGACAAATCATTCATAGACAAGCATTCAAAACTCACAATTTTGAAGCTTTGTTAGTCATTTGCATTAATCGTGCAGAGCTCTACAAGTCTGACAAGCTTGCAACATGAAAAATACCTCATACATCACCTGCTATGGTTCCTTCATTAATTAACCTGTAATTCCAGCGCGCCATGCACGTTCCCTTTGTCATCGTTCCAGGCATTATCTTAGCTCAGACCAAGTACCTCGACGATGACTATTGGCGCTACGCCGTTTCCTGAAGCCCTACCCAGCAAATCTTCCCTCGAATCTCTAGAGTCGAAAACTTACGCGATACTTCACGGGCTTCGTGTTCCACGTACGAAAGCAGCAAGACATCCGGATTGCTCCTGCCGTTGCTCGTGCTTTGCACGTCGAGAACTCACGTTACACGGCGCATTGATTACTCTAGTACATCGAAAACTCACGAGGATTTCGACGGAACATAGGTTAACCGTTCAACATGGCGTCAAGTGAATCGCTTCGCAGCGATCGCACTGCCTCTCGTGTCCATTCCAGAAACCATGCTCCTTAACCTCTCTCATACGTTTGCACCATTCGGTGAAAAAATTGCACGAGTAAATACAACATTATTTCGCATTTCCAAGGTGTAAAGTTTATGTTTGTAGAATGTAATTTATAAAAGAAAATATTGCATCAGTATAATGTAAATTAATTTGACACAAAATAGGAAATGAAATGCTTTCCTTTGGATCTTTCATACAGACCAATCTCGCGAGAATTTGATAAAGTTTGTATGAGAAATAGTTCTGAAAAGAATATTTCACACATATCTCTCTTTTATCGATCATTGTCCTTACTAAAAGTATGAAAACAGCCCTCAAATATAGTGGTCGAAAGAATATTTCAAGACACATCTCGTCAGTAACTCAAGGATCATTAAATTTCAAAAAGTTGCGTTTAGTTCGTCGAACTGTACATACAAATGTACAATAGTATCGAAACGTTACTGGGTTTAATAACGTGTCGTTGCGCGGCGCTGCCTGTCGCGTGTCATGGCGCCTTGCGACATCTCCCCGAAAGAAATCCGTGCAGCCATCTTTGTTATCGCTCGGTGTCGCGAATAAGATTGATATGGGCATCAATTTCGCGGGAATTTCTTCGGAGAGGGCAGTTTGCAACGGTTAGTTATGGGCTGACGAAGCCGGTCGTAAAACGAAATCGATGCCCCTTATAAGAACGTTCCACGATCGCGTCTACTGGGACATTTTCATTTTTTCCGACGGTTACGATGAATAGACGGCAATTTGCGTGCACTGTGCAGTATACTTGGCGCCGAACGATCCTTTTTCGGAATGATACCGTCGTTGGACGCCGCGGCAACTTTTTAATAGAGTAGCGGGAGCAAAAAGAGAGAAGGTGATGCCAGAGGAAGGGGAACTGGGCGAAGTCGGAAAGAAAAATTGGAACTCGATGAATAGAAAGAGCGTTGGGACGTATCTATTCATTGAGGGGATCCAGGACTAATTTCGTTGAGCTTCTCTGTAACCCGCGATTCTCTTTTAAGCGTCTTCGGCCGCTTTACTCTTTCACACGGCCGCTGATAATGCGCCACTCGTTAATACAGGCTTGACCGAGTTTTTAATTGAATGACCGTGGAATGGCGCGAAAACCAATCGATATGTAGCCCAGCGAGTATAAAATATTCAAAGGCGTTCCATCTTGGTAACAGGGGTGCGCAATTTGTAATCCTCTTTTATCCGTTCCGCTCGTTTTCGCGCGTCTTCCAGCAAGAGATCGATGCGTCGCTTCGAACAAATACGACGGTTTCTGCTCCCCGGGAATTAAACGCGTCATGGTACGCTCCTGCGGAACGATCACGTGACATGTGCTGCACGGCAAGGAAATTGGAAACGATGATCTCGATGCTGATGGCGTTGACAATGTCGCTTTCGTTGGGAATTGACAACTGCGTGACGAAGTTTGGTCGTTGCGCGTTGAAATATAGGTGCTGGTAATTATGAAAGTGATGATTCTAAATGGAAGATTTAAAAGCAATTCCGAAAATTAAAATGAAATTTAAGAATATACTAACTAAAGTGTCTATATTGTATCTGTAATAATCGGTTTTACTTTTACTTTTTAATTTTTACATTTACTCCTCTCGCAATGGCGATCCGCACGTGATTGTACGTACAAATATATATTTGTTAGTAACTATACGCCATTTTTGACCGAAATTACCGCGGTCATGTTTAACAGTGCTGCATTCTGCTGAGAAATTAAATGTTCCGCCGCAATCCTACATTAGTTATTGACCGGTAATAATAGGTGGCGCCAGGTGTGCGTGAATGAGTGCGTTTTGTCCTTTGTGTCCCGGTTCCAACGCTTGCCTCTATTGTTTCTTCCTTCCTTTGTATGTAATCTCTGTGTAACTAATAACTTTTTGCTTTTTATAGTTGTAATGAGTATACGTGTAAATGATATTCCATTTGTATGGCTCATACACCTCGCTACGTAAATTAAATGATGGAACATTCATTTACGTTGCAGCGAAACAATTATTTTCCAGATTATATTTGTAACTTTGACGTAATTAATTCTCTTCAAACGTATGATATACAATGAGACCACTTTCATAATCATTGCCACGTATATGAACCCTTGTGTCTCTCGATTATAATAGAAATAACCATTTAAACTTCCTGTAAAAGTTACTGATTATTATAAGGAATCCTTCCATTCGGTATAATGAGATTTATCGTAGAATGAATCAATAAGAGTGGTTTATAAATATTTTTAAACCGCTGTGCTGAAATATTATAATCTTGGATGTAAGTTAGTTATTGGAACAAAAGGCTTAAGCGATACGATGAGCCTCACCCTTCCCTTTCTGAGATAAACTCAAATGTCAAGTTAGTTGCAACTTCTTAATGAAACTTTTATGGACTTTTTATCACCTGACATTTTAGTCCTATTTATATCCATAAAGCACACTGGCAAAGTTTGTGTAGAAGGTTGGAGGACACACAATATATTTAAAGTCTCGTATTTATAGCACTTTAAGAAAATTCAGTTTACCAATAATTTGATAATACGTGACAATAAGAATTGGCGAGATAACGAATTAAAAAATTTAATCAGAATTGTGTAAAAGGAGTGCGAGTGGAGAAATAATGTTAAATTAAAGTATATATATTAAAGTATATATAATCTTTGCTCGTATTCATTTATATCGTTAAATAATACAAGTCTGATGAAATGGTGAACAACATTAACACTTGCACATTTAATTTCCAAGATAAAGCTGTAATCCGGAAATTTTCATTCGCCAATAACCACTCTCATTTTCTCCTACTTCACGCTCCATTCCATTAGACAGCACATTTATACCCTGCCTCACGGGTATATAGCATGATCGAAGTCGCTTCCTCGCTTAATCCTCAGGGAACGTACGCAAATTTCACGTGTTTGCAGGCCAGGAATGTTGAACCGTGGTCGAATTAATTTGACATTCCCTAGTTATAAAATCGTCGAATAACCGTCACAAGGTTATACCACAACTGCATTTTTGCAGTCGTAGATGTATGTAATATCGAAACAAATTTCTATGGATCGCAGCATTGCGAGGCAACAATGCGTACGATGAAAGTGTCGTGCAAATGTTTAAGCAACGTTTCAGGTTCCTCGGGGATAACTCGACACGTTGCTCGAAATTATATTTGCACGCAGATCGCGGATCATTGATCATCGATCGATATCTTTCAAGTGCTCAGCTGAACACTTAATTACATTGTACAACACGAATATCAATCTATACATCCAATCCGTTAAGGAAATTGTCCCATCACTTTCAGTTCCCGAAAATTGCGAGTTTTTCGAAAAATGCACAATTTTTAGATGAAATGACGTATTAAATAAAAAGTGAGAACGTTGGGAGCTTCGGTTCCATCTTAAAAGTTAGGATAGACTATCTCGAATTTATCAGTGAGTATAATTATAATTATTTCCGTTTCTGAATAACTACAGCTGAACATGAAAGTTTAACAATAAACCGCGGGGCGCACTTTACACGCAATATTCGTATAACTAACTCACAATTAGGGAATAACTAATATTTCAATTTTGGTGCGTAGCTCTTAGCTTGGAATTACTTTCCAACGATTCCTTTTTGGGAAATAATACCAATTACCAGGTCTCACCACGTGGAGGTGGCTACGCATCGAGACCCGACATGCGCCCTAGTGGCGCATCCTACTGGCGCTACCTGTATCAAAAGTAACCTAATCTAACTTGGAGCGAAACAAGTTAAAGTGAACCTACTGACACTTTACTATATATCGTGTCTCACAAAGGGTACCCCGATTCGGTATACTAAAACTCTACTGTCGCAACGCTAAGATATTTTCAAGTTCCCATAAAAATAGGGAATGAAATATCAAACACGCAAGCTAATAGAAAATCGCGACGCGCCCGAACGAGTTCGCGATTATTCGAAAGACCGACTAGCCTAGGCGATGTACTCCCGTGTACAGAGATAACTTCATACCTCGGCACCCTCCCGATCGGGCCTAGCTCAATTCCAGTCACTGTCGCACTCGCCAAGACTTACACGTGGACCAAGGATAGTCCCTGAACCAATGAAACTTCTAGTGTCAACGCGAGGGCCCTGCTGGGCGGTTGCCGGCCAAGACAGACACTTCGCATCCCAGCCACACGGGGTAGAACTTAATCATCCCTGTGGTCTAACCGTAGATGGTACTAGTCCGTCAGCCAGCATGTGCCCGAGCCCCAGTCGCGTACGACTTAGGCAGCGGACCGCCCCGTCGAGGTCAGAAGACGCACTGATCCGAGGGGGTCACCCTGGAACCCGATGCATGACGAGATTGACAGTGACTGGAAATGAGTGTCGGAGACGAGTCGTGGGGATGTCTTACGAAGCATGTACTTATCGAGTACACGAGAACACGTCGCGTAGGCTAGTCGGTACTTAAGAACAATCACGACTATCGCGAGAACAATTATGTTCTGTTTAGTAAACGAGAGGGATAAGAGAAAATATATATCTTCGCTTCAAGTTAGGTAGCTTACCTTTGTACAGACAGCGCGCACATGATACTTAGTCTATGGATCTATCTTATGATTACTTAAAAGTAAACGCACGCATCGTTCATTGATGTGTCGCAAACAGAATCTTGAGAAACCTAAAAGCTAAAACAGAATATATTATTGTTAATATGTAGCTGAAAGGAAAGGGATTAGTACGAGGAAACCATCAAGGATAATAACCAAATGGAACGAGCAAGCCAACGACGAGACCTGAGCAACATAACTACAAGACAGAAACATTCCAACGGTGAGATATAAACATACCAACGAGGAAGCGCTCGAGTATTATACGAAATACTCGAACGCTCTAACGAAAACAAATCGAACGGAAGTCGTAAAATTTGTGAAAGGAAAGATTTAGCCAACGATGAGACATAAGTAAACCAACGACGAAGCATTCGAATATTATACGAAATACTCGAATGCTGAAACAAAGACACATAGAATGAAAAAAATAAAATCTGCAAGAAGAAATTATTGTTAAATTATTTAAGAGAGTGGACAATGGCCATTGAATAGCCATTGATCTAGCCAACGATGATATACAACTAAACCAACGACGAAGCATTCGCATATTGTACAAAATACACGAATGCACATACAATGAAATCTGGAATAAAAGAAATAGAATCTGAATGATAATTAAAACCTGAAACAGAAAAAAAGAACATTAACGCGGACCTTCCGAAGTCGAAACGACAACTGGCTTAAGCCGTGCTCGAGCCTGCACGCGGGCCCCTTATATAGCGGCGGCCGGCCGAAGATCGGCGAAAATTTCCGAACTTTACCGATTCCTTTAAAAGTTACTTTTCCACTGTAATAACTAATAATTTATTAACTTTTTTGACTTTTATCATTAATATACTTTTCAAACTATTTGTTATCAACAATTTTAATTTGTTATTAGCAATAAATTTAATGATTTATTAACTTTTTGTAAGTTATGGATACATTTTAACACAAGTACGTTGTTTGTTTAAGTAGTAGCTAACAATTTATTAACTTTTTTGACTTTTATCGTTAATATACGTTGCAAAATATTTGTCATTAACTATTTGTATCTGTTATTAACAATAAGTGTAGCAGTTTGTCAACTTTATGCAAATTTTGCACAAATACATTATATATACCAGTAATAGCCTATAATTTAGTAATTTTTCCGCTTGTATTGTATATTTACGATGTGAACAATTTGTTGTTAACAATAAGTGTATTAATTTATAAACCTATCCCAAATTATAGGCACATTTTAGCATTAGCATGATATTTGTCAAGTAATAATCGATAATTTATTAATATTTTTAACTTTTATCCTTAATATATGTTACAGAGCATTTGCTACCAGCATTATTAATTTGTTATTAGCAACCAGTGTAACCATTTATCGACTTTCTGCAAATTATAGATTGCAAATTATAGACATTTCAACACCTATGTGCTATATGTAATGGTAATAGTCAATAATCTAGTAATTTTTTGCACTTGTATTATAAATTTACGTTGTGAGCAATTTCTTATTAGCAGTAAGTGTAATAATTTATAATCCTTTTGCAAATTGTGGGTGCATTTTAACATTAGTACTTTATAGATTCAAGTAATGACCAACATTTCATTAACTTTTTACTTTTGTTGCATATTCTCGCTGTGAACAATTTATTATTCACGATATTAATTTGATATTAATAATAACTGTCTATTTTTTACTATTTATACATTTTCATGTATTTGAATAACGCCATTTTCATGAATTCAGTGAACGAATGTTTCTCAGCCTCAGCGAGAAATTTTCGGCCGATTTTGAGACTTTGTATTAGGAATATACAACATGAAAGTAGGTGGCTCGTCGAGACAATTCCAAGAACTGACGTCATTACCAAGAATTCTGTGGACACAACACTGACAGGCTCGACGAGAAATTCTCAGCCGATTTTGCGGCTTTGTATTAGGAATACATAAAGAATGGAGGTCTATCGCCTACCGATTCCAAGAACTGACGTCACTTCCAAGAATTCTATGGACATAACTTTCTGAGCCTCAGAAATGTTCAAATGTTAAAAAAATTATTGAAATTTGACAAGATATAGCAAATATTTTAAACTTTGTGCGCAGCTCTTAACTTCGCACCGTTTTCAAAGAGAAATCTTTGGAAAAGGATACCAATTACCAGGTCTCACCACGAGGAGGTGGCTACGCATCGAGACCCGACATGCGCCCTAGTGGAGCGGGCCTGCTGGCGCTATTCGTATCAAATGTAGCCTAATCTAACTTGGAGCGAAAGGAGTTAAAGTGAAGTTACTGACACTTTATTAAATATCGTGTATTACAATAGAGACGCGATAATTCGAAAGACCGACTAGCCTACACGATGCACTCCCGTGTACAAGACAACTCCGACCTCAGCACCCTCCCGATCGTGCCTTGCTCACCCTGCCACCGCCGACCTCGCCATGGCTTACTCGATGGCCTAAGGCAGCCAACGAACCAGTGAAACACCCAGAGTAAATCCGAGGGTCCTATGTGAGGCCTAACAATCGGAATCACGCGCATGCCCCATACCCCGGCCCTATGCAAACATAACGACATGGCAACCAAGTGATAGAGGGGCAGGCAGGCACGCTCTTGCAATGATTCCGACTACAGTGCCCATACCCCGGTTGTGTGCGCAGATTTTCTCCCAAGACGACTAAGGTTGACGGTCTCTCGTGTTGCTCCAGATGCCTCACCAGCCCGAGGGCCACCAGAGATCCCGATGCATGACGAGGTTGACAGTGGCAGAATGAGTGTCTGAGACGAGCCGTGAGAATGACTTACACGGCGTGGATCTGTTGAGTACGCGGGAAGTACGTCGCGTAGGCTAGTCGGTACTTAAGATCGATCGCGATTATCGCGAGAACAATTATGTTCTATTTGATAACAAGAGGAATAAGGGAACGTGTATATTCGCTCCAAGTTAGGTGGCTTACCTTTGAACGGATAGCGCGCACATGATACTTAGTCTAGAGATCTATCTTATAACTGCTTACAACTATTTATGTCTAATAGCACGCATCCCTCGCCGTCCAACGATGTCTTCCAACGATGAAATCTTGAAAAACTTAAAATCTGGCTTATAGGTATTTAAATCTATTTGGATCTAATAATCGCACGCATCCCGCGTCGTCCAACGATGTCTTGAAGAACCTGAAAAGCTAAAAAGAGACAGATTCGTAAAAGATTAGTACAACACAATAAAACAATTATGAATAAATATCAAGAAATAAAGTGAATATAAACCATAAATATTAAATGAATGGAGCGAACAACCCAACGATGAGACATAAGCAACCCAATGATGAGACACTAGAATGGTATACCAACTATTCGAATTTTCGAATAAAGATAAATCGAATCGAAAGAATAACATCTGGAATAAAAAAAATAATTGACACCTGAAGAAAGAAAATATAATTAAATCCTGATAAAAGGAATAATTAATACCTGAAAACAAGAAGAAAATGATTAATAAATTGTTTAATGGGATTGGGTAAGGGTGGGGCGGTTAGTCCCAACCTCACTTTCGATCTCCCACCCTCGTGCACGAAAAAATTTAGATATTACACTTCCGAAGTCGAACCGACATGAGTTCTGCTGCGTCGTGTCGCCCTTTACATAGCCTCCGATCGGGCAAGCTCCTCACCCCGATTGCAAATTTTTTATATTTACCGATTTCATTAATTGTTGTATTTCCGCTGTAGCAACCAATAATTTATTAGTTCTTTTTACTTTGATTATAAATACACGTCGTCAACTATTTGCTAATAACAGTATTAATTTATTATTAACAATCATTGCAGTAATTTTTTAACTTTCTGCAAATTGTTGATACATTTTATCACAAATACGGTATAAGTTCAAGTAATAATCAGTAATTCATTAGTTTTTTCTTGTGTTATTACCTTATACCGTGAAACAATTTATTATTAGTAATATTTATTTGTTGTTAACAATCAGTCTAATAACTTATGGACTTATTACAAATTGTAAGTACATTTCTACAGAATTATCTTTTAAGTACAAGTAATAGCCAATAATCTATTAATTTTTTCATTCTTTCATAAATTTGTTGTGAACAATTTGTTATTAATAATTAATTTTACAATGTGTACATTTTTTATAAACTATAACTGCATTCACACTTTCATAAAAGAAATTTCCACGTATATATATATATATATGTATATATGTATATGTATCTACGAATACGTCAAATACACGTCATTTCATAACTACCGATTCGGAGTTTAGAGAATTAATTCTATGATGTGTATGAATGAGATCGTACCACGGTTCGTTATTCCAGTTTAAAGAAATAGTTTTTATTTAATTACAGGAAAGCGCGTGTGGGGTTGACTCGTGTCATTCACGTGCACCAGGTCTCAGACGTGCGTTGCATGCATCCTAGTTGTACACGCCATGTGCACGAACAACGAATCTCAATCTCGCCGTCGCGAGAATTCGAAGCGTAGCTACCTGGTCCCGTAATTACCCGTGCAAATGCAAATTCGCGATACCACGAGAACACCGGGTAACTATGCCAGTCACGCACGCAGCGTTATCTTGATGATGCAGTTCTAACGAGATCGCTGTCGCGAGGTGTGCAACAAACTATCCAGTGTGCCTAAGTTTTCGCGCCGATGTACCGCGATTTCTAATGAGAAAGATTAATGAATAACCTGGATGGCGCGATCGAACGAAATTTCATTCGTGTCCACAGAGATCGTATCCGCGATGAAAATGTGGCCAGTGTTTCACGTACGTAGCAGAGAGTCCATGTCAGTTATCTTTAGAAGAAATTCAGACAGTGGCATGTCTAATTACTTCTTTCGTATTTGAACGGTTTAGTATGTTTGAGGATCAGATTTAGTAGTTTCGTTTTTAAAGCACATACCGTGTGTCTAGCTGGTCTCCAGGATGCTCCATGTCGAGGATGAGATCCGTGTATCCATGGATGTCCGATGGAAGTGAACATTTTATCAATTAAATATCAAAAGGCGCGCGATATAAGACCATGAAGAATACATCGAATCCTAGCAATGCTTTCTATCCTCATCTGGTGGTCAGTGGAAAATAAATCGTGCGATGAGTTGCGATGCGAGGGTTATGGTATATAACTGAGAAAAAGGGGGAGTTGATAGATGGATAAATGTATAAAATATATATATATATATAGGTACATGTATCGTAAGTAAAGTGTCAAATCTCGTTATTAATAGACGAGAATTGGAATTCCTTGGTACTTGCATATTGGGATCTACTCATGTACTTGAGCAAGGTGTTTCTTATGTGGGTCATGCATGACAGATTTTTACGCCAAGTGCATATTGCCATTCGTCTAGCGTGGTAAACCTAACCGAACCCATAATAGGAGGCACATATGGTCCCTCTGAAGTGACCTGATACATGTGTGACCTAATAAAGACAATATGGACCGCACTGGACTCAACAGAAGCGATATTGGGAACGTGGGTTCCGTTGGAGTCGCTATTGAATATATAGGATCCGACAGGAATATTTCCAGAGACATTGACCTGATAAAGGGAATACTAAAAGTGTGGGCTAATAATATCGTAAACGTCCTATTTGACATACTACTACAAGGAGCATTGATCTGTTCAATTAGCAATAATTGCTCTGGGTATTGCGACAGAGAACGTTTTGATAACATGTATATGTATAAGAATCTTAGAATCCAAGCCTTTAAGGATCTAGGCGTGCCTTAAGTGTTTGAAAGTCCGATATTTGATGAGTCCAAGCGCCCACAGTTGTAACAGTTTCTTAAAGATTCGAAAGTTCTTTGTACCAGTTTAGGAACGCAAGATTTCTGGAGTCCAAGATTCTAAGAATCAGGGACCCAAGAGTCCAGAAATCCAGGAGTCCAGGAGGCCAGCATATCAAATGTCTAGGAATCTAGTTCAGCGGCACATTGGAATCTCCAGGAGTCCAAGATTATAAGAGTTCAGAGACCCAAGGCTCCAGAATTCCAGATGGCCAACATTTCAGAAGTCTGGGAGTCCAAAAGTCTATCTGTCCAAGATTCTAGGATCCCAGGAGTACAAGATTCTAAGAATCAGAGATCCAAGGGTTCAGAAATCCAGGGGTCCAAGAGGCCAACATTGTAAATGTCTAAGGGTCTAGGAGATTAGAGGTGTATTGTAACCTCCAGGAGTCCATGTTTCTAAGAGTCCAGAGACACAGGGTCCAAAATTCCCGGAGGTCAACATTTCAGAATTCTGGGAGTCCAAAAGTCCATCGGTCAAAGATTCTAAGATCCCGGGAGTATAAGATTCTAAGAATCAGAGATCCAAGGGTCCAGATATTCAGGGGTTGTCCGATGGAAGTGAACATTTTATCAATTAAATATCAAAAGGCGCGCGATATAAGACCATGAAGAATACATCGAATCCTAGCAATGCTTTCTATCCTCATCTGGTGGTCAGTGGAAAATAAATCGTGCGATGAGTTGCGATGCGAGGGTTATGGTATATAACTGAGAAAAAGGGGGAGTTGATAGATGGATAAATGTATAAAATATATATATATATATAGGTACATGTATCGTAAGTAAAGTGTCAAATCTCGTTATTAATAGACGAGAATTGGAATTCCTTGGTACTTGCATATTGGGATCTACTCATGTACTTGAGCAAGGTGTTTCTTATGTGGGTCATGCATGACAGATTTTTACGCCAAGTGCATATTGCCATTCGTCTAGCGTGGTAAACCTAACCGAACCCATAATAGGAGGCACATATGGTCCCTCTGAAGTGACCTGATACATGTGTGACCTAATAAAGACAATATGGACCGCACTGGACTCAACAGAAGCGATATTGGGAACGTGGGTTCCGTTGGAGTCGCTATTGAATATATAGGATCCGACAGGAATATTTCCAGAGACATTGACCTGATAAAGGGAATACTAAAAGTGTGGGCTAATAATATCGTAAACGTCCTATTTGACATACTACTACAAGGAGCATTGATCTGTTCAATTAGCAATAATTGCTCTGGGTATTGCGACAGAGAACGTTTTGATAACATGTATATGTATAAGAATCTTAGAATCCAAGCCTTTAAGGATCTAGGCGTGCCTTAAGTGTTTGAAAGTCCGATATTTGATGAGTCCAAGCGCCCACAGTTGTAACAGTTTCTTAAAGATTCGAAAGTTCTTTGTACCAGTTTAGGAACGCAAGATTTCTGGAGTCCAAGATTCTAAGAATCAGGGACCCAAGAGTCCAGAAATCCAGGAGTCCAGGAGGCCAGCATATCAAATGTCTAGGAATCTAGTTCAGCGGCACATTGGAATCTCCAGGAGTCCAAGATTATAAGAGTTCAGAGACCCAAGGCTCCAGAATTCCAGATGGCCAACATTTCAGAAGTCTGGGAGTCCAAAAGTCTATCTGTCCAAGATTCTAGGATCCCAGGAGTACAAGATTCTAAGAATCAGAGATCCAAGGGTTCAGAAATCCAGGGGTCCAAGAGGCCAACATTGTAAATGTCTAAGGGTCTAGGAGATTAGAGGTGTATTATAACCTCCAGGAGTCCATGTTTCTAAGAGTCCAGAGACAAAGGGTCCAAAATGCCCGGAGGTCAGCATCTCAGAATTCTGGGAGTCCAAGAGTCCATCGGTCAAGGATTCTATGATCCCAGGAGTATAGGATTCTAAGAATCAGGGATCCAAAAATCCAGGAATCCAGGAGTACAGGAGGCTAAAGTATCAAATGTCTAGGGGTGTAAGAATTCAAGGAATCATTGGAATCTCCAGGAGTACAAGATTCTAAAAGTTCAGAGGCCCAAAATCCCAGAAATCTAGGAGGCCAGCATTACAGTAGTCTGGGAGTCCAGAAGAACATCGGTCCAAGATTGTAAGATCCCAGGAGTCCAAGATCCTAAGAATAAAGAGACCCAAGGGTCCATAATTCCAGAAGACCAACATTTAAGAAGTCCAGGAGATCAGGAGTCCATTTGTCCAAGATTTCAGGCGCCCAGGGGTCCAAGATTCTATGAATCGAGGAATGCAATAGTCCAGAAGTCCAGAAGGCCATTATTTCAGAAGTCTGGGAGTCCAGGAATCCATGATTCTATACGTTCGGAGGCTACCAATCCTAGAAGTCAAGGAATCCAAGATTTTAGAAGTCCGAAAAACCTTTCTGAGGTCAAGGAACCTAAAATTTCAAAAGCTCAATTGTCAACGATTCTAGAATTCCAGAAGTACATAACTTATTATCCCAGTTGTCCAGAAATTCATAATTAAAGTTCAAAAGTACACAAGTCTAACCAATCCAGTCATTTAAGCACCTAGAAACCCAGAAGCCTAGATAACCAGGAGTCCAGGAACTCAGCGATTCGGAGATATAGACGTGCATAAATCCAAAAATCCCAGAGGATTGCGGGAAAACCCAGGGAGAGAGGGATCTAGAGATTTAAATGTCCAGGAATCCCAAAGATTCAATTTATATTCCTCTGGCGACAATACTTCTCTGATTCGTCCTAGCGGTATATTTTCCTGCACTTTTGTATTCGCTATCGAGTTATCTGCGTCAAGCCTTCATCGATACAACGATATACACGTTCTATACTATCAATAAGTCAACATACGTGTTCTCTTCATTTGGTTGAATACTCTGTCGCGAGAAACTAGCATTATTTATACAGAGGCTTGGTCGATCTCGTACATACACGTTGTATTAATTTGAAATGCAGCCTCGTTTGCTAAAACTTGCGCCTCTTATATCACGTTTCTTGATTCCGAATTTATGTATATTCTCAAAATTGTGTAAATCTCTAGAACAGATCTCACGTGTTCAGGATTGTTTAGGCTGTTTGCGAAGTTCCTATCCCCAAGCTGCCTTATCGTGGCAAGACAATTGCAGTTTCCCAAAATTGAAGTGAAATAATTACTTTTGGTCCTACACTTAACCTCTTCACTGCTGTAAATGCTGATAACCTGCCTCACCTGCATACTTACCGAATCACCTCGTTACGAATATATCCCTAATTAATGTCATCATTACGTCCGCCGTGAAAGCACGAAAAAAAGGACGACGGTCATTTTCTCCTCTTTTAAAGTTTTACGACCTGGGTCGCAAGCACTTAGGACATTAATATTCAATGACTTACGAAGCTCCAACCAAGGTGTCAGGGAGGCCAACGTTAAAACGAATTCGACATTGTTGGAGGGTACTTGGAAAATAGTTGCCGCAATTATCTTCGTCCAGTTGACCGTGATGGACATTTATCGCGCTTCAAGATGGCCGCCAGCACCTATGAAACTTTCGAACACTCAACCGTACGCGTGCGAACCGTTATGCATAGAACTTCTAATTTGTCGTTCACGTGTGTAATTATTATACAGGCCCATGATGGAAACCAGGGTTGTAACTGTGTCCCAATTCTTGCTTTTTGTGTTCCTTTAATGAAAGTATCGACCACAGCAGGTGCACGGAGAAGGGACTCGCCTCAATGCCTCTGAATTGAAAATGTGCCATTTAAAGCAATAATGGTCATGGATAATTCAAGCCAGGGAACGAAGACGTGCGTTTTCACATCTCTCGAGCGAGATTAACTCTATTCATGGTAAATATTTCAGCCTTTATCATGCATAAAAATCTTCAGACGCGGAATATCCTTTCCATGGATCGAGGATAATTAATTAGTTTAACGAAGATTCCCCAGGGAACTCGGTGATCGATAATATAAACGAATCGTTTTAAAGAGCTAATTATCCACGGCTTTTCCACCTGCTGGAACAATAATCATTCCGCTTAATATAATCACGTTTCCCTAATAACCAAACCCTAACCTAAACCTAATCAAAACTTAGCCCAAACCGACAAAAGTAGTCCCCTGGGTTCCTGAATAGCGGTCTACCTTGGCGATGGATCCTAATGATCCATCTATGAATTTCGACTGGCATGTTCGATGGGATCCATTATACGTTGTCAGATGCTTCTACTCGATCCTCCATCTTCGAGGGCATGTTAACCCAATTTGCATTCGGTTGTCAAGTACTGTAGTTACAGTGAAGCATGCTCCGCGAACGTCTCATTAATCAACATGGACAATCAATATGCGGGGTAACGTATTCAAATTCGACTACCCTGTCGGAACTACGATCAACGATTTCCGGCAAAATGCCTCGCGAAGGAAAATACCATACGCCATTGGTGTTGGCCTTCTTCGAACTTCTCACAAACTTAGGAACAAATTTCCAAATCCGACTAGAAGCCACCACTTGTGTGGTACTCCCCACTTTAAGGTTTCCCTACTGCTTATCCTTCATGTTTTCGTAGCTACCCAAGCGTCTCTATAGTCGGGTAGTTGCTTGGAAGGACGAAAGGAAAAGCCTATTAGATGATTCTTCAGTAAAGCTACCTAGCACCTAGGTAGCAACTAGTGCCTTCTTCGTTCCTTTTTTGTAACAAACGTTCAATAAGTCAATGAATCACAAAAATTTACAGATTTTAGTGGCAGGCGTAGTACAACGAGATCAATGACCCTTGACTCCTAATTCTTGGCGCTTAATTTATACTGCGCTTTTCTTAAATATAGTTTATGAAGGGTACAGTAACTATACTCGTGGGTGCAATGTATCTCTTCTTTGAGTGGGGGTGGGGATGAGAAAGATGGGTTGGAAGTTGTTGAAGAGATGAAATGGATTGGTGTAGTGACTGACAGATGCGATGCGAGATACGAAGGAGTGAGGTGCGATCAAATGGTTTGGGATGGAATGGGGTGGTAGAGGGTAGTATAGGGTGGTACGATGTGCGGGTATGTGTGAACTGGGGTTGGGAGTAACATAGAAAACGGTGAGATTTTACATTTATTCTTTGACAGGCCTATTCCTCAGACGCTGGAATATCATTGACAGGTCGGAAACTTCTGTACAGAGGAAGCAGAGAGCTAATCGGGTGCTTTTGAGAAACCAAGGTGATCACCACACTAGGCATATATTTTATCAATCCAGACAGAGTAATTCTCATGAGAACAAGTCAAAGCGAAAGCATCTAATCGGTAAATCCCGTATTTTTCGAACATAGTCACTAGTTACAGCTACAAGGAGAAAATTTCATCGATGGGAAAATAAGTTCGGGGCAATTTATTGCTCATTAGGAGCAATATACCATGCGACGGCACAGCTTCAACCCTTTGTGACCGCGTTGCGGCACAGCTTCCGCATTGGCAATTAGACGGCAGACCCTTTCACGAAAGATTCATCTGCGACTGAGTCTAACGCGATTTCCTCGTTTAAACGCGTTATTATTGTTATTATCGTTGTATAGGAACCACTAGGTCGACATGGCCGCGTGAAATAGAAGAAAAGCTAATGGTTTTCTGAGCAGCTGGGATGCGGTTCGCCAAGGCTAGGGGTTGAAACGTGCTGGTTCGACGATTCCGATAAACCGACAAGGAGAGAGGAACGAGAGCGAGGGACAGACGAAAGGAGAAAAGGAAAAAATAAAAGATAACAAGGGGGAGTAGCACGAGATCGTTCTTTGGAGTTGGCGAAGCGCGAAAAGGATTTCTCGTGATGGAAACTCGGAGAGCTGCAGACGCTTGGCCGTGGAAAGGCGTATCTCGTGTTAGACCCCTTTCTAGTATTGACTGGTGTTGAAACGTTGCACAGAATCGCGATCGATGCCGCGACACTTGGCCTGGAACAGGAAGCAACTTACCCAGGCAAAACGTTTTAAGAGGATAGGGATCTTGCCGGGACCTAAATTATACTCGCTGTTTCTCCGTAGTCTCGCCTAGCCTGACGTGTTCCAGCCATCGATATGGATCGCGCACCGAGGTGCACGAGCATGCTGGAGCGTATGTAACCGGTAGGTCGTCGGTTTGCAAAGTGTTCCCTCTCGACGCATTGTCCCAATTCGATCAGCCGTGAATATCAACGTCCCCTCAAAGGGAGCAGAACGCGCATCATCGGAATGGACTCAGGAATAAACGTGGTTCACAACTGTTACGTCAATGGACGCGGCTCAAAGCGGACCGTGAAGAAGCCCTGTGGTATTTCGATTGACCGTATTGTTGCCTTAACGTTGCTCTACTAATGGAACAGTGGCTACGTCTTTAATGGATGGCAGAGGGACGAGAGATTGTCCTGACCGGAGATACCGGCAGGTTTCGATCTCACGCAGCGAAAAGAAGCGTACATAGGTACAAAGACGTGGTATCCGTGTAATTACTGATAGTTCCCGTGTTACGTTCTGAGGTATCGATTCCGGAAACTCCGAGGCTATTTCCTCTCATACGATGTTGCGTGCCTGTGGTGTTCCTTCGTCGGGATTTTCGCGTTTCGTGACAGTAGATCGTGAAGGAAGAAAATGGAAGCACGGAGAACAAGTTCTGGAAGATCTTCTCAGCTATACGCTTTTCTCGGAAAGCCAGACGAAATCACGTTTCCGTTGGGTCCTTCGCAATCCATGCCCTGCAGTATTTATATCGCTCAGTGCAGCAGGTTCTCCAAAAATGATGGTTCCCTCGCAGTCCACGGCCATGGAACGACAGTTTCTCCAGAAATAAAATTTTCAGGATCCTGAGGAATTTGACACTAAAGCGTAAAAAGTCACTGTCCACAGAACAGGTTTCTAAATTTCAAACACGATTGGCATACTTGGTTTTATCCGCCATATTCTTCCCATCTTCCGCGAGAAATTTCTCCGTCTGTGGACCTATTTTCTGTCGAATGGGAACGCGAATTTGAATCCGTGAACCATTCATTTTCCATCTTCAGTTCGTGTTCCCATCGAAGATGGTTGAACAGACGCGAAAGTTCGAGTCACATTGTGCTGTACAGGCAAGACTGTGAACGGTGTTCAATCGATAACATCGTAACGACTCGGTATACCTAGGCGAAGCTTCAGCTTCGTCTATTCCCTCGAAATTGCAGTACAAACTCATGAATTCTTCAGCAAACATTATTTCCGCAAACATTACGTGCTACGTCACCTGAAATCACCCATACATATTTTCGTGTGTGTGCACCGAGGTTGTCCGAAATCGCATAACCGAAAACAGCTTCCTGCCCTGACGCATTGTGGGTAAACATGAACTTTGGACACTTGCGTTGGTACTCATGATAATGTAACGTTATCTTTGTCAAGATCGATTTAATTAAATCTGCGTTCGCAAAATTAATTTCTCCTGTGTACACTCGAAACTAAAAGTTTATCTGACCCGCCATTGCGAAAATTATCGTGAATGTACTGATATCTCTTTCAAGTTCGGTACTTGAGATAAGATGACAGATATCCTATTGTTATCAAGGTTTCCACTTTTTCCAAAAATATTGCTCAACTTTGTAACGATTGCATCACTTTTTCTATCAACAACTAGTTTCAACTAGCATTCGAATCATTCTAGCACCGACTAAGTATCGACAAATTTCTGATTCCAATCATAACCTATATATCCGATTTTACATTATATACATCGAAGCGTATCGAATATCGTAACAATATATTTACACGGATATGCAGTTTTGAAATCAAGTGATATCACTGAAAATTCAATGCAAATAAGGTTACAAAGAAGCTGCGCGAAATTAAGTTTTCCTATCGAAGAGAACGACGTTTCACGCACACCTAATCTAACACGATCCCACTGTCGCGCTCGCCTTATGCTCTGGATATGTTTACCTCTGTAGTAGTTTCGTAGTAATCAACGACAGGCTGCGAAAGCGAACTGCCAAGGGGCCATCGATTTGTCAAGCTTTGCTGGGCGATTTGGCAGGCTGTCACAGAAGCATCGCGCGACGTTCCAGACGATTGGCCGTATGTACTATACAGCCGGTCGGTGACCGCTATTGATTATCGCACGCTGCCACTGACATTCGGTGGGAAATAATACGAGCAGCTATTAGAACTAACCAGGCCATGCAGCGTGAATTTCCGGATTTCCGAGGTACCTAACCCCGTCGGTCAATCGCGCACTCGAATCCATCGATCGCTTATCGACCGAGCCATCTAGAGGTCGACAGTGTCGATTTTTATCGCTCGCTCCAATCATGGCGTCCCTGTGGCAAGCGTGCCACTAGCACAAGCGTGAAACTGGCACGCACAAAAATATTACTGGTACCAAAATGAATTACTATGATAACTGTAATAATTATAATTCAATTTCCAATTAAACAATTTGCCTTTCCGAAGCCATAATATTTTTGAACAGTATGAGCTGAGGAATTATCTTCAGGGATACTAGCACATACGATACTAGTACATAGTTTGTTTTTTAATTATGATTATTACAAGCGAAAATAAAGTTAGAAACAGGTGGTAAACTATTCACCAAAGAGACTCTTAATAATAAAAGCTGCTAATAGTGGTTTATTGTATTTTATAATGGCTGCTTTGAGGTCGATGTAACGTTAACTTAAAGCAAAATTCGTTCCTGATGAGGTTAAAAATATCTGAAATGATAGATTGCTTGATATGATAGAAGGGTAATATGTATCGCTCCTCTGTCTATAGTCTTAGGGTTAACGAGAGTGTCACTCTCATAACTTATGCTTTTCTATTGTGAATTCGAAGAAATACGAGATTGGAATTGCGATAGTACAGTTTCGCGAAGGAGGCTAGCAATAGGGTGAACTATTTTCGAGATCCCATGCTGCAGTCGGAACTCGAAGACGAAGTGAATTGGAAAGGAGTCTTTGGTTCTATCGATTGGATCTACGCTATTGTGTTGCAGTTGGTAGCAATATATGAAGCGTTCAGAATGTCGGTGTTTATGGTTTGAATATCGTAATTGGTCGTGTGACTGTAGAAAGTAACATAACTGGAATTTTAAATGTCATAAAGTGAAATTTCTGCAGTGATACGTGAACACATTATCGTCAAATGTCATTGTTATTACTGCACACCGTAGATACACATATGTCGATGAAAATGAAAATGTTCCGATCCGAAATTTTTGAAATGCATAAAATGAAAATAGTTAATTATGATGAAGGTATAAATTCGATCTAATTATCTTAATCAAAAACAATTTTATTTTATTCCAAGGTAAAAGTGAATAATGCCTTCTTAATTTTTCACTTAAATCACCTGTATAATTATTGGCACGTATGCACTCCTTCTAACAGCTTTTCTTCCAATTCTTTGAAACCGAAAATTATTTTCATACTTGCATTTGAATTAAAATTTATTGATTCGTGTACCTCCTCCTTCACTGAATTCTTTATTTAATATTTATCTCGGTATTGAATTTTTTGCAGATAGTAGTTATAAAAAACGAACTAAATTTAGAAAACAATCTGTCAGTGACCTGGATAATGTAACGCGATTAACTCAGTCCTTCGATGAAACATTCTAATCCCAATTCGATAATTCGACCCATCAATTTGCTTTATCCTCATAAGGTAAACCCAAATACGAAAATGGATGTGCACTGGATCTGAATATTGCCGATGTCCAGGAATCTTGGTATACTAAAGGATACTTGAGCTTCCCTATAAGTAATTCAAGAACAATGATTCCTCCGAGAACGTAACCTCAACGAAAATACCTCTACGTTCAGATTAATATATTCGCAAGGAAAACGTCTTAATCTCTATTTTCATTTCCTGCCTCGTCCATCGATCGTCTTACGTCAGAAAAAGCAGCCAAATAGGACAAGACAATGCCTTGCATATCCACAATTTACTGGATATACTTTAGTGTAATAATTAATCATTGCATACCAATTACACCAGAGCTTGAAACGCAGAGCTTCTGACCCTAATGTATTCAAAGACGTCTGTTCTCATAAAAGTTACTTTTACCTTTAATTAATTCTCCTAACGTGCAAGATAAGACCCTCAAACATCATCTAACATTCCACGGCAATTTAATACTTTGTACAATTTAAAAAATAAAATTAGTTCGTTCAGAATACTCTACGTATAGAAACAAGTTGAAAGGCAAGAACAGAATTTTTTCATATGGGGCCCCGTCTTCGAGAAAATTGCGCTTGAAAATTCGTGGGAGTGCACGTAAATTTAATCGCAATTTTACTTCGTTAGCTATTTTTTGCGTTATTCTATAATTCAATCCACTTAATGCAAGTGTAAAGTATTATAAACATTTATGAAAATGAACAGATACGAGCTGTAGTGAAATTCACGGCGTCGAATCTCAATCAAAAGCGCGCATACCCCACGAATTTTCAATCTCGATTTTCTCGATAACGAAGACTCAAACGAAAAAATTGTATTCTTCCTTTCCCACTTATTTTTACGCGTACAATCATTTTCTGCTTTTCTGTACCACCAGGCACCATGTATACGTATATGCATATTCGTTTCTATCTCATGTATTTATCAAATATAAGACCGTCGGACACACGTCACTGAGATTCACGCTCAAAAATAAAATTGGTCCCTTTATCGTGCAATTCACGTGCTCAACTAACTGCCTGGTGACTTACGCAAAAATACGAATCGACTTGAAATGCACAGCTATAAGCTGGAATGACAATACGAGCACCGGCCAAGGCAAAATCGCCGGAGATTAGAAGCACTCAACATGTAACGATTGGAATTTTTATTTGTTTCTCCTTTTTGCCTGCTCTTTATCGCAGGGTTGGGCGGTTCGAGTAATTCGTCGCTGGCTGCCTCGTCAGCGAAATTACGGTCGCATTCAGGCCGCCATGACGAACAGCCCGGTGGAACGAGAGATCCGACGACTCCGTGCTGATTTGTTTCTTTCTCTATTTCTCTTTTTCCATTTTTCCTTTCTTTTATTTTTCTATTTTTTTTTAATTTCTCCGTCCATCGAGAAACATCGTTCGAACCTGCCGTAAACGAGCAGATATTAAGTCCTCGATCCGACCAGTGACATTCGGATCGGGACACGCGTGACGCGAGTTTCTATGACTTTGGGGATGCAGAAACAACGACGTTCCCGTTTGCATTCGACCAACATTCATAGACGCGAACAACGAAAATTGTAATATGGAAAAACCCTACTCTGGGGAATATATGACCACCAGAAATTTTAAATAGGCTGCACAAGGGTTGTCGGAGAAATACACTAACTGGCGAAAGTGTTCGAACGCTACATTTCAAAAAAGAATTGTCTAACCTGATTATTCTGATTTTAATGAAAGATCATACAAGGGTGAAGCTGGAAAATGATTCTGATGGGGTGAAATGAACGATTAACGTTTTAACAATTTTCAACGGCCAATTTTCAATAAGGAGAAATTTTTACCACAGAGTGACAGGGAACTAAAGATTAAACATATTTGGTCCAAAGGTCCCAATACTCAAAAGAGCATCAACTTGCATTATACCCAAAATAGAGTACCCAAGATTCTCCATGCATTCGCGAGGTGAAAAATTTCTCGTCGAATGGAAATCGAATTAGACTAAAACGCTGCTACCCCAAAAGCCAGCTACCTAACTAAAGCAATCAAAACATTCTCCACCCCTAATCCCTGAAAAGTAGCAATTACTCCCTCCTGGCCCCGTCATCGATCGGAGGAACACCTAACAGTAAGTGGGAACTGTGGGTCACTCCTGACCCACATAGCAGCAAACCTGTTCAAATGTAAAGCACCTAGGTCAGCGTTCGAGCGACTAGAACAAGCGATTCTTCTGCTTCTCTAGTTGAGAATGGTCACATTCGGAGCTCCTGGTCCCACGACGAAGGTCGAGGCTAATTCAACGAATGATTTTCAGACGTAAACGCGAGCATGTTCTACGATGAGCTTGGCCAGGAGCTAATTTTCACCCCTTGCGTGGGTCTGCTGGAACGAGCGTTCCGTTGCCTCGGGAACGATCTCACGGCCTTCCTCACCACTTTGGACGGCGTGAACGACGTGGTCCAACATCAGGCTGGGTTCGTGGGGGAAGCCGAGTTCGTCTGCATCGCAACGCCGAAAGAGATCGAGCTCCATTTCACCACTGATCGCCCGTTTGTGGCCTATCTGATGGTAGGCAGTCTGAAGGGCATTGCTAGACGGTTCTACGACGACGATGCGAACGTGTACGTTCTGCGTGATCCCTACAACTCGAAATTTTTTAGGTGAGTTCCTTCCCATGCATTCTGGCTAATTTATTTCGCATTTTGAAAATTTTTGAAAGATTCGATGATGATTTTGGTTTCGAATATCCCGGTTTGGAAACCAGCGCCTGTACGAGATATAAAGGAAAATTTTATTGGCTATAGTTTAATCTTTGTTCTTTGTTTTACTGCAGTGGTTCTACTGAGAAAACACTGAAAATACTGTTCAACAAATTTGAACATTTTCTCTAATCTGTAATATCAATTAGGTGATTGACGTAGAGATTGCTTTCCTGAGCACGAAAGCGTAATCCAATTTGCTTGCCTGAGCAGTATTTGGCTCAAATGAAGTACCACGCGAAAAGTAAAAATGACAGATGACTCATTCTCACTTTAAAAGTTAGGTTGGAGTTCTTCGAGTTTCTCGATGTACATAATTATAATCGAATTTGTAATCTCTGCAAAATAACGTTACAAATTTTAGACCCTAATTTCCTCTTTTTATCGATTATATTTCCAAATGTCTCGAAGAAGCTTTCAATGGAAGTTGATGCTGGTAAGACGAAATACATTTTTTCTAATTTTAAATTCCGAAAATTTGGAACTTTGTACACCTATTTTTATACTCTCTGATAATTTTCCATTTCCATTTGATTAAAAATTGAACGAAAGAAAGCTCATGAAAGCTTGGACGAAAGAAAGGATATCTGTTTATTAGCCTTTCCGCGTTCAATTACAAGCTATGCTGATGAAACCAGCCGTGTGTTTTAATATGAAAATATTAATAAAGTTCCATTGCATGGTATATAGGAACGCGTGCAAAGGGGTTGAAATTTAATCTGAAAAAGTGGTTTAATTACTTTCTATCCCTCCTCGATATACCATTCCGGATCCAAATGGGAAACGCGTATTCGAAATCTGGTTCGTGCACAGCCACTTGCGATTTATTGATCGGTGGAACACTTGAAACTGAATAATACGCATCGATGTAGCCCTGTGCCACGTTGAAAAGAACAATATTTAGTATTTGCACGTTCGATCAGCGAGATGGTGTACGTATTGACATCGTATCGTTCAATTTACACGGATGCCGAAAGAGTCCTAGGAATCACGCCACTATGAAGTGGACAAATATTGGTCGCCGATGTTTGCAGACATTTGAACCGGGAACACGCGAACGGCTTTCCGATTTCAGGAACTTCATTACACATTCGTCCAGTGAGAAGGAACTCGTTAAACCGTGAATCCGATCTTACTTTTCTTTAATCCAATATTATCGTTTAAAGCATCGCTCTGATAGGAAGTCGGTAATTAGAGTTACGTTTAATTGAGCCTCTTTACTGGCAGATCTTTTTGCTGAATGAAGAAAATTGAAAGAGGAATTTGGGTCTGAAGAAGTGTGGAAAGAATTAGAAGCGAGTTAATTATTCTTATGTAATCTGCTACAATTTGCAAGGAGGAATCCAAAATCTGCAATTTAAAGTCTGAAATGTAGATTCTTATGTGTAGAGTCTAAAACGGTTAATACAAGATATTTACAAAGATAATAATTTGATGTTTGAAATCTGAAATCTCAAAGCGAAAACTCAAAGTTCAAATTTCTTGAGGTTTGAAGTCGACAATCTGAGAAATCTGAAAAGACTAGAAAGCCTGGAATGTCTGAAATCTGAAGCTCGTTTAATATTTAAATTACACAAAACGATAGCGTTCAGATTAATTACAGATATATGTAACTATTCAATTGCCCAAACAATGTATAAAATATCAGAAATGATATAATTTATAACCAAACGCGAAACGCGATTTTGTTAATTCTATTGTTCCCACTGAAGCACCATGTATCCCATTGTAACGTGGAACGAACTGTTTCGCAGGTATTACATCACACCAAAACGCTATAGCGAGCACTTTGTCGATCCAGAAATCGATGGTAATCTCGACACAGTCGCGTCCTTGTTCCGTCCACTGTCAACCAAGGCCACGGATCTCAGCATGGGGGTGGCGAGCTTCTGCAAAGCCTTCCCATGGCACTTCGTGGTCGACCGGCAATTAGAGCTGGTGCAGCTGGGGGTCGGATTCATGAGGATTTTCGGGCATCATCTGAACCGATTGGGCAGAGAAATATCGACGTACTTCGCATTTACACGGCCACGCGGCGTCACTCTGACCTTTCACGAGATACTGAAGCGCGCGAACACACCTTTTGTGCTCACCCTCCAGAGACCTCAAGGCGTCGATAAATATCCCGCGGAGGTATACATGAATACGTTATTCGTATGGAAATAAGCAACACTTATTTCTACACTCTCACACGACAGACACGCGTTTTTCCATCTCTCTGTTGTTGCACGGACACTTCGGTAAGGACTAAACTGTCTCTGACAATTTGCATCTCTAATGCTAAACCTACCACAATTAAATTATCGTTCAGTGGGAAAAAAGTAGAATCTTTAAAAAATGAAATAACGTCACAAGTTAAATTCAATAACTGATTATACGTATATTGGAAGGAGAATCAGGAAGATAACGTTGTACACAGGATATTCAATGAAGGTTTTAAAGACAGTCACTTAGGCCAGGGGTAATAACTTTAATGATTCGTGGAACAGACAATTGTAGCAACTAACCTTTACGAAGACTGAGGAGAACTTAATTGGGGTAAAAATTGTGTTAGGCTATGTTAGGTTATGTCAGGTTATAGGTATTTATAAAACCCTAGTTTGTTATGCTCGAGCACTATATGTGTACGTATATGTGTACATCACATTTGTTGGAGTTCTCAAAATTTTGCTGCTAATGTAATGTCAATCATTCCAGGGTTTAGAGATGAAGGGTCAGATGGTCCATTGTCCTGAATCGGATTCCATCCTATTCGTGAGCTCACCATTCCTGAACGGCTTGGAAGGATTAACCGGCCGAGGACTTTTTATTGACGCCACGAGAGACGTCATCTTGGTGGGGGAACAGGCCAGGGCACAGGTACAATAAAATTTACATTTTATCCCGATACCGTTACATTTGTATCAATGGAATTTATACGAACGATAATATTATACGTTCCATTAAACGCTGCATTAAGTTGAGAGAAAACCAAAAATGATTTCCAACATGTGACTTCGTTTCTATAATTTCTTGAGTTAGTAATTGAGATTTTCAAAAGGAGGAATCATGTTCGTGTAGTATACGTGTTTAAAGAATGGACGGTCGAAAGAATCCTTATTTTGCGGGACAGATGGCAGCAGTGTACGATTGTTGAGTTCTAGATGGCGCCACCGTTCAGAGCAACGGACGGAGCCGCTCGGTGTCGATAAAGTCGCGCGCTCGTTGCAACAGAATAAATTATAAATCGCGCTTTTAAATTCCTTTTCCTTTTAAAAAATTGTATTAACCTTACGAAAGACAATTGGAAAATGAAAATAATTTTCCATGACTCAGGATGGTCTGAGGAGACGGATGGATAAGTTGAAAAGCTCCATAGAAAAGGCAAATCTAGCTGTATCTGCGGAGAGAGAAAAGAATGTGAGCTTGCTTCATCTTATATTCCCTCCAGATATAGCGAAACGTTTGTGGTTGGGTAAATAGTCGACACCTTTCTTTTCTTAAATTACTCGTTTCGAATTTTTATTTCATTTAAGTTCGTTCAATTCAAAATTTTCGTATTTCAGGAGAAACGATCGAGGCAAAAACTTATCCAGAGGTGACAATGCTTTTCAGCGATATCGTGGGATTCACGGAAATTTGTTCCACCGCGACACCGATGATGGTTATCAACATGCTTCAAAATCTTTATGAACAGTTTGACTCGTTTTGTGGTCAGTTAGACGTTTACAAGGTGCGAATTTCCCTTATTTCTTATTCGCAATAATTCTTGCGCAGTAAATTATTAAATTGCATGTCTGATACATTTATTCATTTTTAAGTAGAGCACTGAAATTATCGCATAAAGTAGGTTACGAATTTTCTTATTGGATAAAATCGAAATTTCAGGTGGAAACAATTGGAGATGCCTATTGCGTTGCGTGTGGCCTCCATCGTAACACCTTCATACATGCACAAAAAATATCCTGGATGGCTCTAAAAATGATACAAGCATGTTCGCATCATTTGACTCATAAGGGTAAACCAATAAGGGTAAGAAAATATTTTTACTCGTGTGAATTAGACAAAATCTCCTTCGAAAAGTTATTTAACAAATTTTACGTTGGCTAAAATTGTTTTATTTTCATTATTTACTTTTCAGTTCGATTAATTCCCGATAATTTAAACGATAAGCTTAATTAAATGATACAAGAGGTAGCAAAAATGTTGCAAGTTATACGTACGCTTTAAGGAAATGATATTCAATTGTTTATTATTCCTATCAGTAAGACTATTAAAACTTTTCCCATTTAAAAGTATTCCTTCCTCGCGATAGCAGAAAGGGCGATAAGTACGCTGAATGCGGTTGTATTAACTTTTAAAGTAGGTTACACCTCGTGGATTTAATGCGATCCCGAGACCGCGACTTATTGCAGTTTATAATTTGTCACTTGATATAAATTTATGTCAGCGTTATTAAATATTGTATTACCGATCCACTTGTCGCATTCATATTTCATCACAATACCAATATTTTTAACTCCAACATCTGTAGTTTTAATACGAGTATAAAGTTATTTTAAATCGTCAAAGCAATTTCGTAATTTCTGCTTCGGCTATTCGTGAGATAATTACTTTAAGATAACGTTACCAGTGACTTTATACAAATTAGTACAAATTGTACGTATAACCTGTAATTGTAAAATATAAATTCCAGTAAATACAAATTTTAATGATTCTGCGTAGGAAAATATTAACGAAATAATTATTTTTAGATGCGTATTGGCATTCACACTGGAATGGTACTAGCAGGGGTAGTTGGCAAGAAGATGCCAAGGTATTGTCTCTTTGGGCACAATGTCACCTTAGCCAATAAATTCGAATCCCTGAGCGAACCACTTCGTGTACATGTTAGTCCAACGACATATGTGTAAGTAATACCTACACACAGTGTATGTATATTCGGTAATGCAGCGAGTCCGTGTAATTCGGTTGCTTGAAATTCTCGTTTCGTAAACGGAGACTCGACTTCTGAATTTTAATCCAACAAACGAAATCCATTTTTTTTCTTTTCTCTCTCTCTCTCCCCCCCCCCCTCTCTCTCCCCCCCCCTCTCTCTCTCTCTCTCTCTCTCTCTCTCTCTCTCTCTCTCTCTCTCTGTTACTTAAACTCTTGTATTCTTAGACCATCGAATAAAAGATCTATAAGTACCGTTTTTATTATCCGGTTTGAACCTCTCGGTAGACAAAGGAACACGAAACGTTGACTCGCTGTGGTATTTATATTCTTCCAGCGAATTTCGTTTCCAAATTTTACTCACATTGTTGTCTGTTTATGGCAGCCTATTGAAATATCCCGTATCAGGATTTGACCTGGAACCACGGCAAAAAGAGTTCCTGCCGAAAGAGTTCCCGGGTAACATAGAAGGGACGTCTTACTTCCTAAACGGCTACAAGCACAAGCACGTGGACCCTGCTCTCCCGTTGGATCTGCATATACAGAGCGCGATTAGGGAGCACGGGCTCGGCAGCAGAGTGTAGATACATACCTAAATAATAAAGACCATCCCAACGAATATGCGTCGTTCGTGAATGTCGCTGTACCAATACTACTCTGTCCGTAATAATAACACTTTCTCGGTAAACAATCGTTTCCAATGAGCTCGCGAATGCGCGGCAACGTGTAACGACGCTGATTCTAACCAGCCTAAACGGCCGATTCCTGGCTCGATAATATTTATACGCAGAGTTTTAGGTTACAATTATTATATACTTATGACCATATGAGCAAATAAAACTGTACGATAAATCTCCATGCACGAGTAATTTATTTGCCATCGACAATACGCCATACATTTTTCATTAATTTATTAGTAATTAAAAATCACTCGAAACCGAACGTCCAAACAGAAAATATTTTAAGATCTTCCTTACAGCATATTAAAAATTATATTATATCGTGTTGATCCTGTTTGTTTTTCTGAAAATATTTTAATTATTAAAAATTATATTATTTTCCTTCTCGTATTAATTGCTTGTAGTTCTGACAATATTTTAAATTCCTTCTTTCTCCTTCTTCTAAATTATAACTTATTAAGAATTATATTATTTCGTGATAACTCTATTGAGAACTTTTACATATTTCGTATTATTTATTTGTTGTATCTCTTTCAACTTTGAGTGGCTATTGTCAGATAAATGTTGCTAATTTGGGTTGCAATATTCAAGATCGTAAATGGGGACGTTTGAAATTCCACGAATTTCATAGTTTTACGACTGCCACGATACCTCGTGTTCGGTTCACTTACCAAAGAAAAATCTCATTCGATATCTCGCAGCATCGATATCTCGCGATACTTACCGCGAGTCGATACAGCCGCCATTCTTTTCTTCTGTTCCCTACTTACCTCTGTCCCTTTGAAGCCGGTTGCTTTTATTTTTGATAAGACTTGTTCCAGATTCCCAAGCAACACAACGGTCTTTGTTCCTGCGAATAATAGAACTATTTGTATTCTTTGCCGGAGCAGCCGGTTATCGTTATGCTGTCCGGCTTTTTCTTCTTTCCAGCGGTCTGAAACGAAGCTCCATCGGTGCACCATCGTCGCGACATTACTTATTTACCGTGAAACGTTACGTTCCGCTTTTCTGCACGGCCATCACCGAGTTTCCCTCGATTTCTACCGTTTAGTCCTGACATCGCCGTTTCATTCGTACGAATCTCAATTTGGCAGGGAAAAGAATCGCAAGAAGGTAAAGGAGGACGAGTGGAGCGGCCATATTTAACAGGACCGAGATTAAAAAGCTACGAACGTCATACTATAATTTTTTCCATGGGTAGAATTTTATATTTGAGAATTACAAATATTTCTTTAACTTCGACAAGATTTTTCATTCACCGACAAAATTTTCTTGCTTATTTTTTAACAAGGGATATTATCGATAGGTACATTTTAATAATGTTCCCCCTATCTTGGATAAATATTCTTCCATGCAAGGGTATTTAATGTGCCGCGTTTACAATTCTTCGAGCATTGCGTTTACTTTCATGTATCAATTTAATTCGAAAGTCATCGCGAAATTAGATGTGCAAATAATTGCGCTTCTATCGAACAGCCGCAGTTTCTCCAGTTTGTTCCAAGGTATATTGATGTATTCCATTTGAATTGGCATTCTCAGAATACGTCATGAATCGAATTTACCTCCCATTTCCGAGAGTAATTGTAATTCGTTGATGTTCATTGGTGTATCGAACGTTCGGATAAACGAGATAGGATTAATCGCGTTAGGAATTAAAATGCAGATACCGGGTAATCGTGAATAAAGCGAACGATGAATATGTAAAGGGGTAATAACGTGTAATACCCCGAAATAATGCCGCGGGGATTTTTTTCAGAATTTGCTGGAAATTCAATTTTCGTTTCAATCTGAACACGTTGTGGAAGTTTGGAACATAGTGCCGGCGTAATCACGTTGTAAAGGAGTAGTTACTTTTTCTCTCTTTTATTCCACTCACGTGTTACGAATGCAGCATTGAACTTCTAACGCGGAACGTCGCCACGAGTTCCAGTGTTACGAGAGCCGCCATTAACTATACATACGGTGGTCACGCTGTTCAGAAGGTTTTCCTAACTCGTTACAAAATTCAGCAATTTCGTAACTCATTACGAAATCCTGTAATTCGTCACGAAGTTCTGAAATTGGAGAAAAGACACTTCGACGTTTAAAAATTTCGGAATCCTGAAATTTGGAAAAGTTATTTGAAACTAGCTTCGGTATAATTATATTCAAGGCTCACTACACTTGCAGAAACCAGATAATTCGAGATGCGACATCTAGAAATTCTGGAGACCCATATCAATTAACATATACTTTAAATTACATTTCAGAAATAAAATATTTATTCTATTGGTCCATTTATTATTTTCCCTACTTACATTTATTTCATTGATCCACTGATATAACGCATGGATTTCGACGCATTTATTGCTAGAATAAAATTAAAAATGAAGAAAATAATGTGATTCTACCAGTTAATTTAAATACAACCTCAGTAATAACCGTATTAAAAAATATCGTCGACTTCGTATCAGAAAATATTCGACCTTCTATTTCTCTGTAACGAATAAAATCACCGAGGATTGAGGGGTTTATAGATCGATAGGACCAAGCTTCAACCAAAGCCGCGAAATCATGGAATTGCAGGATATAATAATTTTCGTGACGTAGGAAGTAGCCGATTCGTGGAAGGACCTGCGTTGAGATTTGCGCCGAGTCTCGAGTTATTTTACCGGTGTCCACAAAAGAAACCGGTGAAATAGCGTAAAACCAAAAAGCCGGCAAGAAAGAGGACACAAAAGAAGCGGCACTGTCCTCGCTGGTGTATCTGGTCGCGTGCTTTTTCGCGTGCCCCGCCTGTGTAAACGTACCTTTACTATTTCTTATGCTGCCATTCATCGCAACGAGACCCGCGGCCGTGCAAAGAGAAAGAAATTAAACATTGGGCCTCGCGGCTACGCCCCGTAATCAAACGCCTGTGAAACTAACGAAGCAGCCCGCGGAATAGGACAGGCAGAGCCTGATATCAAAATACAAGAAACGAGCCGGAAATAGGGTGTGGAAGGGAGAAGTATGCGGTAGTAGGCATAGGGGAATAATAACTTAGATGACGTGCAACGAGAAGTGCACGTATAGAATAAAACGAAAAACGTGACAGGTTGGAAGAGGATGAAAAGGAACGTCTCAGCGTGTCCGCCATGTTGAGCATCGTGACCGTTCAGTAACGTCTCTTTGCTTCGAGTATGGCTATAGTCGAACGAAATTACACCTAATGGTAGAAAATGATGGAGGGGACATGGTTGAATCATGGTCGTATTGATGAACATTTATAGAAGAAAAGCAGCTGAAGGACGGTAGACACTATGGTTAGACACTATGGAGGCCGTTGAAAGGAAAATTACTCGGATTACGATGATCGAGAAGCCAATTTGAGCAATCTCCCTCTCCAGGCTTCGTGCTTTGACAATGGAAATATTTTACAGGCCATTTTAAGGCCGACTTACGCTGTCGCATGAGACACGTCTGGACGTATGTCCATTGGAGGTATGGATTATAGTGAAGCTAATGAGTTCAGTGGAAAGTGAGTGCTCGTTTTTTAGTACCTTTTATCATCAACCGGTATGTACAGAAAACTTATACACCGACGTAATTCTCAGGCTTCCTTGACATACTCATCACTGTTAGAAAGACGATATATGTAGGATCGTTTAGGGTTCGAGAGCGGGTGCACGGGAACACTCGGGCCTTCCTTCAAGGTAAGGGATAATGAACAGCGGCCTGGAGTTTCGCTTGAGCGATCAGGGTGATATTTGGAGTGCGTGCGGAGGGAAAAATGACAGCAGGGATAGTATTGTCGGGATATTTATGACTGTATCGAGTACGAGCAGCGAGCGAAAGTTTAGGAATACGTCTGAGTGTTTGAAGTACTTGGCCCAGTGAGAGCAAGGTCATGTGGGAAATGAGTGATAGAGAAAGGAAGCTTGAGTATGAAAGAGGAGAGATTGGTAGGTTCAAATAAGGTTGCAAAGGCGCGCGCGAGTCAGTTTTGAGGCAGTTTGTATGAAGAGTATATGGCGAGTGTACGTGCAATGTGTTTGCAGAGAGTTAATGTCGGTCGGTCGCGTAATCATAGATCAATTATTAGTTTAATCTTTTAGCTATACATTCCTCTTAGCCTCGTTTATCTCGTAATAAGTATATATATTTGGAAAATGATGCACTAAATTTGATTTCGAATAATAATAGCCAAAATAATAGCTTTCCGATAGTCTAAGGGTTAACACAGTGTCTCTCAACTATTTTAGATCAGCGACACGTTCCGAAACCAGTTAGGTCTCTGCGGCACACCATATTTATTAGAAATTATAACACATTTTATCATTTATGTGATTAATAATTTGCTCGAGACAGTGATCGGTTCGTGCACGAATCATGTTTCCCAAAATTCCGAATATTTTTATCTCTACAGGAATCTTAATAGAATTCTAGCACACGTCGATCGAAAAATACCGGTTTAAGCTGGAAAAAGTTACAGATTCAAGATTACGATGTCTATCCTACATTTAATCGGTGGATTGGTGATACTAAATGGAGATTAAGCTTCGTCGAAATAGTGGTCGTTGAAGAGGACCGCGAGCCAGCGATAATTTCTTTCTTCTGGTACCTGATTCGTAATTCGATAAGTATATTCCATGCGCGGGGTTCACGTTATCTCCGCTTTACACTCGAAATATACAATATTCCATTTCAATGAGTGCATTGTTGGTGAGCCAGTGAGCTCCTTGCAATAGATTGCTTGCTGTGGGCTAATGCACCGAAGTAATCGATTTGCGAGCACTTCTGTGCATTTCGAGAATCATTAGACGTGTATGGCAGACTATTAATTAGGAAACGCAACTGGGCACGCCAGTATCGTGTACGAAATTTCAAAATTTCCAGATCCTGCTTTAATTGGAATCGCGGCCAGTGTCGGCGGATCAGTCAACTGCGATGGAAATGCGAAAACTCGTGGAAATGTCTGCCGAATGGAACGTAATCTTCGCTAAGGCAAGTATGAATTCCGCGCGATATTCCGTGGAACTAAATGTCATTCTAGTGCGTTACGTTTCCTTAAATCAACGACGAATTTACGCGCTTCCAGGTTTAATTCATAGCAACGAAAAGGCGGCAGCAACGAGGGAAAGAAAAGGACAAGGGAAGAACGAAAGGACGAGTAAAATGCTAATAACTGAGCAGCAGGCTGACCTTCGTTTTTACTTGAGTAAGTAAATATTTTAATAATACTCACGTGGTTAAACGCCGCTGGTGGGATATTTCAACTATCCCAAGTTTAATATACATTGCATTATCTGCATTCTTCGCTTAATTACATTCTCGTAATAGTTTGTAACAGCTACGACTAAACTGACAGTGGGCTTGGATGAAATTAAGAAATCGAGATTATTACTCTGAAAGGTTGAAATTGAGCAGAATTATTCGAATCATTGATAACTCTCAAGTAATTAAGTTAATCTCTTTAGGAACGAATTTCTTTTAATTAACTTTGCAATGATTTCAAGGCAGTGATTATAAAGTAGAATAAAGGAGAAACTTCTTTACACTTATAATAATCATAATTTTTAAGAAACTAAACGTACACATATGTGTCAGAATCCTCGAACAGGTTAATTAAGTAGATATGGAGTTATTCATCGGAAAATTTTTGTGGACGAGTGGCATTCGTGAAAGTGTTGGTGGATAAAGTACGAAGGGTATGAACAAAAGAATGGAAAACGGCGAAAAGTTGGTGCATCGCGGAGTTCTGTACTTATAAAAACGCGGTAATGAGTGGAAACTTGGGTGGGCATAGTGTTTAATTGAAGTAATGAAAGTTTACCAACTGCCAGGGAAAAAATACTTGCCAGATACTTTGTGCATTTTTTATACTTCGAAATTAACTAATCGCCTCGCAAAATGACAGAAGCCGTTTTGATAAAATTTTGTCAAATGCCATAGTGAAATTAGAATACCTCTGTGATCTATGTACAAAGTTAAACAACCGATCATTAAATGGATATGTTGCGTACGGTATTTCGTTTAATAACATCGGTAACTTCGTCTGAATTATGGCTGATTTTATTAGCAAGTTCTAATTTTGTACACGTTTCATTCTGGGAAATACAAATGTTTTTCACTCTTCACATTTCAGTCCCAGGTCATCCTCTTTTCACGGAGAACAGGACAAGTATGAGACAGGCTTGAAAAATTACCACAGCACTGTCTACTGCGAAAGTTTCATTAAGAAACACTTGGTAATTTATTTTCGCACCTGCATCGTGTTTTCTCTCCCTTTACTCAAATCCTAGTAAACAGAATCAAACAAGTGTACTAAAAAGAGTGACCAAAGCGAGGCGAAAGAATAAGAAATGGAATATTAATCCCATCAAATCTCTATGGAACTATCATATCTTTCTCAATTAATTTTAAAATGCCCTGTATCCTATAAATTACCCTATAATGTATACATATTAATTTTTATGTTGGAATGCTACCATACTCGGAAGCATAGAGGAAAGTACTAATATCAACAAAAAATACTGTAACTTTTATGAATTTTTTACCAATTTTTTATAAATAAACTGTGGCAATGCTCGGTAACGTATATCAATTCATATATCGGCATATTACCCAACCATATTCAGAAATATATATCAACTCTTATTAAAAAATGCAGATAAATGTCTTCACTGTACCACCATTCCGATATCAACCTTACCTTCAAAAAAAAAAGAAGGGAAAGGTATGACAAAAATTATATAAATCAGAGCAGCACGCAATGAAATGGAAGCATCTTCGTTATCAATTAGAACATCTTAATGGAGTACATTCGACGGAATATTTCACCGCCGCGATTTCCGATTCGCACCTGTTCTCCCATACGTATTCTCATAACGCGAATGCACGAAACAGAGATACGTGTGCATCCTTCGTGCCGTTTCATTCAACCGATCCTCGCTGATCGATCCGTTCATTCGATTAAACTGCAATGAGTGCCGGCAGCTTATGGAAACGAATCGAATATTAAACATTTAACGAATACCCTGATGTCATGTCGCGTGTGCGTATCAAAATGATTTTCCCCTCCCCTAGCATACAACGCATACATTAAAATCATCGATATTACGAATCCAAACATTTCCCGCGTCTTTCTAGTCGGCCACCCTAATGAAATTTCTAAACGCGCATCGCCAAGCCCGAGACTTTAAAGACTGTACATGTGTACATGTGCATATATATCACGTATGTAGCACGCAATTTCGACGGAGAAAATGCGGCGGGAATGACGTTTCGAGCGAACGGAAGAACGAAACGTTAGCTGGTACTTGTCGTTGATGCGCGAAATCGTAATTGAGGTTAATTCCGCTAATCCGTTCGCGTGCGCGAAGAGAACGGGTTAAAAACTATCCTACGTGGGATATTACCGTAGAAAGATATCGCAGCGTGAACGAGAAGAGGCCGAGAGACGATGCACGAAACACACGAACGAGGGTGCGCAGTGAATGAAACGTAATTTATTCAATTGCTTCTAATAAATGGTGTATACCCGAAGCACGGTAGGTACGCACGACGAAAAATTCGTCCCGCTACTGCCACGCCCTCTGCTCTCGTCGGGACAACGCACGGGTTGCCGGGAACGTAGATTGACCGTCGATCAGTCGTAACGTCTATATTCACGCATCGACATAGACGGGAGAGCACGGGTTATAAACAGATCCGAACGATCTTTTCGTTTCCACTGATTATTCTCGTCCGACAATGGCCATTGTCTTTGAAGCGTTTATTTACAGCCCTGTGACCGAGTCGATTAAATTTTTACGCCTGTGAAAAATAAACACAACGCGTTCGCGAATTCAAACGACGATAAGTACAATTAACCGATTATGAAAGTAGCATTATGACGCACGTGTGGGATGATAATATCGAACAATTGTATGTACGACTGATGTATATTAATTCGTGGCCATTGAAGCGGGGATATAGCGCGACGTGTCCTCGCGTGTGAAGTGAAAGAAATGCCGGGATCCAGTGAATAGGATCAAGAGCGTGGTTTGATCGATGGATTCTCTAAAGTTAACAACGGAACCATCGGATTTAAATTACACTCATCGAACGTGTTTGCACCGACACAATGGAAAAATATAGTCGACCGCACATACATCTCGCCGCACGTAGAATTCGACTCCGTTCCGAGATAACGCGGGCCACGTGCTCGCCAAATGCGTACACGCGTCTACGATCTACGTATTCAATGCTGGAAAGCGATTGTTTACCGTGACGGCACGCCGTCGTGTGAATGTCAACGCTGTTTCAGCAGAGGGTCTGAGAATTTCTTCAGGCAAGCAAGGTGGTAACCATAAACAAACCGAACTGAAAATTCGATGACAGTACACTGGAGTCGTAACCAGACAGTTCGTGTAACCCGAGAATTAAATAAATACAGGTGGCACTCGTATAACGCAGATGTTAGTGACATAAAATCGTCGCGTTATAAAAATTGCGTCATGCCAGGTTTATGTTATAGACAGAAAGTAGAATTACATTTCAAAAATGAATTTTTAGAAAATATAATTTATCTACCTAGAATTCTTAATTGAAAATATTTATCACAATTAGGCTAGATTTTAATTTGGCATTAAATTTGGAGTGGCATATATCTAAAAGAAGTATATTATATTTTTATTAAATGCCAAAATTAAAATTACAATATACGAATAAACGATTTTATCGTATATTATTGTATATTATTATTATATGAAATACGATTTTCTATAATGCATTATTGTTATTTTTCTTATTCAATGTTTAATTTAAAAGTAAAATAGAGAATTTTTATTTCTTACCATTAATAAAAATCTATTCCCTATTCTTCGAGTAAGAAATTTTATTATCAAATGAGAAAACGAAAAACAATAGTAAAATTGCAATATGCTAACGATAATTGTGCATGCATTTATACAATAAAGAATTCTGTCTGAAATTGACAATTTATGAATATGTGAGTACGTATGAAATCTCGATGTTACATAAGAACTGGGTACAATTTGTAAATCGTATTACATGGAACTGCGTTGAACACGGGTTACCTGTACATGCTCTATAGAGTCTACGTAGCGTTGAAAATTTGTTACCGCGCGCGAATTTCGTCCAGTAAATGTTACTAGTCAGCGATAGATTGGAGAAGCAGATAAATTCGAAAGGAGGATTTTTACCATTCAGCGTGGTCGTGCGGCATGAAATGCACAACGTAGTTTCAGGATCGGTGTTCTCGTTATGTTTACGAAAATCGAGATTGTTATTTCCGGATGGCATTTTCTGCATCAGTGAACCAAGAGGGATTTGATTTAACATGTGCACGACCCGTACCACGAACGTACATTCGAGTTTCTAAGGAATCGGAACACAGAGAGACCGGCCAAAGACGCGTGACGCTATAGGTGAGGTATCGGCCGCCAGGAGCGCAGCAATCGCGTACGCTAGCCTCAAGACTTTCTCGGCACTCAGTCTGCCGGAGTCTGCAGCGCGCGAAAGTTGTACGTGCGTCGCGTAGCGTGTGTCTCACCGGTCCCGTACAGGATTTTGTCGCGCGATAGTGCTACGATCGACAGTTTGCTTTTTCTGTGTAACGTCATGTGACAATTGAGACGCACGCGTCAGTTCGTGTTCGATATCGATTTCGCGGGATCCAACGTGAATAAATATACCGCCAGTGTCGCTCTCCTCGGTTTTCCTGTCTCTACACGTTGAACGCGTTACCACGTGATTTTTGTCTGTCAAGTTATACAGGGAAGCGTGTTCCTCGTGCGGCGTCATCAGTGAGTGTTGATAATCTCCGAAGTGTGATCGTTCCGAGTCTCTGTCGTGGCTATTCCAAGTATACACGATGCACGCGTCGCGGTGAAAACGGAGGGAAAAAAGTATTTGGGCGGGAGTGCCGTTTAACCGTTCTGTAAAGTTTCGTGTGTCGGTCGCTTTATATCTGTGTGTGCCGCAGCTGCGGCGTCTCTCTCGACCGGCCAAAAGGAAGAAAAAGGACCAAGGTTACTGGCGACGGTTAGGATTGACGGATAGGAGCGCCTGGACAGGGAGACGACCACCTTGTATGGCAGTAAGTGTTGATATTTTTTTCTCTCTCTCGGTCAAGCTCCGTTCTGTCTCTTTCTCTTCGCGGTTCTCATTTGTGTGCGCGTCTGGCTATGACCTTCTTGGGATGCACACGAATAAGAGTAGTCGATCTCTTACCTTACTAACCCCCCTCTCCATGGCACACGAGGCAGACGGGACAGTCGAACGTGCTCTTTTCGTCGAGTAACGTGGACTCACACGGAATGGAATCTTGCCTCGGGAACACGAACCACCTCTGCACGAGGAACTTGAACGTTGATCTCTCTTCTCTCGGGTCTCTTGTTGTCTGAACTTCGGTGAGCAACGACAAGAAACGATCGTCGTCCCCCGTCGCATGATGCACAATGCATTCGCCTTCTCTATCGTACTTAAAACCTGTGCAGCGTGAAGAGTGATTCTTTCCCAACCAACATCCATCGTTCAAAGTTCGCAGCGTTGATCTCTAGCTGGCAGGTATTCGGGGGCAGTTCGGCCAACCAGAAAACGGAGCCGATCCTAGACGGTCGTTCCCTAACCGTTACGAAATAGCCCGATTGTGTAGGGTCCTTTGTAATTTACACGCTCTAACATCGCCTTTCAAATGTGCTCGACGCGCAGCACAGGTTATGCGTTGAGATAAATCACGCTTTCTTTTGTCGATTCCCATTTGTTGTTTCTACGTTTTTACCGTGTAAACGTCTTTTGCTGAAAAATGGTTGTTTAATGGTACCTTTTAACATAAATTTTTTTCACTGACGTTATTTATGTTTCTGATGACATCACTGTGGTCAAAAATTTTTACTCGTACGTGGAATTTATTTTGTTTGTAAATATTGGGTTGGACTATAGGTTGTGTCGAGTTTTTGCAGCGGACGGTGGTATTTTATTTTTCAGCGTGAAACACTATTTTTATTTTATTAAGTATAATCTTACTATAGACTAAGCGATTAATATATTATTTAATAAATTATTTTTATTTTTATTTAAAATTAGCATTTTGTGTTATTTTCTGGCCAATCCATTATTTGAATATTGAAATAATTACCAAACCTTTTTCTCCCATTTTTTTATCTTTTTTCTTATAGTTGGTTTATGTAAGTCTATTGCGAGGTGACACATTGGGACGTTATTCAGTAGATTTACGTGTACAAATTTTTCTCGTGTTGCGTTTTTATAAATTTTTGAACATTTTTAAAGAATTTGCTTATCCAAGTTATTCCAGTTACTGAGATATTTTTCACACGGTCTTTGAGATGCTTTCTGATTTTCCTCAAAGCTACTACGTGTAGCTGCTCTAATGCAATTAATGATTTTTTAAAGAGATACTGGAAATGTTACATTGATTAAATTTCACTCACTACTTCAGAGATAATGCACCCTTTCTGCTTAAATGCATTTATACTCCTAGTTTAAAAAGTTTTGCTTCGACTGTTATACATTTTAAACGTTCTTTTCGCTTTAATGATATTGTACCGTTAAATTCCGATTCAATTAGTCATGTTCATTAAAAATATATGAAGTAGAATATTCTAAGAATTATTCTATACAAACCTTTTTTTATACATTCCTTTGAAACAACATGTTCGCATTTGCAGTTCCAAATAAACTAGTAATAAAATTAATTTTCTAGTTTACATAGGAAAGTGATATGATAAGTTACATTTGTTTTTCTTTTTGTTTTTATACAAGAACATTTTTTAAATTTAATTAACACCTTCCTTGATTAATCGCAAACTCCCAATATCGTTTTTGCAAGATATTAAAAAAACATTCATTACTAGATTAGGTATGTCCTTGTTTTTTTTTTCTTTTTCTTTATATATAGAACTTCAATGATACGTCACTTTTCAGAATCAAATTAAGACACTCTCCTTTCTTTTATCAAATTAATTTCTTTTTTATAATAGCACAATGGCATGTTCCTTAAACTTTCTGAAAATATCTGCTACTTAGAAACGAATTGTTTTACATTCTAAATGTGTTAATTCAAAGACCGGTGTCACTGGTGCAAAAATGTACATCTAAAACTTTTCTGATTATCCGTTTTGCATCAACAGGCACAATTCTTAAATTAACAAATTCTGTGTAGAACAAAAATTAAAAAACAATTTCCAAAAATTCCCTATATGATGAACAGTAGAAGGGTAACTCCTCCTTGACTAAAAGTCACGTTAGAATATTCTCTTTGAAGGAATAAATCGGAAAGTGAATTAAGAATTGTCGTCTGAAGAATAAAAATAGAAATCACCAATTTCAAAAGATTCCCGTATGTTTCCCATAGCATATATAACAAAAATTCTTGTGAAACGTTCACTGTCATGTTCACGTTACAAGTACCATTCTTAACAAGAAGGAATCAGTCGGCCGCAGGATTCCAGGCATTCTTGGGTGCATAGGATGCAGCTAACCGGCTTCGCGAATTCGACGTGCCGAAATCGAAGACACCGACCGCGTCGCACGTATCCGTACGCCAGAAAAATTCCCCGCTTCGGAGCTGTTTCGACTGGTGTTGACTGTCGTGACAGAGCGACGTGCGAATTCGCGTAAAATGGAAAATCCCACCTGTCCACGAAAAGTTGTGTGACACTGAGAAGGGCCCGAAGGTGACACGCCACACGCGAGCTATGTGCATAGACTTGCGAGAGCATTTCGGGCGTCGTTGCTGTTCGGCGAGTACACGGAGGACAACGGGGACTAAACGAAACTGGATGGTACCGGGGGAAAAAAGTAGAAGAAAGAGCGCGGGAAGCAGGGAAAGGTGAACAAAGAGGGAAAAACGAAAAACAGACCGAAAAATCAGGGTGCGTGGCCTGGCTTGCTGGCTTTTCGAGTTTGCTAGCCACGCACGTAAATCTGCCGGAGAGTCGTTAGTCATGCTTTATTTCGCTTTAGTTTTCCGTACACGCTGAAATAGCATCAACTTTCCAGGAAGGGGCTGACTCACGCGCTTTTGAAATCCATTCAGAAAGTGACGAATGCCCATGCATGCCACGCACTCCCGCCGGCTGGCCGCGCGCCACATGTGTGCCGGCTAATGGCTCGTCTTTCGTTTTATTGCCGCATATGCTGACAATGAAACGTTCCATGGATTTCGTTTTAGTCCCGGTTATCTATACGACACGAGAAATTGAATACCGATCGAAGAAGCTCTCGAACCCGTGTTCTGCCGCTGGATTACCATGGCCCGAGGTACGGTACTGGGTTCGTATGGCTCTGAATGTTCGTTATGCTCCACGAGCATCGCGGGGTTAGCTGTTTCGTGAGTAATCGTCTTATTTTTCTTCTTTTTCCGGAATTCACGTTGGAAGAATTTCCACCTTAGTTTTGCTCTACTCGTTGGAAATAAAATTATTCGCGTTGATTCGTTATATAATAACAAAAAATTATACAAAGTTGATTTATAAATTTTTTATTTATGGTTCGGATAAAATTATACTACACGTGTGAAATTATTGTACACGTGACAGGGTGTATAAGATATTATATATGTGTATATCGTTAGGATAAATTATACGATACTTGTACTTAATTTGTATGCTTAATAGAAAGTGTTTAATTTATTGTTCGTATAAAATTGTGATATTACGTATATAAAATTATAATACACATGAACATCATGAACATCATACATTAACGTCATTACAATGAAATATACGATAAATTGTAATGTATAATATTATACAAAATATAATATATATAATGAGGAATAAAATTACTTTTTCATATCTTACGAAAATTTGAGATGTTGCTAATATACAGGTATATGCGATTGTACGTGTGTATGTATAGAAAGAGGGTCAGGTGATATACGAAGTAATTGTGTCCAAGGTTTTAGAATTAAAATACTTTCTATTGGTCAATGAAACTTTTAGTGACCCAATTTAGCGAAGGTATTCTGCTGCTCATAAATCTCAAATTGCTTACCCTTAATTAAACTCGGCTATATATTACCCTTCGTGTAAGAATTCCACGGCATAGTCTAATTGTCCGCAGAGAAACAAAACACCGTTCGCAGGCACTTGGCCCATAGCTTCGAAAGTAGGATATTCGATCCGGCGAATGTAAATTATCGTTGATAAGTTTTCAGAAGCTCGTTATTGTTATCAAACTCTTTAAGACGCTTCGCAAACTTTTTGCAGCTCCACTTACTTACGAAAATAAAAATTCCACGTCGATAAATAAAACTTTCCTCTGAGTTATTGAGCAATATATACACAGCCTTCGCATGCACTTGATTTGCTTTGCTAAATTCCATCATGGGATACATTCTATCCTATCATCCTCGAACATCGTCAAAAATCGTCAAACCAAAAACGCAAGGAAAAAAGGAAGAAACGAAATGTTTAGATGTTTCTTTAGTCCGATAGATGATATTTGTAAATGAGCTTGAAAAATGAATACTCCCTTTACGTAATGCATCCCCTTCGTTTTTGTGCTTCATACGCTACTGTTTGCATTCTGCGTACAATACGAAGCGAGTTCCGTGCTATATTGTCGTTCAACGAAAATTAGTTTGGCTTTAGAGCATAGTACGTGTATGACAACGTTTTGTTCCTAGAAAATTAAATGACGAGGTCATTTCCACGATTGTATCGCAGCCCTCCAATTTGTAACAATTTGTAACGCTTCAGAATCGTGTTGTGAATAATATACAAATGGATCGTTGAAAAACGAGATACCAATGTTTAAATGTACGAATTGAACAGATTGATGCTAATTAAAAAGGAAATGACGAAATAATTTGGTTAAAATGATCCCTTTAATTATTTCAATTATTTTACAAAACTCGGTAAAAATTCCCGAATTTATTTTTATTATCGCTGTAACAGATAGTTAATGATGTTTAATGATATACCTTAATCAAAATTACAAAAAAGTCATTTTACAAAATACAGATAAACTCGGCCTTGCATGAGCTCTATGTATAAACTAGAACAGTGTAACACTGGATGAAGGAATTTTACATAAAATCGAAACCGTGTTAATTCAGGCTCGGATGTTAAGGATTTAAGCTAAGTGGAAATTAGAAAATAACGATGCACATAATACCTATAACACTGCTGAAAAGTTCTTTAATTCAAAATATATCAGCAACAAATGTATGCTGAAAATAATAAAATTATTCCACTTTATACGTGAAAGTATCGTATCATGTACGTGTATTATAGCATTCGTCTGCAATAGTTAAAATAATTTCTTTATTCGCGTATGCTGCTTGTAAACGACAGAATAATCCACGACAAAGGCTCCATGTGTATGAGACGGGTGTGGTGCAGGGTCTCGTGCAACGTTAAGTGGACGACGATGATATTGAGCAGGACGGAAATATAAAACTGGTGATAATTACGTAAGAAATCGTGCGGTGTAGCATACTGCTATTCCCATGCACTTGCAGGCACTTATGCTTATTAAGTCCATAGTCTCTCTGTGCATCATGTGATAAGGGGTAATGAAATATGAAGAGCAGAGAATACCTTCTTGAATAGAATGGTCCGAGCATATAATGCTGGTTCCGTTCGGCTCTCGGAAATTAATTGCAATGTGCATCGAGCGATTCGTGACAGTCTGATTGAAATTTAAATTAATTCAGACGTAACCGGACGTTTCAAAGCTGTCAAAGAGCACCCACGCACGTCGATCTCTCAACGAATCTTGCTCTCCCTTCTTCGATCCATGTATCAAATGAATCCGGCACGATTCTTCTTCCCAAAATGGCCATTATTGTGGTTCACTACGTCACAGCGTGCCATTTAAGCGCGGTCTTAAGCGTGACGATTACGAGTAAAATTATTACGTTAATTGATACGATTGAAGAAGGTGGCCACGAGCAACACCATAAATGGCAATGTCTCATGCGCAGAGGCTAGCAAGGCAATAGACGTAAGCTCCCTGTAACGTATCGTGGCTTTAAAGTGTGCCAGCATCGGCGCGAACAGGTCAGGAAAGGTTTATTTTAAGCGGCCTGATGCAGATCGAAGTGAAAGGGCCATCGATTCCGCTGCGAAGAAGGTCTGAAAAATGGCAAAATGGCGGCGGGATCCGGACCCATCCTTGGCAGATTAAGCGAGCCCAAAGAGTCGGTTATGGTACTGGGTCGCGTAATCTGTAACTTTGTGGGCAAATAGGACGAGTAGAAAATAACGAGGTAAAGCCTTTGAAAAATATTCTCGTTTCGTTGCAAAGATTGGTTTTGCACGTCGGCAATTTCTCACGCGCATCGCAATCTGGTCGTGTTTACAATCAGCCGTTTGATATGTCATGTGCGATCTCAATATTTGTAAACATTTCCCGGCGATATCTCCTGAATCATTTCACAGGCCAGGTCTCCCAAGGAGGGCTTTGCATGTTAAAATTTCGTAATGGCGCCATCCGCGAAAGGCGGATGAATACTCGACCCAGAAGGGTATCCGACTAGCAATCCGGTTGGATGCGCGATGCACCGCGAGCGTTTGTGTGAACTTTATATTTGCCATTCTTGCATGTCGAAAACGATCCGTCTCGCAGATTCGAAGTCGAGGAAAAAGTTATTTATCAACCATTCACGGCGAAAATTCACCGCTTCGACATTGAGGCGAATGTAGGCTACGCAGTAGTTTAACTTTCTCGCGTGGGAGATTGAAAATTATGTCTATGACGCTTTTATTACTTTTAATTAATTTTTTGAACGACATCCGAATGACCGTTTCCCTTTGATGCCTCGCCATCCGCACGAAAGTTTCATCGACGAATAAAATTTCTGCGAATTTGTCGTATACCAGGAGACAATCCGAAGTCATAATGTCGCGAAAAATCGATTCAACGTTAGTTTCGATTATGGTACGTAAAGATTTTTCCTTTTTTTTTCACATCGACATTTTAACTGTGAAGGAACTATTGTGATTTTATGTAGGTTTAGAATTCTATTGTCTTATCGCAGGTTCGATATCTCTTCTTCAAATCTGGGCTGTTGGCCCTAGGCCAATCGAATTCCACTAAATATCTCTGTGACTAATTGACGGTAATCTTATATCGATCGCACCATAGCAGACTTTTATCTCTCTTCAGAAAGCACATTTTCGAAACACGATGATACGAATAATAAAATGAACGTGATAAATATATCACAAATGTAATAAAGTTGAGGAATTATTTTCTGGTTTTACTGATGCAATCTCGAGACATCTATCTTGCTATATGCTTCGGTTCAACGCACTTACATATACTATCGTGCAGAAGCATTCAGTTACTTACTCGTCCTTGCAGGATGCGACTTAATTACATGAGAAGGTGAAATTAATTGTAATAAAGTTGAATTTTAATCACTAATGTTCATTTACAAAATTGACGTTAACCGTCATGGTCAGCGAAACTATATTCTTCGCGTTCAAGTTTCCTTATTCTTGAGCTATGAGCGAGACAGAGGAACCCCTTCTAATCTCACAGTACTCGATGATTTGTGTACTTAAATGTAGTACAGTACGAATAAAACTATACTAATATTAAAAACAATAACCATAGCAATAATAACCATAACGTTAGTGTCATTTAACAATATTAATATTATATGTATATAATATTATATTAGTTACACTGTGTTATTTACGATACTTACATTCACATACGTGACATTAATAGTATTAAATATTAACCCCTTGGAGTCGAAGGTTCTTTTGCTACAGAGCACTTGTTGCAATAATATCAATAGATAATCGTGTCTAAATTAAAGTTTCATTCCAATATTTCAAATATCATTGCATTACTTTTAATTTGACATGCAACATTCATTTTTATTCAAAATTATCATTTAATTTCTCTAAATGGCTACTAAGAATCGCCTTTCGTGTGCAGGGGATTAATATTAATAATACTGTTATTGGTACTAGCATTTAATACTACATTTTATCGACAATATTAATATTAATATCATCGATATTATCCTCCGATTTCACAAGTATCAAGACTCCTGCACGTCGTCAAGTCGCCATCGATCCGTACATTTGACCAAAACTCACGTATTGTTGACTTAAATCAGTCCAAAAATCCAGATACTCATAAACGGCAGCGTATTGTACACACGTGCATCGCGTTACGACTTCCTAACACTCTCGGCTCTTCGAGCCTGGTTTGAAGAAGAAGTCGACCATTTTATTGTTCACGTAGCTACGTGCATACGCGCGACTCTTTATTTCCCCGCGTTTCTAACTCTACCGGCTAAGAATATGCGCGCGGTAATCTGATTTAGGGTCTACCTTAAGTGTAGCAGTTCGTTGACTCTGCCGCGGGATATAAGTGTGGCACGCAACGGTGATCCACATGCTCGATAATGGAAACTGGAAATTTTTCGTGACACGAAAAATGTATTATTTTTTACACAAATTGCTCTGCTCCGTACATACTTACGGAGATAAAACACCACCGTTACCAGCCCCGAACGTTGCAGCTTCGTCTGCGTTCCACCATACCTATCTTCCGCTTCTTCATCCTTCTCTTTCTCATCCCCAACGAAATTGCATCGCGCCTTCACCGTCATGTACACCTTGGAACACAGGGGTTCATCTCGCTTCGATAATTCTTCGATTCGACGCTGCAGACGGCGAGGAACCACCCGATATCCAAGATTTTATCCCCGAGTCATCTTCTCTCCTTCCTCGTTGTATTTCTAATTTTTCGCACGTCCACCGTACAATTTTATCGTGTATCAGACGTGCAAGGTAGTGGGGGATAAGAAAGTTACGGATAAATAAGTTTAGATATCTCTAGTTAGATATATTTTGCAATTTTTAACTTTCAATTTGAAATTCTGTCGCTTGGTGATATGTATGTATATCATTGACCGATATAACGGATCACTCTAATCAGAATTAGGGAAATTGGTACATCTTCGACACTTTGACAGGAGAGTAGGAGATTTGGTATATCTTCCTGGAGTGAACTGGATTAAAAGCTTAACTCTTTATGCATAGTGCGATATATTTTATCTCACCTCGAAAAGTCATAGTTACTCACAGTTATACAGTTTAATATTTCATTCAAAGTTTTTCATTCAGTGGACAGTGCTACGAATGGTAATGTTTTGGCGAAAAGATGTGTTTGAATGACTTTCTATGCAACTTGGGTTTTTATTCACTTTAAAATCATGTGCCTCAAGGTGGTATTTTCGACATTGTGATGGAAGAATAGGATGATCGGAGAACCGAAGTATGGGAGTAGGTCCACGGTCCACATAAACTGGAGTAATAAAGCAATCAGTATATCGTCGATAATATAATATGAAATAGGAAAATCCATGTAGCCTTGACATCGGTATATACTATTAGGAATTAGGCTGAGGGACATGATAATACTCTGCGGTTTCGTGAGTGACCCACTGAGGGAACAGGTCCGATTTATTATATCTCGACACGGTCACAATTGCGAAAGACAGGAACCTCTTTTCCTCGTTATCTAAAACATCAGTGTATGAAGATCATCGCATTTATGAGGACTTTTAGAACAAATTAGGCAATGAGGATTATCTACTTATCACTCTTGCGATCATCCTCTAAATATCGCATAGATAATCACAAAGGATCAAATCCTAAATAGCATTTGAACAATCAAGACGACAAATAACGACCAAATACTTAAAATAAATTAATACTCGAAGTTTACTTAAACAATTACTATTGAAACAAGGTGCACATATGCAACCCGAATGATAGACCAGTGACTCGTATCAGGTTCTTCGCATTGGTTCAGGATTCAGTTGGTTGACGTCAGGTGAAATCATAGTCACATGTTCATCCTTTGAATCCAATAGTTGAGACCGTGACAGAGCTAGAGAAGAATCTTTTGAGCCCCAAAAATCGTGGCTATAAAGATATCGGACTGGATACGATTACCGTGATATCCAATATCGTCACGTTCGAATCATTATGCCCTGTCAACACGATTTACACTTTCACCCTGTGCATACGTAATGCGAAGAATTACGGGCACTCGCCGTGGCTGGCATAGTAATGATCCACCGGTCGGTATAAAAATACCGGTGACATCGACTTTTCTTTCAAATGGATTATAAATGATAGCTCGTTGAGGTAAAATATATCCGGGTTACGTGTGGTCGGAATATAGCGGAAATAATTTATAGTTTTCATCCTCGCGAAGCGACGTTCCCCGTTCGTTGTAACAGAGTCTATCCGATTTTTCTTTTCTTTTCCCTTTTTATTTCCATTCTTTCTGTGTAGGTGCATCGGCCGAGGGTGAAAATAATTCGGCGAGTGTTCGAAACAATTCCCATGTCCGTGTAAGTTATACGTGTGTGTATGTACAAGCCCGGTATGCGCATGTGTATGTACGAATAGGTGGCCAGAATATTTGATGGATTTTTAGCAGGTCAACGTAGGAATGTTTCAAACGGAATCGTGTTGGTATTATATTAACAATGTACAGGTTAGAGAAAAGTTTGGAAAATATATTTTGATAAGGAATCACAGTTATTAGGGATTTTTTAAATAGTTAGATACCACGTTTACATATGACGATGACAATTGCTTAACCTTGAGATGATTTTGGAGTGTTCTGCGAAGCTCACGTTCGAATTGAAAAATTTGTAAATATACATATATACAGGATATCTAGTAGTTGATAGTATAAATTGGCAGGAGACATTTCTACATATAAAAATAATTGAAAAAGGAGGAATAAAATTTTTTCCTACGAGGTTCCATTTTCGAGAAAATTCGGTTTGGAAATTCGTAAGCTGCGCGTATTGTATTTTAACTCAGTGGATTTTAGAAATGGACATCTTTGATGCTATTTTAACATTCGATCTACTTAAAACAGGTGAAAAAGTACTCGAAATATTTATGAATATGTATAGATACAGTCTAGAGTGAAATTCATAATGTCCAAATTTGAATGAAGGAACGTACACCCCATAAATATTCGATGTCGATTTTTTTGAAAAGAAAGCCTCGAACTAAAAAATTTTATTCTTTCCTTTCGACTTAGTTTTTCGTGTAGATTCACTACCTCCACGGTTGTGCCACCGATGCTGGAACACCCTGTATATATATATGTATATATATGTGTGTGTACATCGTTTTTCTTTTGGCCTTTCGAACTTTGATCGTTGATCATTTGGATGGTGATTCGGTTAGAGTCAATTCGCTTCCATCTATCGACGAATATTGCGCATCGAAAATAAATTACTTGCTTTCAAGCACAACGAATCACGGTCTAACGTAACTTTGCATTTGTCGCGGTTGGTAACCTAAAATGGTACGTTGCCGTGACAAACGGCTGTAATTAAAATTATGTAGAGGGGACCCGGTAGAAATGGCTAATTGTCGTGATATTAAAATATTATTTACCGTTGATTATAAGCGGGCATCGGTGCTGGTTCCTTTGGGATCTGGTTTAACAATCTTGCTCGCGCGTCGATATGCATCGCATTTGAATAAATTAAAGCGAAATAATGAGTGCAATGATGCACCGAATGGGCCGTCATGCGCGCAGCTATTTATTTGTTATTTTTCCTGATAACACTCCGCCGGGCTCGTGAATATTTATCAAATTTACCATGGCTGATTGACGTGTCCTATGCTCCCGTACCCGATTAACACTACCGATCGTTGAGATCGATTGAAGCTTCCTTGTCTTGAATACCTTTCAATTGTTTAATCTTTCAAGGAGAGAAATTTTGTCTCTTTCTCTTCGTTCTTTCATTTTGTTTTATCAATATTAATATTAATATCATCGATATTATCCTCCGATTTCACAAGTATCAAGACTCCTGCACGTCGTCAAGTCGCCATCGATCCGTACATTTGACCAAAACTCACGTATTGTTGACTTAAATCAGTCCAAAAATCCAGATACTCATAAACGGCAGCGTATTGTACACACGTGCATCGCGTTACGACTTCCTAACACTCTCGGCTCTTCGAGCCTGGTTTGAAGAAGAAGTCGACCATTTTATTGTTCACGTAGCTACGTGCATACGCGCGACTCTTTATTTCCCCGCGTTTCTAACTCTACCGGCTAAGAATATGCGCGCGGTAATCTGATTTAGGGTCTACCTTAAGTGTAGCAGTTCGTTGACTCTGCCGCGGGATATAAGTGTGGCACGCAACGGTGATCCACATGCTCGATAATGGAAACTGGAAATTTTTCGTGACACGAAAAATGTATTATTTTTTACACAAATTGCTCTGCTCCGTACATACTTACGGAGATAAAACACCACCGTTACCAGCCCCGAACGTTGCAGCTTCGTCTGCGTTCCACCATACCTATCTTCCGCTTCTTCATCCTTCTCTTTCTCATCCCCAACGAAATTGCATCGCGCCTTCACCGTCATGTACACCTTGGAACACAGGGGTTCATCTCGCTTCGATAATTCTTCGATTCGACGCTGCAGACGGCGAGGAACCACCCGATATCCAAGATTTTATCCCCGAGTCATCTTCTCTCCTTCCTCGTTGTATTTCTAATTTTTCGCACGTCCACCGTACAATTTTATCGTGTATCAGACGTGCAAGGTAGTGGGGGATAAGAAAGTTACGGATAAATAAGTTTAGATATCTCTAGTTAGATATATTTTGCAATTTTTAACTTTCAATTTGAAATTCTGTCGCTTGGTGATATGTATGTATATCATTGACCGATATAACGGATCACTCTAATCAGAATTAGGGAAATTGGTACATCTTCGACACTTTGACAGGAGAGTAGGAGATTTGGTATATCTTCCTGGAGTGAACTGGATTAAAAGCTTAACTCTTTATGCATAGTGCGATATATTTTATCTCACCTCGAAAAGTCATAGTTACTCACAGTTATACAGTTTAATATTTCATTCAAAGTTTTTCATTCAGTGGACAGTGCTACGAATGGTAATGTTTTGGCGAAAAGATGTGTTTGAATGACTTTCTATGCAACTTGGGTTTTTATTCACTTTAAAATCATGTGCCTCAAGGTGGTATTTTCGACATTGTGATGGAAGAATAGGATGATCGGAGAACCGAAGTATGGGAGTAGGTCCACGGTCCACATAAACTGGAGTAATAAAGCAATCAGTATATCGTCGATAATATAATATGAAATAGGAAAATCCATGTAGCCTTGACATCGGTATATACTATTAGGAATTAGGCTGAGGGACATGATAATACTCTGCGGTTTCGTGAGTGACCCACTGAGGGAACAGGTCCGATTTATTATATCTCGACACGGTCACAATTGCGAAAGACAGGAACCTCTTTTCCTCGTTATCTAAAACATCAGTGTATGAAGATCATCGCATTTATGAGGACTTTTAGAACAAATTAGGCAATGAGGATTATCTACTTATCACTCTTGCGATCATCCTCTAAATATCGCATAGATAATCACAAAGGATCAAATCCTAAATAGCATTTGAACAATCAAGACGACAAATAACGACCAAATACTTAAAATAAATTAATACTCGAAGTTTACTTAAACAATTACTATTGAAACAAGGTGCACATATGCAACCCGAATGATAGACCAGTGACTCGTATCAGGTTCTTCGCATTGGTTCAGGATTCAGTTGGTTGACGTCAGGTGAAATCATAGTCACATGTTCATCCTTTGAATCCAATAGTTGAGACCGTGACAGAGCTAGAGAAGAATCTTTTGAGCCCCAAAAATCGTGGCTATAAAGATATCGGACTGGATACGATTACCGTGATATCCAATATCGTCACGTTCGAATCATTATGCCCTGTCAACACGATTTACACTTTCACCCTGTGCATACGTAATGCGAAGAATTACGGGCACTCGCCGTGGCTGGCATAGTAATGATCCACCGGTCGGTATAAAAATACCGGTGACATCGACTTTTCTTTCAAATGGATTATAAATGATAGCTCGTTGAGGTAAAATATATCCGGGTTACGTGTGGTCGGAATATAGCGGAAATAATTTATAGTTTTCATCCTCGCGAAGCGACGTTCCCCGTTCGTTGTAACAGAGTCTATCCGATTTTTCTTTTCTTTTCCCTTTTTATTTCCATTCTTTCTGTGTAGGTGCATCGGCCGAGGGTGAAAATAATTCGGCGAGTGTTCGAAACAATTCCCATGTCCGTGTAAGTTATACGTGTGTGTATGTACAAGCCCGGTATGCGCATGTGTATGTACGAATAGGTGGCCAGAATATTTGATGGATTTTTAGCAGGTCAACGTAGGAATGTTTCAAACGGAATCGTGTTGGTATTATATTAACAATGTACAGGTTAGAGAAAAGTTTGGAAAATATATTTTGATAAGGAATCACAGTTATTAGGGATTTTTTAAATAGTTAGATACCACGTTTACATATGACGATGACAATTGCTTAACCTTGAGATGATTTTGGAGTGTTCTGCGAAGCTCACGTTCGAATTGAAAAATTTGTAAATATACATATATACAGGATATCTAGTAGTTGATAGTATAAATTGGCAGGAGACATTTCTACATATAAAAATAATTGAAAAAGGAGGAATAAAATTTTTTCCTACGAGGTTCCATTTTCGAGAAAATTCGGTTTGGAAATTCGTAAGCTGCGCGTATTGTATTTTAACTCAGTGGATTTTAGAAATGGACATCTTTGATGCTATTTTAACATTCGATCTACTTAAAACAGGTGAAAAAGTACTCGAAATATTTATGAATATGTATAGATACAGTCTAGAGTGAAATTCATAATGTCCAAATTTGAATGAAGGAACGTACACCCCATAAATATTCGATGTCGATTTTTTTGAAAAGAAAGCCTCGAACTAAAAAATTTTATTCTTTCCTTTCGACTTAGTTTTTCGTGTAGATTCACTACCTCCACGGTTGTGCCACCGATGCTGGAACACCCTGTATATATATATGTATATATATGTGTGTGTACATCGTTTTTCTTTTGGCCTTTCGAACTTTGATCGTTGATCATTTGGATGGTGATTCGGTTAGAGTCAATTCGCTTCCATCTATCGACGAATATTGCGCATCGAAAATAAATTACTTGCTTTCAAGCACAACGAATCACGGTCTAACGTAACTTTGCATTTGTCGCGGTTGGTAACCTAAAATGGTACGTTGCCGTGACAAACGGCTGTAATTAAAATTATGTAGAGGGGACCCGGTAGAAATGGCTAATTGTCGTGATATTAAAATATTATTTACCGTTGATTATAAGCGGGCATCGGTGCTGGTTCCTTTGGGATCTGGTTTAACAATCTTGCTCGCGCGTCGATATGCATCGCATTTGAATAAATTAAAGCGAAATAATGAGTGCAATGATGCACCGAATGGGCCGTCATGCGCGCAGCTATTTATTTGTTATTTTTCCTGATAACACTCCGCCGGGCTCGTGAATATTTATCAAATTTACCATGGCTGATTGACGTGTCCTATGCTCCCGTACCCGATTAACACTACCGATCGAAGCTTCCTTGTCTTGAATACCTTTCAATTGTTTAATCTTTCAAGGAGAGAAATTTTGTCTCTTTCTCTTCGTTCTTTCATTTTGTTTTATTTTGTGGGGTTTCTAAGCGCATACTCTCAAGTGATTTCAAGCGTTCAACGTGTTGGAGCGTTTTCTCGTGCTGATTGTGAGTGCAGGAATCCTTTTATGCAAATTCAAGGATTTATACTAGTGTAGGAACGAGCACGAATAATTAACGTATAATGCATTTATGTATACGATGTCTCGGTTGAATATGCTTTGGTAAATTCGTTAATTTGGAGGAAACGATCTCTATTATTTTTTATATCGACTTGATTAAAGAAGAAAATACTCGTTATTTATGTTAATGAGTTTGTTTCAGCAAATGTAACTGTCGTTCGAGGAATTGCTTCTCTGCAAATTTATTCTGGTAAAACGGCAATCCTGTGTGGCCAGAATTACAAAAATTGTCATTGATTGTACGTTTTTATTTGAATCAGAGATCGAGGAACTAGTATCTCTCGTCAATAGATAAATTGTTGGTAGTTTAACAAGGCGAAGGAGGTATAATAATATTGAGATAGGTATGTAATTTTTTAATTTTCAACGTAGTTATTGTTTCTTATCTGTTATTTAAACCCTGAAATTAAAACAAAGTGGCGACTGCGAATCGCTTCTCGAGTGCAAAAGGTTAATATTTTCTAATAATTTAATACCTGTTCGATATTATTTCACGAAAATTTCACGAAACGAATCTCGATTTCGACATTCAGCGATTCCAGCGTATCGCCTTATTTGTCCGCGAGATGTCGCGCCTGAATTATCGCAGTAGCTGGCGCCAGTGATCCTTCCCGCGCAATCCGATGCGATGGTGGATAACACACGCCAGCGTTCTTAATCAGCGTACCTGCGGCCTGGTGAAAAAGACAAACGCGTCGTAGTAGGTCGACCGGTCTGTCTCAGGTTTTCCCACATGTGGCGGCCTTCGATCGAGCTACAGCCTTTTATATCGATGGCCTTGCCGTTAAACGTGCGTTCTCCAGGCAAGTGCGTCGTCTTCTCCCATCCTGCCAATCGCTACGTTTTCCTTCTCCCTTCTATCCAGGTACTCGCTACGTGGGTGTCTGTCACGTTTTGCTCGTGATTACATGTTCCACGTTTACGACTTGTAACGTAAATTCACGTTCACGTGACGATCTACGTCGCTGATTTGTCCTGTACATGTGCTCCTAGTGTAGAGAAACCGATGTAGTACATATCAATATGTCTCGATGATATCTTTTAGATTTAAAATCGTAATTGGATGTTTGGAATTATTTCATAGGTTTGGGAAAATGATTTTTCACATAACTAGTGAAATAAAATTGATAAGTTTAAAATCCGTTTTGACTTAACCGTGAATTCGTGTTGTTGGTTTAGAAATTTACAATTCCGAGGAAAATTATTTTTCGGTGTAACAGTAATGGGAAATATGAATATTGATTACTATTTCCACGGCACAGATTTGCAGTATCATATGTTCGTGATTAATGTATTATAGAATAGCGATGATGAATGATACTGTGTGGATGGAATCCGTTAAAGGTCTAATTGTGATTCTGGTTATGTTTCGATATTAATTGTGATTTTGTGTTATGACGTGACAAAGTTTGAAAGTTCTGAGTAATATTTTCAATATAAATTTTAGCACAATTGAATATAGTTGGATATAGTTTCACGGTAGAATCGAGTGCATATTAAATTCATTGACTATTCGTATAGTATTTTAAATTTCTGACACGAAATGCAATGTCCAAGTAATAAGCTCCACTATTATTTACATTATCTTACAATCCTATTCTTAGGTTTTCAATTTTCTTTCGAAAAAATTGATTATATTTCAAACTAAAGAACTCAAATTCTGTCAAGCAACATCTTGTCGATTGAATAATTTTTCCTGTGAAGAATTCTAAAGATTTCGAAAAAGGATAACAATTCTGTGATGCAAAGTCGGAAGCATATAGTAGATGAGTCATTATCCTGCAATAAAATTGCCTCAGAAACGTACTTTTCGCCATATGAGGTTCGACTTCACCGTGATAAATAATGACTCCTTTCCTATTAGCCAATGCTGTTCCTTTCCCTCAATACATATCTTCAGTTCGTCCAATTGTTGTCGATGGAAGTTCTACGTAATGGTTTATGGGATGGTACCATAGTGGATAATTTCATTCACGTGCCATCAAGTTGAGAGCAAGGTCTATAGGCGAAGTCTGTGGACACTATAGTCGGTATCTTACTGCCGCCAATACGCTATCTGTGACATATAATATTCTCATATTTGATCCATTTCTCATCTCCGGAATCAAATTCGTAGAATGAAAATTTCCTAAGTGCTCGTAAGATGATCTAGTAATCTAATATTTGGTGTACCTTGTTGTCTTTGGTTATAGTACCTGGTTTCAGTCGTCATCCGCGAACAGGTTTGTGATTACTGACGCTAACTTCAGTTCTCATCTGAATATGGCCACTGGATATTGTATACCGCTGATTATAGTTATCTTCTAAATTAAATTTAACTTTTCGGCATTGTTTTTATATCTTTTTTTATATATTATAACAGCTCTATTAGTGAAGTATCTAACAGTGCTTAGTAGTAATACACAATAGCTTCTAGACTAATAGTAATAGGAGAAAAATTGGTATTTGATATAAATACTTCTTATTTATCTGCCTTTGTTTCTAATATGAGATATTAATTAAACTCTCATAATTATATGCTACCTACGTATGCAGTAACACGGTTAAAATAACAGTGTTGTAGAGACCACAATTTGCTGATAGTATGTATACAATATTCAAGCGTTATTATCGTTCCTAAATATATACATTGGCTATACTGTGCAAGGTAATATACGGTGAAATATTCTCGTTACTCTTCAGAAATTAAGTTTTAGATCGATACATCGATGAAATTCCTGTGCAAAAATTTATTTTATTTCAAAATTGCAACGATTTTTATCTTCTTATTTTCATCGTTTGCTGCAAGCTTCTTGTAAATATCTCGTTATTGATCTCTTTATGCCTCCGATGTGCCTTGCTGTTAGTTGCATGCTAAGAACCTTGTCCAATTTGCTCTTAGAGCATTTGAACATAAGTATGAAACGAGTACATAGTACGCATTCAATGGATTGTTCGTAATGAAGTTACAGAAATAGAATTTATATGCTCATTGCCTGTTACGTGAATTACGTTAGATCTGGTGAAAAGAAATTTTGGTATCAGGATATTGTCAACGATTGAAGCGTGATTTACTCAGGGTGTCTTCTGAAAAATTGAGAGGTTTGAAACAATCATAACTTGTTCATTTTCAATCACCTTCATTTAAAATTTAAAAATTCTATTGATTACGTTCCCAAATAAAATAATAAGGAATCAATAGAAACACATGTTTATAAAAGTTATTATTGTTTTATAACTATCAGTCTGCCAGTGGCGACCCTATAGAAATGTTTCCAAAGAAAAAGGGTAAAGAAGGATACTATAAATATATCTTCGTAACATACTATACAATTTATAAACGTAGCATAGCATTTCATCGAACCAAGATACATAGCAGATGTCATCACTCATATGACGATCAAATACTTTATTTTTTCTCGCGTTAGAATGACTAGTAGCTCGTCACCATTCACGCCATTCGAATTTCCTGCCATATCGCGTATATCGCACTTAACCTCCAAAGTACGCGAACTTACGGGACAATGGGTGTTTAAACAAGTAGTACCTTGATCATTTCAGTCGACAGGTTCTGTCTTTCATTTGGCATATGTATTAAAGTCGGTATCGATTATACCACAAAAAATTTATTATGTCGAACGTAGTGAAACGTGTAATTTACACAAATCTGTGCAAGAATCGCATGAAATTAGTTCACCATGGGTTGGCACGGTGTTTGTAAGTGGTGGTACATTTTCATTTGTACGACACGTAGTCGGGTTTTATTCGACGATTCTGTAGCATAAAGGAGAACCTCCCGGCTTGCTTTGTAATCTTACCTGTAGCCCATTTTACTCGCGACGAGAATCCTCGATCAAGTTCGAAAGGCTGTCTAATTAAACATTACATTCAGACACCTTCTTCATACCTTTTAATTCCATTGTGAGTCGAGTGGTCGATTTTCATAGCTCGTTGTCCTATCGTGTCGAGCAGCAGCAGATCGAATGGCAAATTAAAGGTTATCCACGGTTGGGATGTAGGAAGAGATGGCAGCACTGGTGAAGGAACGAAGAGATGCTGACCACTATGACAAAAAGTTGACCCAGCGAATTCTGTCTGGTACAATCCGTATCAAAAGTATCGTGTATTGACTACCATTCTGTCTATTTTAGACGAATATGTACGTAACAAGTATAGTATTTTAATGGGGGAAATATGACACGTTAAAAATAGTTTCTCTGGAATATAGTGAACGGCATATACTTTAAGAGAATGTGCTTTATTATTAGCGAATGTTAAGTTAGGTCGCAAGAAGCAAGTGTTTGGAAGAAATATATAAAGGATTGTTATATCTACGTAGCGAATGGTATATATTTAAAAGAATATACTACATGTTTTTAATGAATTTTAAAATTAATTCCAATAACGAGTGTCTGTAAGGATGCATATAGTGGTAGCAAGATTGCAGTCCGTTAATTCAATATTCAATGCTACTCACATTTGCATCTACCTGTTCAAATATGCTGTACACCGAATTTTATGTCCCCCCCTGCTCTATTAAAAATCAGTGGTACAAGCAAGAGCGGAATATGCAAAATAGCTATATTGAAATTATTAATGTGTGCTTAAAATTTTCGTGCTAAAATTTTCTATAAAAGTAATTGCCTCTAGAAATAACTACTGTGACCAATCAGAAGCACTCTGTGCCCCCTTTCAAGATTCGCAAGTCGGGAATTCAAGTACTAGAGTACAGTTAATAGAGAATATAATATTGCAAAGTATAATATTTATATCGGTGATGGAAAAGTGAGACTGTGTATGGAGCGAAGCGAAGATGTAACGTGTACAGAAACATTTTTATACTTGTCTGTACTTCGAGCTATAAATGTTTATTAAATATCAGGCTTCATCGGTATTCAATCCATATCTGGAATAGAACTACCTTCAATTAATATTTCTCTGATGGTTATTACGTCTTGAAATGAAGTAGAATTGACTGAAATATCCAATAAATAAATTTAAATTACATAAAAAGTCAGTGAAAATTAAATTACAAAAAAGCGAACATAAGGTTTATTTGATAAATTAATATAGTTAAATGCAGCGTGGTATTAAAATAAAGTAATTTACCGATGATTTATACCTAATCAACCATTTGTTGCATCATCGAATTGATTAATCGTGTTCTATTGTGCCACAGTAACGATTCATCGACGATAATATTTATTTTCTTTGATAATGGGAAAGCAAAACAAATCTGCATGAACGACGCCCAAGTAGTCTATTATAGTAACTGACCACACAGACGAATAACTGATTTATCAATAAACAATGGAACTATTGTAAATTAAAGGATACATTTTATGATAATTTGGAATGCAGAAAAAATGCGATTCCTCTCTGAAGAAGTGTCTCTTACAATCAATTTGTGTTTATATTCATGCCTTATTTTGCAATGCAACGAGTTTCACGTCACTGCAATTACTCCTTTCGTTGATGCAATCCTGGTTAACTTCAAATTTATATTCCGCAAGGAAGAATTATGGTTTGTCAACGAACAAACAGGAAACAAGTGAAATGTTCGCCACTTCACTTCAATTAATTTGATTCAATTTCAGGTTAAAATAGTAAAAGCATTGTTCTGTCAATCACGAAATTTTATTACAATAGTAGCTTTTCGCGTCATAGGCTTTTATTTTCACTGCGCCCAAACGACCGACAGTGGCGACCTCTGTCACGTCAGAGACTATATATACAGACATTATACGAAGTGTCTTTCATTATAACCGATCAACTGTGTCGAATACAAGAACGTTATTTAAATATCAATAGTCTAGTATGATGAAAGTTGCCTAAAAAAAATAATATGAAAAAAATTGATATCTCATTAAGTATTCTCTCAAAAATTTAATGCACGCTAAATGTATACGTTCAGTGACAATTGGAGAGAAACTATCGCTGGTATTCGATAACACCCCATCTTACATTTAATATCAGATTTCGATCCCGATATTACAAAGGTTATATTACACCCTGTCGGAGGTAAGCAAATACTTGAACACCTTCGTTATGATACCTTTAGACTACGATATTTTTATATCTGTAAAGAAAAAGAATTACATAAAAATATGGAGTAACTAAATAAAACTGGAAAAGAAGAAGGAAGATATCCTTCAATTATTCCGCGTTAAACGTATTCTGAACTCGAGGAATCTCATCAATCAGTCAACAATTTTCTACCCCCCCCCCCCTCCGACCTAAAAGAAAGAAAAGTAGAAAGAAAAAGAGAGAGAATTTTCCATTAAATCTATTATAGCGTTTTCATAATTTCTCCGTGCACAGTACGTGTCGCACACACACTAGTCGATCAAGATACAAGGCAGAGGCATTGCACCTAGCTTGCACGCGTTTTGTCGGGACTAGTTGATCACGATTACACGAGGCAGCTTCTCGTCGTCGGTAACCGGGTAACACGAAACTTTTCTTCAACCACGGCTTCCTTTCGCTAGCCGTTATTGGAAATACATCGGCCGTTACTTCGACAGGCTCTAATATGAAAATGATTAAAATATGAAGAAGTCCGCGGGAAAGTTAAATTAAAGATGAAGCAAAGTTCGGCGAAGCTTTCCCCCTGCCCCCTATAGAGGGAAGTTGCATTTTACCGAGTCTGGCTGTTTTGTCGACTGCTGCAGAAAGATAGCTTCTACCCCACTCGCGAAATTTATTGGTCGAACCAGCGTGGATTTCTTAAGCATTTTCCATCAGCGGCCTTATTCTTCCATTTAATGGCCTGTGAGTGATAATCTGGGAGTAATTGTATGCGTTAGGTTAGGTTGGGTTGCAAGGGAGTGGGCTTATATCGCGTTTTCAGGGCAGAAATTGGCGCCTTTAAATAGATTTTATTCCTTTCGTAGGATAAATTTTTAAAACGGGTTTTTGATAAATACAAGTAGGTGAAAAATAAGTTCTCAAAAATACTAATACGAGAATACAATTAATTCGTTATTGTATTTATATTGCACACATAATTTTACTATTTATACATATATCCATTTCATGTTAGGAAATATTTATTATTTAGTATTGTATACAATTAAATTATTTTTTGCTCATGTAGATTAGTTTGTTATTGTATATATAAAACATAGGTTCTTCTATTATTTATGTAAATATGTATTTCATATCAAGAAATATTTCTTATACGTGTACACGTGTGACTACTCTAGGTACACATTGCGAGTCGATAGTTCCATTGTTAATATCGAACAACGAAGGAATCAAAGAACGTTATTAAACCGTACGTACGAAATGTCGCTCGCGCCGAATTCGTTTACACGGCATAAACGTCGCAATTGTTGCGCGAAATCAAAGTTTTTGTGTTCGTCGAAAGATTACCAGGGGCAATTTATAATAATGCTCTCCTTCTTTCAACGCGATCTATCCTGGGTAATACAGCGAAACTCGAGGAAAAATGTGGTCCGTTTGGGGTCTTTGTGCGGGACCGAAATTACTACCGCGAAGACAAATGTCCCCCTAGCGACGGGGAAACACATTAAATGTCTTCTGTACATATACACTTAGCGCCATCCGTTACGGAAACGCAACGCTGCCACGTGTACACTCTTAAAAGACTCTAAAATAATATTCTTCGAATTAATATCCAGGAATTATAGCTGTATAACTTCGAAGACGCTACTGAAAGTGTGTAACTCCGGGTACTCTTAGATAAATGACGTCGATGTCACGCGTAAACATGGACCACGAAACACAATTCTAAAAAATGTTTCTCAATTTTGAAGATCATAGAAAAAATCTACCGATAAAAAAAATATTAGCGAACATGGAAATAGTCATTTATGTACATTTGAAAGATTAGGTTTCATGCCTGTCTTGAAATTTATTATTTTCTTTCTCGAAAATCTTAGTCTGTCATTTTAGTAGAATGAGTTTTTTGGGAAGGGCTTGATATATTTAGTGTTGCATCCTGAATTTCCATACAAAAGACACGTTTCGTACCTCAAGAACTGTGTATATAATTGTAAGGCTATGTGATGTGCAATATTGATTTTCGTATGCGTTATATTTTTTTTTCTTTTTTGAGATTTTAAGGTTCGGCTGCTGGGAAGCCATATTGATTAGCTCCATTTACTATAAAATGAAAGTGACGATGTTCACATTGTTGGTCATCAATTTGTATCTCTCCTATTTTTGCAACAAATAAATTTCTGATGGTATATTTGTTGTACGAATACTGAAGCTGAAAACATAATTAGTTATTATTATAAACGCCCGAATTATATATAATAAGTTTTTCCAATTTCTGGAGGCAAGTGTGTCAGAAAGGGAATGATTAATAGATCTATTTCCAAAAGCAAAAGCGATCGGTAATCAGAAACAATTCTATAAACCTAATTTCTCTTCGCTACTCGACTCCCCAAAGTAACAAAGAATCCTAACAAGCTTCCATTAAAAGTCTAGCCTTTCACCAAATACTGGAATCTTCTTTGCCGTCATTTATTAAATGCCCTGATCTACATCGATATCGTTTCCAGTAACGCTCCGGTACCCTGGGAATCCTATTGACTAACAAACTTCTTTCTCCTTTGTTCCTCCATAACTGTTTCCCGTGGTAGCTCTCGAACCACTTCGCCAAAACTTTAAACCAACGTAACAGCCAGTTTCGAAACTGGAAATTTCCGCCGATAACCTCGAGACACCGTCGCAACCAGCGAAAAGGTATCTGAAATCGCACCTCGCGCAGAAACCAAGTCCCCATATACCTTCGGACCAAAAGGAAAAGAACGCAAAGAATTCGGTCAGCTCCCAGGCAGGTAATCCGGTTAATCGAGAGTCGAATAATCGTAATTCGAGTGGTGGTGCATTCGTATCGCGATCGTACCGGATACCGAGCTGACCTCTACCGCCCAGGGGGACCTAACTCGTTGCTAGACTTACAGGAACGGTACCCCTGCTCCTACACTCGAGTCACGTTCTTAATAATCGATTGGCATGGAAGTTTTGTTCCACGGACCCCTTCTAATTTTCTATATTCCAGTGCAAGAAGCTCGGATTTATTTCGCCCACGGTACGCTTAATCTCCCGATTTCCAGGCCGTACATCAGCGACTCCTCTGCTCCTGCTGCTGTCTCGGCTCACCGTTTGTAGCTGCATTAAATCGGGCCACTTTGTCGGCGCCGCGATCCGCATACAGACGAGGTAACCCAGGGAGAATTATGAAGTGGCAACGATAAACATTTAACGTGCAGAAATGCAGGATCGCGTGGTCTAGGAGGATCGCCGCATCTGCTTGAAATTCAAGGCGATGTGCATGCGCCCGCGGCTTTCTGCACACAACAAGAAAAGACCTTTCGGCTTAACCCACCTACCCACAGCGAGTGTACGGGTTAACGGGTTAAAAGGGTTACCCGTGCCCTTCAGTCGTTGAATTTTCTTTGTTACGCCCTGAACCTCGCGGCTCCCTGTTCCCCAACGGTCATCCGCGTCACCCTGGGTGCTCCTGAAGTTGGACGGGCACATCATCGACCCGTGCTGCGTTTCTCTGACAATTAATTGGCTTTTCCACGAAATTTTTCCACGTCGGCCATTGTTTGCACGAGCGATTTCAGTGGGGCGATTCCGTTTCGCGTGCGAACAGAGAATCGCGTGCCTATTGTTTGCCTTGGTCCCAAGGATTTTTCGACCTCTGCTGGTTCTGTATGCCTGGAATAATTAGAGGTTTCCGCATTGGGTTTCGGGGGATTAATGGAACGGTGAATTTGTGGTGGCGAAAAAATTTTGTTGTACTCGAAGATCGAGTGAGGCGAGATTGTGCCGACTCGATGCTAACGAGGTATTTAATAGGTCGAAGGTTGATTATGATGGCCACGTTATTTATTTAGCTGAGTGGTATTTCAAAGGTTAATCGAGAACGTGGGCTTTGCGGACAATTGGGAAGGTATATATGTTAAAGGTGTTAGTATTGGTCTATCTTACCATAATATCTCTTTGTAGTTAGGTGGGTTAACTGTCTGTACCACATTTTGCTTAGCTTTTTATGCATGGTGGGATATATTTGAACCCACCTCGATAAGCTGATGTGTTCGTACTTCCCGGTGCTCTACTGTTTACAAAGTGCCACTTCATGTTGGAGAAAGGATCGGTTGCGTGATGGGATTATGCATGTTGCACTCTGCAATTCAGCGCGTCTTGGGTTTTTATACTATTTAAAATTGTGTGTCTCAAAGAGATAAGACTGTCTCACGATAATGCCCAGAGGCACAACTAACAAAACTTGTAGTGAGAAATTGACAGAGTAAAAAGACTTATAATAGATCCTCAGAGAAGTTTCTAATATGTAAAATTAGGAATTTAGGCTTAGAAAATGTCTCTGAGAAGGAATGCTGTTACTAAGAAATTTCCAGTTGACAGAAACTCTTCGATTTTTTCTTTACGCTTTATGATAATTCTTTCAGGGCGCCTTCAATATCAAGTTACCATTCTGTTTGCACGAAAAACGTTCCTTTTGCATTAGCATCGCTCCTCGTTGACTGATTCAACCGAGAAAATTTTCATAAAAATTCAGAGGAGAGAAAATGTTATAAAGATAAATCATCATAAATGAGAAGAGGTATGTATCAAAGTGAAAGAACAAACGATTTAACAGCGCGGTGAAACGAAGGGGGGAATCGCTGTCCCGGTATGCGAGTAACTATTTCATAAATTAGCGAGTCGATTCTTTCAGTGAGGTGGGGGTGGCAGCTTTGGTTATCGAATCGGGGTATCAGGAATATTCGAGAGCGGTCAAAGGGGATTGAACATCGACAGAGTTAGAATTTTCTTTTGGCTTTATTTTAATAGGGGCTCGCGTGCACCAGGTATTTGAATTCATTCATTTCGACTGACTAAACGAGAAAACGTTATTGAAGCATCTCTTCCACCTGCGCCCCCTTTCTAAATATTTGCCTGCAGTCGGTTGGAAACGAACGCACCTTGATCTACGAACACAAACTGCCTGTTTAGCGTGATCGTCCTGTTTGCTCGAGCTAAAATTCTTTGAGAATGGCACGATGGAAAGAGAAAAGCTGGCAGCGTACGCGTGTAACAAAGCGATTATAGAACCCCTTTCCGTGGCGCCACGTGATGCAGTCCTGAACGTTTAAAGAAACTTTTAAAAAAACTATGATTCCTTACTTTAAATTTGTAACCATTTTGTCGCGAAGTAATGTTTAATATTAGTACTAAAATTGTGGAACTGTAACATTTGATAAAAAAATTGTATTATTTATGAAATATGGATAATACACTTGGCCCCTATTGTACCAATCTGAGGGTATTAGGTGAACTAATATGATAACGAGATGAAGTTACGTTTGTAACGTGATTTTCTGTAATTTTAATTTTGCTTTTAGGTTGAAGCATTTGTTTTTGTTACTGAAGGTGACTATAATCATTCGACGTCGAGTATTTCCACTATGCTAAGGACCATAATCATTTTTCCCAACATCACATTAGCACTAGAAGCACCTAAGTAGTCGAATTGGCTTCAGAATTTTTGACAGTTACTGAAAATGTACAGATGAACGAGATTAATGTTAACTTTTAGTCAAACAAATTCATAGTTATGTAATACTTAATTAGTATATCCAGCAGCGATTCTCAACCTATGGTAGGAGTCATACTAGTGATACGTGAGCTGAAGTAGGTTATACCAAATTTTTAAATTATGTACAGTGTACAGAATAGACACTACCTAGTGTTGCGTAACTTAATTAGATATTAATCGAGTAGTACACGAGAGGAAAGTACATTATGGATCGATAGTTCAAGTATTAATTCCATTGCCAGTCTTGTTCAGATAAACATTGGTTATTTTGACATACGTATATTAATTTACCTAGCCTGAAAGCGTAGACTCGTGGCATATAGTAGTAGCATATTGGCTATTAATTCTGGCATAAAAAGAGGTTAAGAAGGTTTGTCACAAAACTTTAAAGAATCCACAAACTTCCATTTCTTCACGAGATACTTCAAAATGTACATTAAAAGAAAGCCATTTAAGAATTTTCTTCGACTAATCCATCAGTTATGTCTATCACCTCTATCGCTTCTAACCTCTTAAAAAATTCTAAGGCAGGAAAATAATAAAGACAAATGAGCACGACATCGATCCCCATCAGCGTTGCTCGCAAAATAGAAAGCAAGCTTCGTCGACGAAATTACCCCTTAATCCTGAGAGCCTAGATAGGGTAGGAAAGAGGACGATCGTGTAAATGAGCGAGTGCATAGAAGCTGCCTGGGATGTCGCGTCGTTTGGGCGTGGCCGATGTTAAAGATGCACCTTCTAAAATATTCATCGTTCATCGGAGCGTCCAACGAGGCGGCGTCAACCTCTGACGTTGGGATCCACCTAAGATTCTGGATATCGAATAGGGTGGTCCCTCGCTGACTCCAGGAACCGATTTAATCTCCGAGCATCGGATTCTGTCGTCGATTCTGACCCCAGATGCGATAACGATTTCGTAACAGGCCGGAAATCCTGTACGAATCTCCGAAACGCTGAGAGAGCTACTCCACCTAAGCCCTAGTTAGGGTCCAAGTTACCGAAATCCATGGTTGTTTCGCGAAACATTCGAACGTGTTCGCGAACGTTCTTTCGGAACAAAGGCTCCTTGATACCTTAGGACCCGGGGTTTAGGTTAATCCCTCTCTGCATCTCGTTTTTCCCTGAGAAATTAGAAGGTGCACAGCGCCTGATTTACGCGTCCCGTTTGTTTGCAGTTTCCCTTATTCGCGTGATTTATTCCTTCACGTGTACCTTCTAGTTTCCGCGTAAACTACGAGTCGTTTATTTGTTGTTTCCGCTTTGAAAGATTGTAGGTGGTCGTAAACGGATCGTTAACACGTTCCTCGTAGAATGGGTCACCGGTGGGCTATAATGCTTAACGGAAGCCTGGCTAGAATCGAGTGGCTCAGGGTATTCTTCGATCTAATGTTGGACAGAGGACGTATGAAGATGGAAAGGGTAGAAACAATTTGATACCATTGGATGTCTCTCCAAAATTGGATATTGTACTAGATTTATGACGTTGGTTTTAAAACGGAGATCCGTTTAATAATTATCAACTTCATTTAACAGTTTTAAGTTTAGACTCAAGATGACACTCTAAGATATTACTTAAAGTGTTTTTAAATTTAGCGTTTTAAAAAATTCTGGAAATTAATTATGGACTCAATTTTCTACTAGCTCAAAGTCAAGGTTAGGTAAATGTGCAATTTGCTTTCGTTTAGATTTGCTACACTTTTAAATAGGTTACTATTTAAAAACTATTTATAAATAGTTTTTCGCGTAGGAATTAAATTAAAGTCCTGAAAGACTCAGAATCGAATTATCGGAACGCAGAATCGATTGCAGACGAAATGCACGAAGTCCTCCACCGATGATACACAAAGATGGCGTACCAATCGTAGTTTGCAGTGGCTCTCTAACCGTACCCGTCCGTGTTTTCTGCCATTCTTTCACTCGAAATCCGGTGTGTACTTGCGTCAAAGACCATTCTTTCTTTGCAATTATCTCTCATATTTGTTTCCACTCTTTTCCGTGGAATATCGTAGGCCGTGGTAAATGGAACGTTAAATTGAGTTCGATGCAGTTGCGCGATGCAACGAAGTTATTCGTGACTATCGTTTTGGAATAACGATCTTTTATCTTTATCCCCACGTTCCATATTTTTCTCCTCTCAAAATCCATAGGCGCACCAAACGAAACGCATTTTACCCGATTTATCCTTAAATTCTCTCCTGTAACCTGTTTATTCCCACTTTTCGCGCATTGTACAATTTTTCGCCAGCTTTCACGCCAAAAAATCATAACCGACCGTGGACGGAGAATTAAATGAAATTATACCAGGAATCTCGTGGAGTTGTTTGCAAGTGTGCATATTCACGCGTACGTACGCTGTACGAATTTCTGCTAAAAAATTAATATCCACGTGGCAAGGTATCTCCAGCACGATTAAACGTTTATACAATTGAGTGACAACAAATTAAATCGCGTGATAAAAACATTCAGGTTACCTGTAATTGTGACATATATTTCCATAAATTACTCCACTAATGCTCCACCGTTCATTAATCATCTCATTTAAACTTGGTAATTAGGCGAATACTTACGTTTCAATAGCTCTCTACTTGCCACGTTCAGAAGGTCGTAGATAATCGGAAACAGGGGATTAGATCCAATTCCTGAATGTCGGAAGATATGACTACACACGCTGACTGTTTAGGATCGCGATCTCAGGTTCGCGATATAGGCAATTCTATTCTGAGTAACTTCATTAATCAATTACTGTAAATGTCTTATCTAAGTTTAATGTCAGAAGGGGTTTGCTTCTGTCTTCTACCTCTTTTGCTCAGAATCGGTAGCAATAGACGTATTATAATCCTTCTGATAAGGAAGAATATTGGTGTAGACAGAAAGAAAGATAGAACGTTCGTAGGATATTGTACCTAGAACAAATAACCATTTTTAGATGTTCGATTAAAAATTTTGCTTTCAATGTTATCGCTTTGGTCAGGTGGTAGATTTGGCATTAAGTGATATTAAATGTTACGTAGATAACAGTTCATATCTGAATAGCTAGTGGATTTTAATTAGGACATATAGACGTATTTTATGTAAATATGAATTTTATTCATATTAACACAAATATACTGTTTACTATATAATCGATGGATATAATTCTCCTTATAGAATAACGCTATTCTATTTTCGTCGATTAATATGATACTTCCGCCATTACTGTAACGATACTTGTATGGTACTCTGTTCTACTTTACTATAATAAACGTCGGCAAATGACAATTTGCTGTATAATCGACGATTATGATCTCGCATTCCTCAATTATTACAATATTTAATCATACCGTGTCCTAGTTTACTATTATAATAGTCATTCGTATTGACAAATAGTAATTGAATACAATCTGCTATATAATCGACGATTATGATCGTCGGAAAAATAATATCTTCTTTTTGTCTATTATTATTGCAATAATTACATCACATTCAGCCATAGTTTACTGCTACGATAAACACTTACGTTTGAAGAATAATAATTGTTATAATTAGATGATTCTCGCTGAAAAAATAAAATATCTTCTTTCCCTCCGTTAATCCAATTTTTCATCCATTATTATTGCAATAATTATATCACATCTAACTGTAGGTTATTATTTAAGAAAAGATATTATTTTTCAGGTTGAAAAATAGTAATTAAAATGCAATGTACTGTATAACTGACGATCGTGACACCTCTCTAGAAACAGCAGCATACAGTTTCCTTCAATTAATCCAACCTTTGCCCGATCGAAAGCTGCAGATCGAGCAACGTCGAATATCCAATAATTCACGATTAATTGCATCCGCCTGGCATTTCCCTTTAAATCGCGACCGATCGACAAACGCGTAATGTCAAATTGAGTTATTCGATCACACGACGGTATTACACGCTGCTGAGGACCCACCATTGAGATATATTCAAGAGCAGATATTTAATTCCCGCTGGTACGCTGTGAATTCGCTCGTAAAAGTACTTAACAGCGTAGATTGGCCCGCGGGACATTAATTTCATTTTAATATGTATTCAGCTAAAATAATACGCTTACTGCTGGCCGAATTGCTGAAGAATAAACGACGTTAACCGATCGAAGGCCAATCACGTGGTGAAGAACGATGAGGTAGGACCGCGATACTAGCGCCGCCACAGATTTTAATAGGTATACATTGGAATTTCAAATTAAGGCTCGCGAGAAAGATCGCGTTTCGTATTGTCGTTTTATTACGTACTATGACGTGCTACGAGTGGCTTGGCTTCGTCATTATTGTTTTCCCTCCTTTTTATTTTCCTCGCAAGTTATCGTTACTTGAATATCTTTAATCACAAAGGGTTTATTTGTCGCAAGACCACGAAAGTGTTGATGTTAATCTTTTACGAGTATTGATTACTTCTTGTCTTCATTCCTCTTTTTGTGTTACTTGTCATTTAAATTTGAGTGAAATATTCTTCCATCCCCTCTTTTGTTAATAACTTTGTTACCGTTAATTCTTTTATAATCTGTGATTTACCATAATATTATTTTGGGGAAGGTCGAGATATACTTTAGTATAATTGTAATGTACTTTGTTTTAATCTTTACTACTGTGTCATGCTATAATAATTTCACGATTTTATTTATTTTTATAATGAGCGTGGAAGCTTGTATGTTCAGATAAAAGACTGCAAATGCTTATACTTTTCCCGTTTTCTAATAGAATAATATTCTGGGTATAGGGAGTTAATTGAATTTCCATTAAAAATAATGGCATAACTAAATAAAAGTGTTTAAAGGATCTTTAATGACACGAACAATATTTCTTCGTGAAAAATACCAGAAATATCATTCCATCTATCTTCTATAATATGTGCGTCATAAATAAATAATACTAAATAGTTATAAAATTACAATTATTTCCATATCGATCTCTCTCGTATTTCTTTTTATTCATTTAAAAATATCATATTTCCCTGAGTCCCTAATTTCTCAGCAGCAATATATTACATTCCATTTAAAATATCAATATTTCATATTTATGGAATCACATTAATTCATGTATGTATAGAAATTATACCAAAATATTTCAAATGCAGAGAACGCTTGACAGTACATAAATATTGTAACCTAAACAAACACACGACGTATTTCACAGTTCTTTAATAAAACCTGCTTCGCAATTATCAATAATTTAACTTCAATATCGTCAACGTTTGTATAGTTCATGCACTTCACTCCTATATTCTACCTTTTCCTGTTCTCTCAGACCCCGCTGTAACAACAGATCATATACACCATATCAGATCTGGAAGTTCGAGGTAACAGCAAACAGTTCCTAAAGCAATATCTGCTCGCCTAGCTGTCGCAGCTTGGCCTCTACTCTGTGACAGCTAAGCACGGATTGCCTCGTTCAAATATTTCTAACGAGGCCAGACACGACTAAAGCGGACGTTATAAGAGGGATAAAATATCGATACTGTATTTTACTCGACGCAGGTGATTATAGGGAAATAAATCTCGCGCGATTTGTCCGTTGTATTGAAACATACTTTTAGAATCGCGATGATTCCTCGTTGCGTTAAATTTATTATTGTACTTCCATCAGACACAGCGAATATTATGACGATAGACACGTAACTGAACTGCCAATTTTATACAGTCCGTGAATTTTACTCGATCGCGACAAGCTTCTTCTCTAGAAAATATGTTAATACCATATGATACATGTCTTAGGTCAACAGTCGAAGTCATATGAGAAATTCGACAGAATATTCGAAACACCTTTGGAATTGCTGGTCGGTGTTGTAAATCTGTATTAGTTATTTGCAGACACATACATGGAACAGGTGTGCTTAAGAACAATTAATAGAATTAAATAACTCTCCTTAAGCACTGACTCTTGATCTATACTCTACGCAAGTCCATACTCCGTTCAACGAGAATTCGTAGGAAATATAAACGAAACGGTCACGTAATCGGTACTATCGATGCAGATAACTGACTAGACGTGGATGTTTATGGTCGACTTTTAGTAGTACCAAACAAGGATTTTTGCGTGCAAGGCAAGCCAAAATTTTCTTCGGAATATTTGATCTCACACTTGAATCAACTCAGGCCCATGTCTGATGTTACGATATCACGAACAATCTACACTTGGCTTTGGTGACATTAACGTTCGTCGCTCGTTCCTGGATTAATATCAACTATCAGTAGGAAATTGGTGATGGCGAGTTAACGAGTTCATTTTTTTCAGGCAGGGTATGATTAATGAATTTGTTTGACAGAGAGCTGACAGATCTGGGGACTGACGACACTGGTCTTTAGGCACTGATTGTGGAGTCTGACAACCGGGCAGATGTGCTCGACGAGACTAAATTGCGTTGATGGCTTTATGGCGACATCTATGAACGCCTTTACATAACCTAAAATTTGTAAACGTTCGATGGGTCTAGATTTTTATTTCTACCGTGTCGTATGGGAGGAATGTTGTATGGAAATTGATTATAGTTTAATAACAGGAAGTCAGGAAGTATAGTTTCCTCTTTTATCTTTTCGTAATTATTTCAGTAGACTACAAACGAAGCCAAAAATTTGTAGCCTTCCATTTCAACAAATCATCTTCAGAAACACATTCTGGCTAATATAACCAACATCAGTATTACTCCACTTTCAATACTAATCACTTTGATCAATAGGAAGGAATTCAGACGTAACAACAGTCATGATGTCAAATAACGAAATACAGAATCCATAATCAAAAATTTAGAAACGATCATTCAGACCATGATCAGTGTTAGACATAGCACATCTCGAATATTAAAAGAATTACAACCTTCGATTAGTGACGCACGTCAAATTGACTCCGTATGACTCAACCAATTCCTCAGTAGGAATGCCAATATGACGAATTTCCCTAGGGATTGCCCCAGGCTTTCTCCCGGCGTGTCGCAGAGACGCGTCCGAAGCCATCGACGCGATGGAGACTCGTTGCGCTGGTTAACGTTAACGCACGCACACCGCGAGATGGCGACCCGCTGCGCCGGTTAGCGTTAAGGCACGCACACCGCGAGATGGCGTCGTCGATGTAGCGCGTCGAATTGGATACCGTTGTTCCGGCCGTTCGCTTAATGCCCACCTTTGGGACCCATCTTGGTAACACTGTGGCGGCTCACGGTGCCCAACGATCCTGAAATTCGCGTGGTCCGTATCCGACACGTGCACGACCCTTCGCCGTGTAATTTTGCTGTGCAGTGACTTGATATGGGATTTGGGTGAACATGGGGCACCACGTGTTAAATTCTGATACTTCATTTCGAGACTTTCCTAACTTGAAAGTGTATACAGTGGTGAATTGTACTTCCAAAAGACATTGGGGTTGATTGGTTGTGGAATATGATGATGAGTGAGCTATTAAAGAAATTTTTCTGCTATATTAAATTGAATCTTGTGGTTGGGTAGTTAATATTAGCTCTATATCTACGCTAGTGCTTTGTGACTGTACCTTGATTTTATCTCATAATTCAGTAGTGCCTTCTTTAGTATTTATAGTTCATTTTTGCATAATTACCAGAGAAAATAGAAAGATAAAGAAGAAATTCGTAGCATGGCGAGTATTAGGGAACACAATTTTAAGAATTAGTGAAATTGGCAGTAGATCTTGAGGCTGACAAACATCTGGACTCTTAATTTTCTTCATAGCTCGATCCAATGTAATCCTATTATTAGGCGTGATACTCGAATCAATGACAAATATTCATGTGACCTATCTTTGGGACTATTGATGAGCTACTTGGACGACAGACCTATCTGCCAAAATCGTGGTTCGCGATATTCAAATAAGACATTTTGCTTTGTGGTTGACACACTATAAACTTCATCTTTAATATATAATAGTAACAGATATAATAAAGACCTCGCTCTTCATCAGAAAAGTTTTGTCAGAAAAGAAGCTATTACATAATTTATCAGTTATTATTTATTTTAATTTAATCATTGTCATTCCTCCCAACTGTGAATTTATCAGACTGATGCAATAATAATATAGTAAACTGACGTGCAGTGACGTCCTCTCTGTTCGACCTCAAGCTTCTCCTTTTCGATTACGTTTCACAGGCTGATCTTCACGCTCGGGGGACCCTGCGTCTGCCCCTAACGATTATCGATCAGGTTAAGGTGTCAATGACGCGAGTCGGGTGCGGATAAATTGAAACGTAATACGTGGAAAATTTGTAACATTATCTGGCCACGAAAGCTTGCTTGAGAGTACCAGGTGCAGCAGATTCTAATTCTGTATCCATACGAGTATCTTCATAGGCAACACGGTAGGTGCGAAACTTTTATTTCATAGACCGTTTGAAGAAAAAATAAAAAAAGGAAGGGGAGATGAAGGAATCGAGTTGTATGAACAGTAGTATGGAAGAAGGAAGCGAATTATTGTACAATAATAATTACCGAAAGAAGTGGACGGAGTAAGGGTAAAATTCGTGAAAAATAGCAGGTTCGTTTGAAAATTGAGGCAAAACGTATTTCATTTCCGCTGCAGCTTATAGATTAATATATAAACGTATAAATGTATTTCATTCGCCGTTGTTAAACCAATAGCTCGAGTTAAAAACTTCAAATCCAATTTCTGTTATGAACCTGCCGTTCGTCTTCTCGATGCCCTCCGATTCTGTGAGTCTGCTCGTTTTATTAAACCACCTAACAGCCCCTTACGCGTTCCTATTCGCAGCTATGTTCAAATTCATTTGGAACTTAACATGCTTTCTTTTCCTCAAGCGCAATAACGGAGCTTGCGAATGCTTAAACTTTCGAATATTGCTTTCCCAGTAACGTTTTCTCGGGATTCACTCCTCGTGGCCATTATCGTTGCCCATTTCTATTTTTATTTTCATCTGTGTAATCAACATGTCGAATAATTAATATCACTAATTATATAGAATTATCTTCGTAATAGTGCCACAATCATGAAACTTTTAATGCTATTAGCATTGCCAATATATTTATTTACTATGCACACGAGTAGTATATTATGTACTTATATATGTACATACATTGTTTACAATACTGACTCTATATGCTCATATACATTATTATATATTGTTGAAAAACGTTCAGTTAACGACATCTTTCAATGATAGCACCTTGTTTGACCAGGCTATAGTAAGCTAATCGGTACAGGTGGGGTTAACACTTCTTGTATACATGTATGAGTCATTGCAACTGTCTCCGTCTCTTTTTATCCGGCACTTTCCTGTACTAAGAATAAAAACGTATGTGCTCCAATTGTTATATGAATTATTCAAGTGGGCTTGTCCCCTTTTCTTTCCTTTTTCCTAACTAAATTTCCAACATATACTATACATTACATGTTGGTACATATTCTGACACACTGAAGTATAAAGCCACTGCTGTCCTGTACTAACTACGGAACGATTAGAACACTCAACCTCGTCACACGACGCCACGCGCGCATGCGCGAGGGATCGCATGTCGCGTGCAACATAACCTCTGTAGCGCCATGTGACTTGGAAGCGACACTCTACTCGTGAATTTCGTTGTACTCCCTTATTCCATTCACATATCAGCGCACAGATAACAAATAATTTAGTCTTTTATTCTTAGATTGAAATAGGAAATCCTGATCACCTGTAAGTCTTTCACTCATAAGTATAGAAAATTATAGACTGGAAACGTCCGGTCAATCCAACCTGTTCAACGCTTATATACTATGACAAATTTAATAATTTTAGCAAGTCACATATCGAAAGATCGTGGAAACGTTGATTATTTTCGATGCAAATCCTTCGAGGCAAATATTTCAGCCGATTTTGCGCGTCACAAAGGCGGTGTTTCGCCCGACGTGAAACGGCATAACCGTAGAAAGTCGTACGCGGTTATTCCGAGAAATCGGCGCAATTGATTAGTCGTACGTGATTCAGGGGTTCTCTCCGGACGTTTGTAAACGCGACGTACGATGAATTTTCGAGGTTCGACAGCGTGAGTATAAATTGCCGATGCACGGAATTTTCAGACTCGTGTTCCGTGTTCACACGCGACAGCTCGGCTTGCAGACGTATCGGGTATCGGAACTTAGGTAAACACGCGTATTACCTATGCTTGCGTTTTCATCGTGCTTGGCGTTTCGTCTTGACAAACAAGAAATCCGAACGTTCGCTGATTTTTCTCACGACAGAAGAAAGAAAGCCTTGAAGTGTGTCACTCACGAATTTGTAAGTGTAAATGATGTCAAAATAATGAAGTTTTCATTTGTTATCGAGAAAATCGTTTTCCTTTCTCTATTTTTGATAGTAAAACTAAAGTTTCATTTTTTATTTTCTCTTCTCAGCATTTTCGTTATTGGGACACCCTGTGTAGTCAGTCATGGAAGTTTATCTTACCATAAGTTGAACTGACGATATTAAACGCACATATATTCTCCAATTATTTAAATGCTATGTGTCATATACAGATAAGTTTCGTCCTTCCTTCCTTAGGATTTTATATACGAGTACATGTAATTATCAATAATATAAATTTCCAAAATTAGTTACTCTTTGACGTGATTAAAATCAGGAATTTTAGATTTTTTAATATTTATTTGAAAAACCGTGTACTTTGGTCCTCTGGGCATAAAAGATTTTGTAGCAGTATGGATAAATTCACATATGCGTGTACAAACAAAACTGCATAATTTAGGACTTAAGTCTGTCTCCTCTATTTGCAAATTAAACTGTGTAATCCTGCCGGCGGGAATTTTAAATCGCTTATGGATATAAATATGGTATACAATTACTCTTTCTCTGGTTCTGTACGTACTTCCTTATCAGGTTTTGCTTCTGCAAAATCCACTGTTCCAGTGTATATTCTTCCATTCGTTGCCCTTAATTCTCCGACCATAAACTTTACTATCTCGATTCCCTAATTCAGAGGAATCGTCAGTAGTTGAATCTAGGTTGTCGTCAAATTATTCTTACCAATTTACAGATTGTACACATTGTCTTCTTCATTGCCATTAATTTTTCCTCATTGTCATCTGATCCTACATCACTAACAATTACTCAAGAATTGCTTCAAAGACATTCGAACAAGAAAATCATCCAGTCCAAACTATTGAAAGGTTCACTTGGAATCTGTTATAGTTACATAAAATATAAAGAAAAACACATCTGTAGTTCTCAAAAGAGCTCGTCCCTTCAGTTGCGAGTATTTTATATTGCGAAAGATTCAGAAGGGGAAGCAAAAATTCCATGAACCTCTTGAACAGTAGCAACATCATTTTACAGATGTAAACAACGAAAGCTAGAAAAGGATCGGCAATGTTCCGTATCACGGTAGCTGGGAATAGCAGTCGAGAGGTGTACAAGTGAGGAACTAAAAGTAATTTTATTCGAAATGCAGGCAACCGGCAGAAATAGTCGGATAAAATGGCGTCTCGCGGCGCAACTGCTGGCTCGCAAAGGGTTAACAGGATTTCATAAATAACAATGAAGAGGATAGAAAAAATTCTCGAATCTTGGATCCACCTGGAATTATCTCATAACAAAGGAACGTAAAAACGTGTAATTCGAGGATGCCGTAGGTATTCTCTGTTTCGAGGAACCGACCCACGATGTCCAAGAATACCATTTGCGTGGGTATACGATACCCTTTATCGATCTCGAGAAACCAAAAGAGACATCAAATTTTAGCTGGAATTCTGCACATTTCTGTTTCTGTAAATAGATACGTCATCATTCTAGGAGCAAGTCGAGGTATAGAATTCTTTATATCATCGACCTCGTGATCTTTTATCCACGGTAACTAGCCCACGAAATGCAACGGGAATCAAACTCGACCCCGTGATCTTCTTCCACGCTTATGTCAATAATTCTTCATTATAAATTACTATTACTGTGTCCCAAGCTTAGAGCTCCGACTGTTGAGTTCTAATTTCAGAGGATCGAGTTCTGTGTGATCAGCTATTCCTGTTTCCTTGTCAGATAGTGCTTAGTGCTTGGTTATTAGGTATTCGTTGTTACTTCTGAGTTCTGAGTCATTGTACTTTGTTTAATGAGAACTGGCAGGAAGTAAAAACACTAAATACGAAGGATTCGTGATCAGAACAGGACTGGAACATCATTTTCTGACCTCCACACATAAGGACCCTTGGCGAGGATTCCTCATTATTCGTCCCTAAAGGACAATGTTTGGCAACCACTCAGCTGCAACGTGTTCAGATTTCGTTCATGTTTTCTGCCACTTCTGGTCGAATGGAGCACAGTTACAGGTTATTCCCTGGCCATCGCGATGCAACGAGGATTAATTCCCATTTTTCGAAACTGAAGGGACCACCGTCAAAGAGGAGCGCACGTTAGAAATTCATCGCATCGCTTAAAGTTGGAACGGACGGCACGATATCTTGAGTTGACTTTCCGAATGAAGGAAGAAACGTTCTCAGACTACGTATCAGTGAACTCGAGGTTAAAGGCGTATCGTGCGAGGTGTATGCAAAATTCATAGAACGAAGAATCCTCGTTAGGCTTCTTACGTCTCTTTGTCCGATGGCAGGCGAGGAATAATCCCGGGAAAAAGGGAAGGCCGAAGCTTAAGAGGCTTTGGGATCAGCCTTTTTGCTTGAAATACATTTTACATTCCAATGAACGAACTTTTTTCCAACTATCGTACTCTTGAACTTCGCAACTTCCTGCATCTCGAGACTCTCGAACTTGTATTTCTTTAGGCCCTAGAATTCGACCGAGACTCGTTTTCAATTATATCAAAGTCTCGAGCATTCGCGAACCAACTGCGAACTTCGTTGAAAACTCGTTCGTATTACTATCTTTCATAAATGAAGTCGCGTATAGTAAATCTGGACTGTTTCAGACGCAGATAGCAGCGAGCCTCGAGTTTCAATTGCAGTCAAAGTTTGTTCGTTGCAGATAGCTTTCGGGAGATTATTTTGTAGCTTCAGCTATGGCCTAATTGTCGTCTTTAGCGAACGTTATGTCACGGTGATCCTTAATCGAACCCTAACCCCTTTGTGTTATTTGTTCTTTCTAATGTGATATCCTAACGGCAGTTTTGAATAGTATATTGCAGCCCAGTTTGATTTCTTTCGTTTGAAGTTGCAAGTTTCCAACTCATCTCTAGACACTATAATTTACATCACATAAAAATTCACAAATTGTTCACAAAGAAAGCTATCAACGAGGTAGATCTGCTACTGTATAGCTCATCCATATTTGGGTCTTGGTCTTCAGGAATTTAACAATGACATAACGAGACTGTTATGCCGGCAGTGCTCACACATCAGCTCATGTGTGTCCACTTATCTCTCAAGGAGCAGGTTATCTCCTAGATATAGTTCACTTGTTTTCCGGAGTGACTGGCTACCAGATTGTCCACAAGACTCTGCTCATTGGTCAGATGGGTTCCAGCAGAGAAATCTCATCGTATACTCTAGATTACGAGATGAAGGTGACTGTAGCTCCTCTGATTTATGATTCTATTCTATTCGAAGTGTTCGAAAAAGCCAGGGGTCTCCGGTCCCTGTCGCGTGTTGGAACCAAATAGCCTACCTCGTCCTAGATGCCTGGCAAGCTTCGACAGTGTCGAAAATCGATACGATTTGTCAGTAACCTTACACGTCGTCAGTCTAACCGAGCACTTACCACAATCCTTCATCCGCCATTTTTCCATGCGGCGATAAAAATCCAAACGATCTGTAAACACGATTAATCTCGAGTTTCGCAGTAGCGCCGGCTGAAAGAAGCGGCAAAGAGTGCAACTGTCATTTATCTACTTACGACGTGGCACGCAACGGAGTTAAACAGTGGTAACACGCGCCACAACAGCGTACACCCGCAAATTATAGCTGAAAATGCTCTTAAGACCCATTAAACAGTACAAATTAGCATAGTCGGGCATGTAAGCCCCAGGTGCCAGAATGCATATGCACGAAGTGACTGCCGTATTTTTGCAGGCGGAGTAATTTCCGATAATTCGCGGTGGGAAGAATAGCCACGAGTTAACACGCTGATTGCCATGATGGTCACCAGTGACTGGCATTTGCCTCCTCACTGTGGCCATGGCTAATTTTTTAAATAATTAAATTAAACACTTTCTCATAGTTTGGTCAACACACATAAACAAGGTACTTTGAATAGGGACATGTAGGTTAGACCTTATTTATTGTATATTCATGCTGATACCTGTATACATATTTACTTATTACCATAGATGACACGATTAATATTAGAAAATAGTTGTTTCTACAAGAACGATTAGTTTAATCTACAAACTTTTACAATATTAACAGACTTGGTATAAGTTAATTGAATCTGTTGATATTGTATAACTGAAGCAAGCCATCCGTCAAATTGACGGGTCTCGTAAACCTAGTGTTAATAATTCGTACTATTTTCTTTTTCTTTTTCAGCCATATTGTTTGATAATTCATCATTGTGCCTAAGGAGAAATGGCAATTTTAAAATGGCAATAAAATGTCTATGGTAATCAACGTGTTCAGCTCGTTCTACTGTCACCGATATTCACTCGTTTACCAGTGAGAATCCGCCATTTTCGCTTGTGCGAGCGTGCAACGCCACCGCAGCGCCCTCCGTGCGATTTTCCCGTATCCGATTTCACGGCCACGAGTTGAAACGACGGCGTCGAAAGTCGTTCGCGTCTCGTTCCTTTTTGTTCGATCTTGCATGAATATCGTCGCTTTATTGCACGTCGCTGCACCTTCACACACCAGACGTTAATCGTTCCGTGTATTAACCAATTCCGTCCGACCGATATTCCCCTATCGATTTTTTTCTTCAGCGGAACGCGTTTCAGCCGTCGCTTGTTAGCGTTTCCTTCGTCCCGCCGCGATTTCTATCGGCCTGCCTCCGAAGGTGATTATGAAGGTGGCCTAAATAAAAAAGTACAGGCGAGGGGAATTCCACGGCCATTTATTTCGTGCTATATCGATTTACCGCCGGGCTTAGGCGATCCTCGACCTATTGCATTCTTTTGTGCGGATCGTGGGCTCACCTTTCTTCCAATAACGTTGTCGAAATTAATTTTTGGTAAGTGTGCATGGAAGGTTACCCAGCATTTATTTCCTTCAATCTTTAATACGTTACAAAACTCGAAACTTTGCACAATTTCTTCTCGTGCAAATTGTTTATTTGCAAAATTGGTTTTGTTAGTGATACTTTGAATTTTGCCTATAGGTGACTGTGACGGTACGAGAAAAATTAGTAGAGAAATTTTTGAAAATATAACGTCGTTTAATATCGTTAAAGCAATGGAAGATATGCAGGCTGAGGCATATACGTAGAACGAAAGAATATTATCAAATGCATTTAAACACAAATAAAAATCCAACATCGGAAAAAACAATGTTAACAATTCGTTCTTGAGGAGAATAAATAAATCAAAGATTCACTTTGTCATGATTTCAATCACATCCTAGGAAGCTCGAATCATCCTGGCAATCATCGACGCTTTTATCCGCACAGTCATTGTTAGGCCAACGTCAGCGAATCGACCCCATTGCCATTCCGCTTGCTACTTTGCTAGATCTTTAAAATGGAACTGCGTTCGGTCTCGTGATTTCTTGTTTACGTAATACGTTGCTGCACAGGAGACACCGAGTACTACTTGCCGTATTAGTTCACTCGCAACACGAACGATTTAATGTCGTAATTGCAATCCTCTTCCGTGTGTAGAGGTCGCAATGCCGATTCGCGTATTTGACCGCACGAGGAATTAAATCTCCAATGGACGCCACGAACGCGAACGCGTTTCGCGATGGCGTTGCTTTTCGCACGTTTTGACAGTTATGCGCCGTGATCGGAATATGTGGCGAAGTGCAAAAGCTCGAATTTGCCCCTCTCCCTTTTTAAAAAATTATAACTTACTTCGTGTTACCCTGTTGAGGGTTTTTATACTTTTCGTGTTAGTTCTTCGTTGTCTTTCTTTTAATTTGTGGGTTCTTATTACTATGTGAACCTTTTCTTTTATATAGCTTTTATCGGCGTTCAAGACTGTAAAACAGTGCAATAAAGTACTGTATTATTTGAAATGTGAAAATTATTGTAAATGAAAGTCAGTATAAATTTGTGCATCGTAGAATAGTGAAAATTGAGGAGAAATTTAGGGATAAAGCAATGGAATATTTCTCTTGAGAAAATTAATTTCTAATACTTCAATTTTCTATAAAATAGGCTAGGTTTAAGAATAGTAAACGGTCAAAAAAGGAAATATTCATATATATTTCATTATTTATATTTTTTCGTAAACTTCGGTTGAAAATTCTAGTCACAGAGATCTCTTTCTGAAACTAGAGATAATCATAAGATTACCTATACATTGCCGAGTATTTCCGAGCATTATTTAAATTCCCGTAATTTAAACCAAGAACGAGGTCTAAACCGTGAAAGCACAAAAAGAAAGCATTAATAGAGGAATAGTTATTCGTATCAGTTATACCATCGTGTTCCCCATCCGCCATATCTACTTACGCTAAAACCCCGATTCGAAATAGTTTTCCCGTGCAAATACCTATGGATAGCCCGCCCTCTATATCATCAGAACCATATTTCCCTCGCATAACGAGCCTTCCACGTCATAAAAACTGAGCTTAAGACGAAAATAATTAAAAAAATTCTATTCACACGGAATATCCAGTGAAATTTGTTGTGCACGGTGATTTACCAGAATTATACGAGAATTTTTAGTTTAATCTGAAACATATCGTCGTTCTTCGAAGCAATGGCACCGACTAATGTTGGCGTTGATATCTCTCTACGCTTTGTACACCGTTTTAATGTTAATTATTACGCATCGAAGTACTAAAACGAGGAACAACTTAAGGTGTTTTCTAGGTTAGACAAATTTCCTTTTCTCTATTAAACAAGAGATTTCTACATTTTTGCATTTATATTTGGAAATGTTTTAACAGTGCAAGGTTTAAAGCATTGAAGCCAATTACAAAGTGTCGTGTTTTTATTTTGGCAATAATTCAGTTGCATAATTCGATTATATATTTAACGACAATACGTGAGAGAGGAACCATTGGAGGCAGTGAGTTTACGAAACGATATGAATCAAGGGTATCGGGGACTTTCCGATAATCTGCGAATATATCTTGCGCGAGATGGCGCCCCTGAGTTCCAGCAGGCGCGGAGTTGCCACCACGAATTCGATAATTGTTGCATCTTTGAACGAATCCGAAATTTACCGCGACAATTACTCCAGCCGTTATCGAACCACCATTCGTACGTTGTATGTCATTTATATCGGAAGTGGGAATTGCTTTCTCTTAAATTATTTCACTCGTTATTTCACTCGAACATTTCCATTTTTTGAAAAATATTTTTAAAGCAGACAGCATATTAATTAAAAGGAGAATAAATGTTTCTACATATGTAGAAATATTTACATCAATTTAATATGCGTATATTAATTTTATAACTTTATATGTGGGTATTCATTTGCTATAGATGGTACTTTTAAAAGTAATAAAAGGAAATAATAGACGCCTTTATATTGAATTAATGTTTGAAGAAGATGTTATCTTCAAAAGAGGTGATAGAGAGAGTAAAGCGAAGGGGAAGATGCAGATATAATTGTATAATTACATTCGTGTTTGAAAAAGATGGTATTCTTAAGAGAGATGAAGTAGAATAAAAGTTATCCTCAAACATCAATTCGAATATGCTTTATACAAATTTTTTAATACCATTTCCATTTCTCCTTGTACAAATTACAATTCTTAATCCTCCTTATAGCTCTTATAATTCTCTCTACAATAATTGCGATTCATCTTCTCGAGCAAAGAATTATTTATAACAGACGTGCCACTTCCATTCATAATTTCGAGAGCATTTCGCAGCTTCGCCGATATTTCAAACATTCGAATTAATTAAAACGAATCAGTTGAAAAATATTTACCTATATTATTATCTCGTCTGTTAGAAACCTCCTTTTCAGGTGCAAAACTTTTACGAAAGTACTTTCTGCAACGGCACCAAGTCGTGCTACATGCTTTAAACCTACGCAACTGCTGGTACCATTTTTGGTCACAGAAAATTCGCTTAACGCTCCGCGTTAATTATACGAATGAAATTCGAAACTTCAAACACGCTTATCCGGCAAACGTGAAATTTCGCTGGGTCAGAATGAAATTTGGCGAAAGGTTAAAAGCGATTGCTTCGAATTTGAACGTGGACTCGCCTTTTCCAGTGTCCAGCCCCACGAAAGCTGACCGTTTATCAAACGCGAGTTGACGTGCACTGGTCCTTTGAGGCCCCACTCTTCCGTCTATCCTGCGAATTTTAAACCGGATAAAGTGTTCTGCCGATTGCCAACCTACGTTCATGTCATTAAACTTTCGTCGAATCATTTTTTATTCCCAGACTGTGCGTGTGTATTCGGCGAGTTGACTCTATATGACGTGTTCAGAAATGTCGAATTTGCTTACCGGTTCGACGAACTTGGCTGAAACTTTCGAGTCAGATACATAGATCCCGACGAGGGGTATCCCGAGGGAACTGGTACCCGGTTGACTTTCCATTGCGCGGATTGTATGCGAACAGATTTTCTACTTCTTGCTCCCAACTCACCCACCGACCCATTATTTATCGAAGGAATCAATAATGGAAGATCCCGGGCTAGATCGACGTCGTTGAAACGCGGCTGTCCTTCATTTGGGGATGTATTTGGAAAGTCGTACTGTACTCGAAATTTCGTTTGGAAGCTGTACGATAATTGGTTGGTGATGGAAGAATGATAGGGATTACTGTAGATCGTGCATATATGTATATAATATCGATAAGGTAACATACGACCTGTGTATGAAATGTACGTATGTAAACAGACGCGTGACATCTATTGTACTAATGTACACCTACTTACCTCGTTTGTGTATATATGCATATATGAATCGTATTATAGAGAAGGTACACAGAACAGAAGTAACGAATAGATTTAAAGAGTAAAAGCGTTATCTTGGAAACCGAATATCTTTATTTCATGAAATAAAGGTCCAATGTAAAATTGACAAAGAATATTCATTTACTGTGAGAGATTGACAGGATACCTAGAGTGCATTGGGTTGCTTAGTTCCAGGGAGACACGTGTTTTATAAATCAGAGATGGTCGCTGTGATTCCTGATGGTCACTTGTAGATAATAAAAATTAATCTCTTTTAACGCTTGACACACTCTGATCCTGCTTTCTCTGAGAAATATTAGGTTGGTCAATACGTAGCTAGTAGCTGAGGTCTTCTTTGTTAGGACGAAGCAACGTTACCAGTCAAGAATCATCTCAAATGGAATTATTCGTTATAGACAGGAATGGTTAGCGTATTATTCAATGAAATTTTCCTCGTTTCCAATGAAATAATTATTATTGCACGCTAAAAATGCGGAAATTATTTTTTAAATAACTAGAGTCAGCCAATGTATATGCATTGAGAGATTAGTAACCCCACATTCTAGTTGTCCTGTCCACCGAGCATCGAGAGGTAGTCAACACATGAGTCAACTAGGGTATTAGTCATCAAATGATCATACAATAGTAACTCCACGCGTGATGCATATGTATTATCCAACTTGGACACAATAACGTTTGTCCAAAGGTTATTTATAGTCATATCCAATCGGAACCACCTCTGGGACATACGTGGGTTATCGGAATACAGAAGTTAAACCTTCCTGGCCTATGAAAATTCTGGAAACCAAATACCAGGTCGTTTCTAAAACCCGGGGCCTGAAAATTCATAAATACTGACTCGTGACACCAGCGTCATATTTCGAAGGGGGAAATGCCATAAATCTTGAGTCTACACAGTAAGGCCTAGATTATGGAATTAGATTTGGGTCTGGGTCCAGAAACCGAACATCAGGATTCTGATCGCTGCCGTGATTATGGAGTTGGCGATATCACGTCCCAAAGGTGACACGTGTTGGGTCTTACGACTGCAGAATGGCAAAGTTCCAAGTCCCACGTTACAAACGTTGCCTAGCTGGGGTACCTCAACTTCGAACTTACGGAGTTAGTTTCGCAGGTGTATGTTAGTTTCGTCTGTTATGTATTCTGCACCATCATAGTTTCGACGTGGGTAGGAAGTTTTTCGATAGTACAGTACAACCAGGTGGAAAGAATGCGCGTTATGCAGAGAGTGATAGTGGAGTTGAGGAATATAGCAGGGGTATTAAATTCCTGAAATTCTCATCTCTTTATACGTTTACCTTGCCGATACTTTTATTTAACCAATAAATATTTCGCACCTGATAATCTATATAGAGCACAGGTATCCCCAAAATTCCACTGAAGCACGAGTGTGTATGTAAAACGAATATTCCGCATGTGCCAACGTCTGCTCAGCCCAGGACCCATTTCACGACTCCCGTTCCCTTCCATTCGTACGTATTCAATCCTCGTTCTATCGCCCAGCGTTTGATCAGATAACAAAATTTAAAGGCAGTAGCAACGAAGTCGACACCTTCTTGGAGAAATTCCAGCGACAAATTATTTTACACCGCGTACTCGCATGAAACTCCTCGCGGGACTAGATTTACGTGTAGATTAGCCCCGTTGCTCCCGCCAACATGAATTATTTACCCGCGATACTTTTCTCCGCCTTACAGCCTAGTGGATTCCAAATTTTTTATAACCTCAATTTCCTTCCAAGGGTTCCCAATGTGAGGCGAGAAACCTAACCTCACCCTGACCCATTGGTTAGTTCTGATCACGAACTAACGTTGGATGGATCGTGTTGAATACTCGAACGTGACTATCTTATATCTGATGAATTTTCCGCGTTCGGAATTTTCCTTTTTGGAAAGTTTCCAAGAGGGAAATGATGTTGGCAATTGAAATAAAGCTCGCTATGGCGCCACAGTCCACTTCTTAGTATTTATCTGGGTTGCCGTTTCTGGGAAATTGAAGGAGACCGAGTGTAAGAGAAATATTGATATTTAGCAATTAAAGAATTAACTGCAAACAAGGAAATTAAAAAATAATTTCGAAGCCTATTTTTTCTATATCCCAAAGCTCAACTATTCTCCTCGAACAAGTGACCCACGAAAGATGATCAATTTTAAAAATGGATGTCGGTGCTTGAAAGTTTAAGGATCCCCGTTCAAATATAATTGTATATCGAACAACCCACGTATCCCCCCCACCCCCCCACCACTTCACGATAGCCAATGCATTTCGCCCCATGTTACGCGCCCTGAACCCACTATGTGCTCTGTACAGTTATAGTACCACGATTCCATCTCGCAACCGAAGAAACTTACGCGAAACTAGTTTACCCGTGATCTGGATGTAACTTGTGCACGGAGGGTTATATTAAGCAGTCGCTAAATCTTGCAACGAGACGTATAGCGAAACCGATAGGCTGTATCTGCCTTGGCCGTTAACGTCGACTACCTTCATCGGAGTCTGGAGTATTATTTATGTCCCGTGCTAAGAAGTTAGCACACGAGGCTTATAGTGTGCATCCTGCTCTCGAATATTCGCCGCTGCCCCATTACACACTCCTCTTTAAGCACTGCTGTCTAATTGAGACCAACGTGTGAGGCATAATAGGCAAGGTGGTGGGAGATTTGGTATTAGTTTGTGACGTTCATCACAGAGTCGAGTTATTTCTTATATGGCTTACATCATACTTTATGGATTGTTACGATATTATCGCGACCTATAGCTTATGTACCCACCGCCAGAGGGATTCAAGGCGGTTTGAAGTTTCCGCAAGTGACTCGGTGAGCCCACTTCCTGTAAATAAAAGTGTTGACTTTAGGTGGTAGAATAAACTTTAGGAGACTGTAAAGAGACTATTTATTCAGTGTATTATAGTTCTGTACAATCTTATAGTTTTAAAAGAACTGACTTTCTGCTATAATCTGGTTATGTGGCCTATGTCATGTACATGTGTTAGTATATGTATGTGTATCTCTGTTTACACGCGAACCCGACAGGATGGCGCTGTTGCTTTCATTTCAACAAGAAGTTCCCGATCTGCCAATAGTACGCCGCGCTCGAGGCACAGGCTCACTGGGTAGCCTTACTAGCGCTATCAAGCCTCTGCTGGAGTCCACTAGCAGGCCCAGAAGGAAAGGTTTCCTTCCTTTTTTTCTACCATTCTTTTTTACTATCGTGCTCTTTGACAAGAAGAGTAGCACACCTCGGCATATTCAAAGAAATGTTTCTCATAATGAAGAACAAACTTTTATGTAAAATCAAATGTATAGTTCTTACGACATTATTGTCACAATACTCAACGTTTGATCATTCCATATCCTGAAACCTGTTTCTCAAATGGATACCCATAGGAAGGATGGTCTCATCCGCAAGGGCTTTTCTTTTTCTTCATATTTCTGGACATTCAACTTCCATTAATTTCTGTATACGATACAATTATAATATGGGAAACATGTCCAATGATGGTAAATAAATTAAATGCAACGGATTAAGGTCCAATGAAACTGGACACGACAAATCAACTGATTGCCAGATTTGAAAGAGATCATTAATACTGTCCAACAGGGATATGGTTTACGGTTTATCATTTGTCAATTCTATAGCTAATTGTACTAATTAGTTACAGAGCTGCGAGTGATAATGAAACATTTTATACTTTCAGATACAGTTAGCAACTGTCAAGAACATACTCGAACAAAGCATGTTCGATATTTAAATTTAATATTCTCTCTATAAAGTTCATCTTCCCCGACGCAAGCTTGCCCCACAGCCTTATCAAAGTTTAGTCCAACGTTGCTGCTCTGCCCTTTGGGATGCCGGCGATTAATGTTCCAGCATATTCAACTGTATCTTGATAAACGTTTTAATAAGTAGCTTAGTAAATAGTTGAAGGTTCGGCGAATAATTAATTACCACTTTCTTGAATCTCGCGTGTTACGAGTTTCCCCCTGCGAATCATTCAGATACTCTAATCCAATGGCAAACAGAAAGTCAAAAAATGTACTCAATCGACTCCTTTCTTTTTAACTCTAAACCCACTATAACTGATCATTTGATGAGTCAAATGAGTCGATACGGTAGGTGAAGTAAAATAGATTTCACGTGAATGCGTTAGCTCAAACGATATAAGAGATCTCTATATGAATGGCAAGCATTTACACAGTCAGTATCTTCGGACATATGGTAGTGATGATTTAAGGCCGAATAAATTTGTGGATTTTACTGTCTGAGGTGTTTCACTTTTTATAGAATTCGACACACGAGTTTGTAGTTAGATCGTTTTGTTCAGATTGACGACTGCCGAAACTATGAACACCTAATTAGTCACTAGGTGTCGTTTGGATTACACTTATAGCCTATTGTACACCCAGCCATCGGCATCCATGTCATCGATAACACATACATATATATACATTTAACATAAAGATTAGCCTTACCTTATAACAGACAAAACATTCTTCATAGACAAATCCGTAGACTATTTGCTGCGTTACAACACCCTGTTCGGAAATGAGTCTGATGGATGGACGAAGACAAGCGGATTACAAGAGGTTGTAACAGTAATCCAGAGGTTGAGTGGTGGATTCGTGGGTCAAACGACGACCGGCAGCCCGTGGTGATTAGAAGCTTATTTCACCCTAAGAATTCCGATACCTCGTGAGCCTGCAATCGCTTGACCACTAAGTAAAGTAACATTTTAGAAACACGGAATGACTAGAATTATTCTTATTGTTAATTGTGAAAACATTAATTGTATTTGTATATATTTCTGTGCATACGATTCTGCACATACAATGTAAAAAAAAAGAAAAGGTATTGAGTTGCTCGAAAGTAATGTTGGTATTTCCTATGTATAGCAGCAGTTATATTTTTTAAATGAAAAAATTCGTATTGAATTTCAATCTATAATTTTTTACCAACTTAAAGATAATTACGTAACTCTAATTAACGTATCATATTTCATTCGTGGAAAACATTTACTGGAAAAATTCGATGCTACATTGGAGTACACTTATACTTTTTAATTGAAGAACTTGAATAATTCTCACGGAATTATTGGATTCTGATAAATATTATCGTCATATTTCCCTCATGACACCCTATGGTACTTATCTGTAATATATTTCTTCGCCACCTATATTTTCCAAGGCATTTACATTTGCAGATAAAACCAATCACCAGATAAAATGGGCACACTGTGTATTTGTGAACTTGATACCTGCTGTAGACCCTCGTCGCGAAGGTAAACGCTCTAAGGAAAAAATATAAAGAAGGTATTGGCTTTTTCTAGTGATAATTCGTTTGGTGATACACTATAGAACACTCACGTACACTTGAACTTTTCTGGATACCTTTCGCGAATTTTTTATCGCGTTTCGCAGGAAACGGGATGGTAGTGACAGGTATTTGCTTACTTCTTAACGCGCTGAAGTGTTAGTTCCTGTACGACGTGATATCCGTTGGTATCGATACGCGGATGGCAAAGATAATATGAATCAACGGAGTCTTTTTCGAGAAAGGCCGATTCTCCCAGTATATCTGACACGTAGAGTAATCTTCAGTTGTGAAAGCGTTGTACGGTTGGCAAACAGCGATAACGAGATAAGCTGAGTGTCTACTAACGTGTGCTCTTTTCACGTGTGTACCTTCGTCTCGATAACTCGAACTTGAGATAAGTGAAAAAATGGCGGGATTATTTAATGCCACAGTACCGAATTGTAAAGTTATTTATTAATTATTTATACTAAGTTTTGGTAGGAAGATATCTAAAAAGAAATTTTAAATTTGCTTTTATTATATAATACGAATTGTAGCCTGTAATACATGGATTATGGACACTTCGTAAATAGCAGCGTAATAGATACTATACTAGTATCTAGATAATGCTAGTAGATAGCAGATAGTATTTACTTTCCTGTCTATTATTTCTTAACCCCTTGAGCGCTATGAACCCATATATGGATTCTCACATAACCGTTCGATTTGGGCTATGAACGCATATATAGGTTCTCGCACAATCATTCGATTTAGGCTATGAACGGCATATATGCGTTCTCACATAGCCATTCAATCTGGACTATGAACGCCGTATACTTTTATAATTCAATCTTTTTATCAGAAACTATCGTGAATTGAGGATGTCATACGAACTGTTCCCTTATCTTTCCGTATCTGTAACGCAGCTTGATAAAAATAGAAGCAAAGACGTCAATCTATGTGTTCCGTCTTAGAAAGTCTGAACGGAAAAATGTAAATTTACGTGGCCCATTTGTTATCAGATTACAGCTTCGGCCAGAGACAGCCTTCTTCCAAAACGGTCTCCGTCATCCGTGACGCGAGCATTCCATCTGGAATCCCGTGCGATTATTAATATTTATCATCCGCGATCGAAAAGTATCGTCCATGACGTAAGTTGAAGGCGAACTAAATCCAATAAGTCCGCGGAATCAATTTGTCGCACGTAGCTGTCCTGTGTATATTTATCTTCTCGCGTAGATCAAGTGATACGTACCGCAGCAGATAAAAGCTGTGGCGCGAAACTGTGCACTCTGACACACGTGTATACACGCACGTGTGTACAAACGATGAGACGATAAGTTTTCTATTTTCGTTCGCGAAACATTCTTACCAATGTCAATCAATAAGCGTCCTGTCATCCCCTCTGCTGCCACCCCGCCTCTTCATCAACCCCATAGTGGAAGATGGGTGTCCCGTTAATGACGGATGGTAAATGAAACAACGGGCTCGCGTCGACGTTCCTGCATGCAGATTTCGTTTGTCGAGGCTGTGTGATGCGTGTATGTGTCGTGACATATTTTCCTGCAATCTTCGGAATGTTTTTTCTGTTACGATACACGCCCCTCGCGTGCTTGTTCAGACCGATCTGGAGAAATATTTTCGTTCGTAGTAACGTGCTAGGGATTTCGAGCAACGAGGGACTCTTACCCTACTCGACTGCTTATGAATACAAAATCGTGTTTATATGGCACGAAATTATGAGGCGTGTCTTGACGCTAGAAATACCAAGGGGGTGAAAATGACTTCCTTCAGATGTTTTATATTTTCAATTTCTGCGAATATTTAAATTGATCTTTTTCGACGAAAAAAATCGAAAAATCCACTGGCGTTATTTCCCAGGGATCATGGACGCGATGTAACTCGAAGGAAGATTCGACTTTTCCTGGGGAAAAGTGGCGCATGTAATGCAACGGTTGCATCGTGGCTGTGCGAACGAGAAACAGGGCTAACTGACGCGTGCATGTGTAAGCGCGGCGGTTTCTTTGAAGCGCGGTTAACAATGAAACGAGATCGCTTTTGAATCGGGCCGCGACGTTAAGCGAACAAAGAGTAACGGATGAATCGAAGTGGAAAAAGAGGTGGCATTGTTGCTTTCCTCTATTCATGTCAATAACGTTGGAGGGCGGATGTTAAGTCTAGGCAGCGTCGAGGCTTGGTATCGTTATCAGGAAATAATATTTGTTGGTGTAACGTGGAAATCGAATTCCATTGGATAAGTACGTCCTATCTGTTTGACTAACCGTTTGTCAACTGTTGGACTCGCATGAGTTGCTGCGATTATAAGATATGTCTTTTGTCTAGGGTTGCTGGTGTCTGTCATAGCTAGTGACACCAGGGAAACTACTGCGACGTTGTATTAAAGGACATAACTGTTTGGATCTTTTTGCTTTTCATTTTCTGTTCTGTTCAGGCAACAGAGCAGCTAGCATATGTCACACTAAACCTGTTTCCTCTTAGTTATTTTATATCTTTTCTTCACTGTATGCGCGAGCACCCGCTGTACTAATCCTATTATTAGCGAATATATTTGTATTGCAAAGAAATTTCAACGGAATAAGTTATAAATGTGTTGTGCTGCTTTGGTGCAATAGTTTCATTATTTCTTTGGTCTGTTTCAACGGAATCCATGGAAGGAAGGTTAGGTTGGTGCTTATATTCTGCACTGTTGGTCAAAATGGCAACGAAAATGGAGAATGAAGCATACTGAGGCACACTGAAATCGAACGATGCATCACTGTTGTAGACTTTCGATCAAACTCAACTGTTAAGAACAGTGACAAAGGAATACAGCAGTGACTTAGAAAATGGTCAAGATTCTACCTTGAAAACTGGCTGGTCACTATTCTCATCAGTTCTTCGAAATGACTTCATGGAGTGACACTTGGATTTTATAATGGGTAAGAAGAGCATTAGTATACTATATTGCAAGAAATGTCGCCTAATCAGAATGCTTACATGCTCGCAGAGGATAATGAGTTCTACGTGCAGCAACCTTTGTCGGCCTGAGAATCCTTCCAAAGTTAATCAAACGAACTCCCAGTGTCTTAGAATTTTTTCCTCTACTGGTTTAATTTTCTTTAATATTTTTTTCACAATACAGTGATAAGATGCTTAAAACTAAGCACTTCTTGGTGTAGAAACTTTTACTGTATTTCATGCGATATTAGGTAGAAGAAAAGAAGCGGAAGTCACTCAGAGTAATCTGTTATCTTGGTCGTCATATTGGTCCATAGCACGTAATACCAGGAAGCTGGTATGATACTATCGAAAGTGGGGATGTGAACACTAACCTATCCTTTTTCTCACATACGAATGGTGTATTATGGTATTCGGAAGATTATGTAGCATCGACAGGGAACGGTTGAACCTTCCTTTCTATTTCCTCCTAGATTATAGTTTCCTGTCTTCGCTAAGGGGCAAGCGAATCCCAAATAGAGTAATATCGACTATTCTTGGAACTCCTTTCTTTGTTACCATAGACAACACGGGAGCTTGAACTGCTTAGCATACAGGCGCTACGGTACGTGTGCACTATGTGTCTGCGAGAAAACAACTCCAGAAAGCATACATGGTCTAATGAAATTCCTTTCCCTGGCGTAATTATAAAAATAAAAGAAACGAATTTTTATCACCGATTATAGATAATACACCCGCAAATAGGATCAGACAGGATTGAACAACGGAGAGCGTATGAGATATGTACATTGAATCCGAGTTGAAATTAAAGTATTATCGATATATCAGAAAATGCTTTCGAGGTGTCGTCGAATTTAATACCCATCAATTTCTCTGCTAGCAGCTTTAGACAGCCTTGATTGAAATTTCATCTGGGGTTAAAGTAAAAGTTTTAATTCGATTCGCTATTTATACTTTCAAAGAAAGGATATTTCAAATGACAATTAATCTCTTATCGTCCTCATAATATCGTGACATTTTCCGTCTGCCTGGCATCATGTTTTTAAATAGCAATATAAATCTGCATCACTTGTCAGCCGTACAAAATTGACCAGGATTCTAATCCAACTGTCAGACACATATGCATATCTGGCGCGGTACCTGTACAACCTAGCTGTGTCAGTCACGTATGACTGATGTGGCGATCAGCACGTTAAATTCCATATTACTACAAGGATAAGACACTTTGGCAGTTTAATCACAGTATCTCGTTCTTTTCACGTGTCCTTTCGTATCTTGTTCATTACTCTCCCCGGTGTCTTTCAGAATTTCGCGACAAAAGCGCGATGATAAGGCGCAGGACACAAAAACACCTTCGTGTATCCGAATAATGCGATTTCGCGGGGATTGTTCAGTGGAATGCGGGAATACAAATTTTAAAGGGAAGTGGAATACTGCATTTCCCGTTGGCCTTCTTCGAGGCAACCTTTACACTCAGTCGCGTCGTAAGATACGTCCTATCAGTCCTAGATATCTGAAAGAACGATGGCGCGAAAACTAAACTGGCGAGACCCTTTCGGCCGGAACAAGACAATGCACTTCCAGCTTCGTTCGTCGCATTATCCTCTCGCCTCGTAAGTTTCCTCGCTATTATAGCGCTTACTAAATCGCTTTTGCATAATCCCGCTTGAAACCGGCGCCACCTACATTTCCTAGCCCTGGACGAATCGTACGTTCGAATTTACTTTCACGCACGAGACGTTAGAGCTTATGGAAGTGGAAATTCCGAAGATGTGTCACTGTACAGTTGGACGTCATAAATTTTCACGATGTCTCCGACGTATAAATTTTTTAATTTCTTCGAGTTTTCTTACATTTCGACGGCATTGCGGAGATTTTAATTTTTCAATTATGTGTTAAAAATATACTGGAAGTGCTGTTTCATATTCAAAGGCAATAGACGCCACGTAGAGAATATGTATGTATATATTTTAATAAAGTTACTTTCTAATGTTAGATTATTATTACACTTTTTGTTGAAAGATTATTAGTTTAGCAGATAGGCTACAAAAAGTTAATAATGGATTAATAATTTAGTGTCACCTAATGATCACAATGAGAGGAAACCTCAAAGTAGTTTCATTTCTCAGTTTTCTTTGTTTCTCTTCCATTTATATAGTTTCAACATTCGTAAACAGGTTTTTCGATAAATTACTCGTTTAATCATACATTTATCCGCGGACTCTAAATCAAACATCTACTCAATCAATCCTCTACTCGTTTCATCAGTCTAGCATTGTCATTACTCGCTGAGAAATTATATTTAATTTGAAATAATTTGCAATTGAGAATCCCAACGTCGTCAATCACGGAAAGGAGAAAAGACACGGCGATAAATCAATTCTTCATAAACATTTATTACGACGGATGAGAAATTACGGTATCACAGGTGTCAAAAGTCGTCAAGTGACAGTAATCTTAAAACGAGTGGTGTCATCGCTCGCAATTCGATATTATCGGATTTGTGAATACACTATCGTTTACGATGGGCGACTGTAAACTCATTGACGGCTAGAAACGATTCCATGATTTCCATAATCACATCGCTGTGTCATGGGGACGTGTGCAGGTAGATATCTGACACACACCGAGAGCTTAAAATTCCGGTTACCTTCAAGTAATCTGAATATTCTTTATCTCAGTTGATTTAATTAATTTCAATGCTATGGGTGGTCTGTGTCACTTGGTTTTATGAAAAATTATGTTTTCTCAGATTGAATAAACGATAAAAATGTTTCTTTAAATTACTAAACTCATTTCTAAGAATTCAGATTATTAATTTAACTTTCAGCATTTTATATAACAATTTTAATTTCAAAATATTATACGAAACTTCGTTTAAATCTCAATGCGAAGTTATTTCTTTAACGAACATTTTACTTCAGCCACTATGATCTATAGTGTGCGTTATTTTCAGAATAACTGTGATACAACAGACTAGTATAGTTACAAACACAACGCTATTATGTTTATGCACATATTAGTGAGAATTTAATACCTTTAGCCAACGTTGGCCATTTGCATGCTATAACAATGGCAATAAATTAGTCCAGGCTGTGCGAATACCGAGTGCAAAATAATTAAGAAATCTGAAACTGGTAAAGCAGACAAACAGGATAAAGTACGTGATACATTATATATATTTTATATATCTCAAACTATTTCCAAGAATAGAAAGAAAAAAATACCGTTCTATTAAAGCTCTCATTAATTCTCCAGGAACAGAGAAAAAGAAAGTAAAATCAAAGATTCCTTTGTCCAGGATTCCTCAGTCGTAATTACCCATTAATCCAACTCGAATAATAGACGTGCCATTATTATATTCAAACTTGAACGACCATCTACTGGTCCGCAGAGTCCGCTAGGACTCCGTTCCTTCCTCAATTTGTTTCCAGAACCATCCCGATCTAACGACTCTAGACCTCTTCCTTTCTGACCGAATCATTAGAGTCCAGCGACTCTGCCACCGGTAGTTACCTTCTGACCAGCATTCCAAGAAGTCGTAGTCGACGTATCTCTCTTCCGTGGAACTCTTACGACCCAACCGCGAGTCGAAAGTGCAATTACCGATCGTGATTCACGATATTACAAAAAGCAAGGTACACGTGCATCGATCGGACAGGAAGGTGGAAATTAAGGAAACGGAAGAACTGGTCCGCCCGAGGCGGTTAATTAGCCGGATCGAACGAGGCGAAAAAGCTAGTGATCGCTCGGTTGCTGACTTACCGGCTGCCATCCTTGTAAACTTGATAGAGCATAATATGAAAAGCTCTCGACTTATTCGTAATTGGCGGCCCGTATGGAATTTCAGTTGAGGGCGATGCAACTGCCGCAGGCTGAAATTACATAGCGGCTCTTGCGTTCGTGCACTTCGGGCCTCCATCGAGCGCAAGATTGGATACGCCGATCCGCGTGTGCCTGGATAAAATTACTCTCGCAGTTGCGTTCTTCGTTCAAGGTCTCTGCCCCCACCATGCGCCGCCTTTCGCGCGCCGTGTGCGCGCGCATGAGTCGGCGTGCGCAGCCAGTGAAAGGTTTCAGACGCGGTACCTCGTGAAACCGAAAATTATAATTTCCTGGCTGGCCTAAGCGGCGAAGTTCGGTCGGTGTGTGTGATCGTGTACTGCATGGGAAGTTTCGCGCGATCGGTATGCCGAGCATCTATTAATCGATCGATACGGTTCGTACGCTGTTCGGAAACTTGGATTCTCGCGGTCACTTGCTGAATTTCCGCTGTGGTTACCGCCTCCTCTCGAAAAACCGAGGGAAAGCTTTCGGGTAAACGGTGAAGCACTTACGTGTTAAGTTCCCTTTGAGTATTTTTAAATGCATCTTCAACTTGCTCTCGAGTAATTGAATATATTTAATTATAAGTGGAAGCCTCTGTTATGTGACAGGTTGCTTCTGCAGGTGGCGCAGTATTTGAGGAAATTTGTGGTGGAATAGGAAATCATAAAATATCGTGGATTTATTGTGGTTATGTACATTGAACGTTTATTCACAAGTTCAGTGAGAAATCGTTGAGGTAGTACTGTTACGATTCATTTTCTGTCTCCTTCGATAAATTGTTTTTAAGTAGATATGTATGTATTTGTTTTATGTGAATGTTACCTAAAATTGAGCCAAGGTATTTATTTCTTAATTAGGGTACGTCCTCTACTAAACCCTGGAAAATGCTATTCCTGTTATCAGGAAAATAGCTCAAAGGAATCAGTCTGAAGCAATCCCGGCAACAAGCTACACCGACAGCAATTACACCACGTAACACTCTAACGTCGTCGCCTGAGACGTAGCTGTGTGTACACCTTATACTGATTAATTACAGAAGCTTGAGTTAACGCCTAACCTGTAGATTACTGTCATCCTTGTAACATCAGCAAAGCAAGCGAAATTTACCTTCAACGAATCCATGCGTATCCTACCAATTTAGTCCTGACTGCGCCCTAACTTTAGTTTTCTTACTAAATCACCGATAAAGTGGAACTTAAAAAATTAGAATTTTCTAATTCTAATCGAAATTTTGCTTTTCACTGTAATTATACACGGTAATATACCCCTTACTTTTAAAAATAAATTTATGCGAAGACCATAAGGGACAAAGGGGCCAGATCATTTGGTACCTGGAAATACATATTTTAACACAGATTTCAGGGGAATACTTCATCAGGCTCAAAAATGCAAATTTTTAAAATGGAAGAAATATTTGAAGATTAAAGAAGGAAATTATTTAAGTTCAAAGTTGAGCAATTAATTTGTTGAGATATGTTTGCATCGAGTTCCAGAAGAAACAAAAGAATATAGCTACCACGAGTTGTTTCATATCGAAATTTATGCGAACGAAGACTTAATCTTCCATGAATCAATATTACGTCGACTATCGATTAATATCCGATTCCGATCTCTCTCATAACATTCCCATAGCATATTGTTTGCCGTTATCTCCTGAACTAACTAGACCAGCATATCCTCCATTTGCGTTTACATTTCGTGGGTGAATCGGGGAATTCGAGCCGCGTGGTAACCTGGGAGATTTTCCGACCAACTTTCGGCCACTTGTGATTTGCACTGCTGTTATTTGTATCATATCGATTTACGGGGATCGGGAGACTCGGTTCACCAGCGATTTACCCTACCTAACACAGCCGAGGTTCACAGATGTCAGGGTCCAAGTTTCCGCTATTACAGACCGAGTTCTTGGCGACCTCTGCAGCCTCATATCTCGTCGATACAGCATTCGAATTCGAGGGTACCTCTGATACACGACCGTCCGCGCTAGACCAGCCGCGATAAAAAAATTTTTTACGACCTCTCCCCTCTACTTGGCCTTCCGTGTACTGTTCGCGGCGTTCGAATGTCAAAAATCGATAGTTCACCGACCCTTCTGCCCATGGAGAACTTCCCACGTATTTTACGAACTTCGTGCCCCTTCTCCGAGGCGAATTGGCTCACGTGTCGCCAATAATATATTTCGCTGAGTTCCGATGTTATGTGGACGCGGCTGAATTACAGATATGCTTGATCTTGATCCGTCCTTTGCCCTTGTTACGGCTGCGAGTCGTGAGCAAACGCGGATAATTCTCGAGTTGTGGCTTTCGTGTCAGTGAGCTGATTCAGAGGAACAGTGTGGCTGGGAGGAAGATCGAAATGATACGTGATTGATCAGTTGGAATTTCTTTTATGTAATTCTCCTTTACTCGCTTGTCCTTGCAGTTATGTAAGCGGCAAGTATTTTCAGGTTATGTTAGGAATCTTTTGTTTAAGTACCTAATTCTTTTAACGTCTTGAGTTATCAAGATTTTGTTATAGCGAATTCCTAGGAAGGAAATTTCTGATCTGTATCATGTCCCGAAGTGAGTTCGAGACCCTTAGTGTCAAAAGTAAGATTAAGAATGGGGCGTTTTCCCGTATTTGACACTAGAGGGACATCTAGTGCAACGCGTTACTCACAAGTCTTCTGTTTACCATCTAATATACTATGTTATGTAATGCACTGTATTATACACAAATATTGTTTCTGATTACTTAATTGTAACAGTATAGCATTTAGACTGTCAGTCTGTTATAGTAGCTTTACTCTAAACCCATTTTAAATTACAAATGATTAAAAATAAAATGGATTATTACATAATCTATTCCAGTGATGAATGTAATCAAGTCACGAACTGATATGTGATCAAGTCAGGTACCACTTTGTAGGTAGTGTACATTAAATATAGCGTAATACATTGTACATAATATTCAAATTTGAAACAATTTGGCTCCGTTTGTACTGACACACACCACACAGAAATTAACCAAGAAAGGGGAAAGAAAAGGGAAAGAAAAATGTTTTCCACAGGGAACATCTACATTAACCCATAGGAACACAAGAATACCCATGTTTCAGCTGGTATCCTTCCAATCCTATTTCGAATTTAGTTTCATAGTAAGCCTATTTTCAGACACTGTCTGAACCCCGCGAAAAGCTCGCCTCTTAACCGGATGTAAGGCTCGAATCGCTGGAGAGTCTTGCAGTGTACTATCATCCCGCTTAAGATATAGATTCAAAGGAGACCACTAGGGTCAACGACGAGAAGCAATGAGCATGTACACGTTCCGAGCGCCACGAAGTTAGAAACTCGATGGAAGTCGTGATTTCGGTGTTGGAATCCGTTCCTCCTCTCTGACCAACCATTCCATATCCTCTCCCACTTCGCGTATCCGCTTCTGTTTCCTTTTACGACCCGGAGGACACGCGAGGCACGTTCGAGCTAAGGCTGCTTTCGTGTACACGGTGGATATGTGAGCGAGGAAATTGAAGAAACGGAAAATATGTGCAACCGGGCAAATGATCACACTGGTGGACTCGAGGAACCGTAACGTAGGAGGGAGGATACGCCACGTTGGTGAAATTGAATGCCACCGAAACACTGGGGTGGAGACACGCGTCGTCCGGGGATGACCTCGGGAAACATTCGCGAGCTTCGACAGAAATAAGGGATCCGCTTACTCCTCGTTACTGCGTTATGAATTTCGCCTTTCGTTTAAGAAACCATTTTCTATGTATTTCTGTGCGGTTGGTTAGGGTTTAGAGTTCGGTCCATCGAGATCGGCCTGGTAGTTTTATGGCGTCTGGGTCTCGAGAAGTAGGCTATCTCGGGACAAGCCGTCAACCCTTGACCTTTGACATGGCCTTTCGTGCCTTGGAAAAATCGTTTCGTTGATCAGTGTGAAGAAACTGAACCTACTGAGCTGGGGAGTAGATTGTTTCGTGAAGAATATGAAGATCCTCGAGTGCGTTTCTTTGTGTGAGGAAATACAGTAGGCAAGGAGTTGGTTTCAATTGCAGTTTGGTGATCATAACTTCTTTAATTATAGCTTTGATTTATTTATCAACAGACGTCGGATATTATACAAATATTTTCCTCCTACGTGCCTCAGTAATATTTCGTTAATTTTACCTGAATTGTCTGAAATGCCATTGTGTACGAGTTAAATAATCCATTCAAAACATGTTACGCCCTCTCGTTAATTTTAAGCTTGGTATACATCAATTGGATGTAATTGTTAATACATTTAAAAGTATATTCAGGCAAACATTTCCAGAAACTCTAACAATGAAATCTTAATTATCGAGGCTGAATATAGCTGATATTTTAATGTCATTAAAGGGTAAAATTCTGTTATAGTATATTTAAAATAGTTTCTCTCCTCTTAACCTTACTCTGAAATCCTTTTTCATTCCATATACATTTACATAATTTACCAACTTGGACACTGAAGACCCTAACCACTGATAACAAATGTCTGCAGATGGAAAACGCTATCCAACATATCCCTATAATCCTTGAACTCCTTGAACTCCTTCAAAGCATAACTCAGCATCACCTAAACGCTCAACACTCAATCACAACCACAATTCAACAATACCTAATGAATGCACAAGGAATATTTTCGCCCTATGAGTCTTCGCTATAAGAGCCAATGACCTTATCCTCTCGCAACCAGCCCAGGCCTCGAATGGGTCCAGGTAGAAAGAGGTCACGCACCCAGGCCTATCCGATAAGAAGCCTTCCAACGTTGCCTCTGCTTATCTCCATCGAAATACCAAAGGCTCCTGAGATAACCACGACAAAATGGCAATAAGTTGCCTGATCGAACGCGTGGCGATCAGTACGAGGACGAATTTAAACCACCTACGACCTTAGCCTCGCACGCAAGCAAGCTCAGCCCCCCGAAATTGCCAATTAGTTTGGCTATCCTGTCTTCGCGTTGGTTCACGGTAACACGGAAGCGGCATGGGATAAATAATTGCCAATTCCACGGCCTGGGGTCGCTGGAGATGGTCAGGACACACCGGTGGCAGGTCATTTTCTCCCATTTACGTGGCCACGGAGAGCAAGGACCGGTCCAGTGTTCGTTTCACGATGTTAGTGGGACACTCCGGTGTTAACATGCCGCTCGTGCTCTATTCGACTAGCCATATAAGCGGGCTTAAAAATTCCGTGCCACTTTTGGAAGCGGCTTAGTGCTCGCCGAGTCCCTCGGTGCAAGGTTGTTGGGGGTCGCGAGTCGAGCAGTTGCGTGTAACTCGTGGGGTATATCTCGTTCGTCGAGTACACTAGGCGGGTATGCATGACGCGCGGTAGAGCGAGAGAGTGAGAGGGGGGAGTGAGAGAGAGACGGAGAGAGGAAACGCGAGTATGATACTTTCGAGCGAGAGTTTCGAGGGCAAACAAAGAATGGCGGGCGGGGCTGCGGTCACGGTGAGCACGCGCGTCTAGTTGGTGCGCGCTTAAGCGAAATTCTCAGGAGTAAGGTTAAGTGGATTCGTCGAGTAATCGCGTAAAAATTTGCGACCGCTCGCGTATTCCATGAACGACCGTTGCAACTTGGCTCAAACGAGTTACCAGGCTGCCCACGTTGAAAACGGAACATGGTTCTCGGTAGCAACAGTCCTCATTCGTTAGTCACTTCTTCCTCAACGCTAGCTTTTTTATTTCGTAATTCTAATTCGTTTCCGTTCTCTGTTTTCTCTGTTCCAGGGTAAGGTCTTCGTGTAACTCGATGGTTGATGACATTGGTGAGATGGAGACTCCGTTGAGTCGTCTTTGCGTGCTTAAGATGTCAGGTAATCAGATTCTCACTTTCAATTAATTTACAAAGATTGTATGCATTTTATTATTTAAAATAGACATCTTTTTGAAAATGCGACTTTGTATTGAAATTAGTGGAATTATTGCTTTTAGTTAACTATTAATGTTAGTCATATAAGAAGATCATAAGTTTATCAATGGTTATTTGGATTACGAGGTTCAAGAAGGGGGACATCGTTGACGGCCTAAGTAGCTTAGATGGTAAATCTGGATTGGGGTTTCTATCTAGTAATCCCATCGATTAATATTCCTTTCCCCATAAATGTTATCTACCCTGGATTAATCCAAATTAAAATTCGACAAAAATTGTTAAGAGTCGCGCTATAACGAAATCTACCAAATTTAAACTATGCTGAAAAAGAGAAATGGAGAAATCATGGCACGAAAAATTGCAATGAGGTTTCCATAAAATCGTATGTGCAATTTGCATTTAGCAATAGGAACAAGAATATACGGTACCTTCATATTTATCTGACATAGGACAAGGATATGCCCTGGATCTTCAACACGTATGAAACCACTCGTGACGGTCACGTGATAAAATCTTTCTGCACCTCGAGCGTCCACTCCATCAGAAAATTTGCCAATTAACAATTTCTAGAGTACGCGAGGAAAGTCGTAACACTTAGTTCCTCAGCGTTCCGTTATCAAGTTCTAGCAAACGTTTACGCAACTCCCCACTCTCAACCTAAACACACCAGAATAGTTGGAAACTTCCGATCAAAGCAAAAGACAGCTTCCAAAGCGCCAACTGTCCCAGACACCCGAATACTTACCAACTTATCAATCAGCCCAATCGATAATTCACACGTTGCCCTGTACGAGCTCCATATCGCATCTACGAGCAAACTAGACCTAATCGGCCAGACCAAAACGTACACCCGTGTGGATATGTTCGTCTGGCGCACGTTATGCATAGTGACAATCACCCCTGAGTGGTTTCTCCTCCCGTAGCAGTGAACAGTATCAGCCTGACCGCGTTTAATTTCATTCCTGCATTGTATTGATCATCGACCAAAGGCGGGCAATATCAGTTTCGAGTTCCCGGCTACGTCTCACCTTGAGCCTCGCCGCTTCGATCGTGCTTGTACAAGCCGATTTCAATTTAGTTTTCTCAGTCTCGCGAGAATTCCCCAATTGTACCGATTGAATAGCCAACCTGGTTCCCTCTAGCTCGTACTTACATGATCAAGGGTACTTCTCTCAGGCTGCACACCCATTTTCAACGTTGCCACGTGTTCTAGCAGACCCTGCCAGCCATTCTGCTTGTTCTGCGCGATGGACAGACAGGTAGGAAAATCAAACGCTCAGTGGGAGTGAATCCCATTTTGGACCGCTCAAACCAACGAGTCATAACGAGCTACGTGTATGAACTTTTGTGGTATTGAGGGAGTTAAATGCCGAACAACCATACTGTGGGTCCATCCTTGAAGGTGAGGATACAGAAGATTCATTGACAACGTTTATTTTGAGACCTGCAATTATTATTATTGCTATATACAGATTGGTTTCCTGTTATGAGGAACGCTTTGTTATGCTTTATAGGTTCGAGAAATTCTTATTTGTGTCGAAGACCATACAGTACAATCTATCGAATAGTATTTAAGACATTGTATATAGTTGTTGCCACTATACCAATAGTTCCATAGCTCACCACAGATGCGCATGGGTGCCAGGAACACCAACTGCAGCTACGGAGACTTTTGGGGTGCACCCAACAAAACTGGAAACACCTCCAGTCCCCACTCTGACGAAATAGATGCTCTACATCGATAAAAGACGATTCATAAGCAAGATATTCGTAATCGACCAGATCCCCCGGAACAAATTCGAAAGTATCCGCGCATGCATCGAATTCCACGAAGGGGGCTCCTCAACACCTTATCCCGGTTTTATTCCGTCCCTCTAAACTCTGACTTCATACCCGTACGACCCGTTTTCGCCCTGTTCCGATAACGGGATTCGAGGAAACCCAAAAATCTTATTCCTTCGCAAACGTCTTGCAAGATCGTAGCCGTTTAGATACGCTGGCGATAGCGCGAAAACGCTTTGGCAACCGTTCCGAGCCCCCTTCCTTGCCCTCTTCCTCTGCTCTCCTTCATCCCCGGTTCGCCTGTTTGACTGGAAGACGGGCAGGCAGCTTGTACGGAACGCTTCGTTCCATTGTTCCCGAATGGTGCAGCTGGTTCCTATATTCCCGCATATGCTCTCTCGTACATATTCCGTACGATTACACCGGGCATTGTGCCACACCGACATGCGTCTTAGTCGACGGTGTCATGTCACGGCACACGTGTAACACGCTGCTCCACTGAATGAGCGAGCTTGTTTAACTAGAAAAAGTGATACGCCTTTCGATGGACGGGTGGCAATGGGGTGAGACCGGCGCGAGGTGGTGGTTTTGTTATTGGTAGAGGCGGCAGGGGACGTCGTAGGCGAGAATGGTTAGGTACCCTTTGATACACGAGTGGGACTAACATTGAACCGAAGTTAACAGCCTGGAAATCGAGAGATTGATGGGATTTATTGCTGGAAATTATATAGAGCGATCTGTCAAAATTCGAGTACAGGAATATTATTTTTATTTTTAACGATGTTCGAATATGTCTTTCTGATAGTTTTGAAGGCAATCTTTTTCCAACGAGTTTTGTTTCCCCCTTTTCTGATATTTTAGAATTGCTGGTTCTTTGTTATTTGTTATATTTTGCAGTGAATATAAAAATAAGCTTCTGTGTATATGAGGATGTGTATAATGTAATGTTAGGATAGTGTGTGGATGTTAAGTACTCAAATTAGGATTAAAATTTTAAGTAGTTGGGAATTATTGGATTTGTCAAATTAAAGAATTACTTTGAATTTAATTAAATTAATTATAGTAGAAGTCAATTAATCTGACGCCTTGATATTAATACAATTTAGTAAACAAATTAAAATATATACAAATAAATGCGACGTTAAATGACGGCATAGAGCCTCACAAATTGCAAACGATTAATTACTGGAGATAAAGATGATATGCAAACAATTTTATAACCCTTGTGTATTAAATCAAATTGAGGGATGGATATAGAAAGGTCAAGCTCATCCAAAGTAACTATTAAAAGTTTCCAAGTAACTACCAACGAGTCAGACCGAAAAGCACGCAACGTTTACATCTCTGTCTTTAACTGCCACTTATTGCGAAATATTTTCTTCGAGCCCCCGATAGCGTGCACCATTTGCAGTTGGGAAAACGCAAACATAATCTCGACTGTTCAGATTGAATGGTGTTACCACTGCGAATTATCTCAGTAAAGAAAAAATAATAAAATAATGTACATAGTATAAATTGAGAATGAAGTGAATTATTCATGGGATAGACGAATTTTCGTTATTATCATTTATTCATAAATGTATCAATGTTTATTGTTCCACTGAAAATAATTATACGCCAAATATCAATCCTTAAATTTGTTAATAAAATTTTTGACATTTATAGTACTGTGAAGGACATTATTAATTAAAGGATTAATTTTTTATTATTTTAACAAATATTCCAACGCCCATTGCTTTATTATTAACAATATTAGTTGGTGTGCCAAAAAATTAAATTCATCACACCTTGGTCAACATAAAAATCCATGTTACTTGACACGTGACAAGATAATCGAGGAAATACATATCATATCCTACTCGACCAGCTTCGAATTTTGATAAAATTAAATAACATTTAACGCTCAGCTATCAAATTCAACCAAATTTCACGCATCAATTTACCCAAGCTGCCCCAATTTTTGAATTGCATAAGTAACAGAATAAAAATAACTGATCATAAACATATTTCCATTCGCGATACACGATATCTCGTACAGCAATTAAAAATTACACGTAAAATAAATTTAAAAAATTTAATATTTTAATAATTTAATAATTTACAATGAAACTTTCGAAGTAATAAAAATAAAAGACTGTCCAGTCGCATCTTCTTGTTGGTCCATTTTCGGTTAGGCAAGACGTCCAGGAAGAGATATTTCCGTGGATGGTGCATCAAAGATGGCCCTATTTCGTCGATTCGGGCCACTGGTCGCAATCTGGCGTGAATTCGAAAAATTCCACGCTCAGATCGGCTTGCTTTATACCTAACAGCGCGAGATTGCCGAAGATAATCAGCACTCAATTTTATTGGATAGCGGAATCGCGCGGGCGGAGCTGGGAGAAGCATTGTCCGCTGGAAGCACTCGAGGCTCGTTTGTTCGTCGTACGGCACTTTTAGCGGCGCTTTCGTGAAATTTATGACAACCACTGATAGATCGGAGAATCGTCTGCTTTTTGCGTAATGGTTGGTCCTAACAAGCAAATCGAATTAACCCTCGGGGGATACCAGGGGAATTAAGACACCTGGTATTTAATTTTCGTGGATGATAGCTTGAATTTATTACGCGAACTCTGCAAGTGGATTTTCGAAAAGCAGACTTATGCGACTTGTAATAATTATTGTAATAGTTATTTTAAATATTCTTCTGCGTTGTTTATAATGTAAATTAATTTTTTTTTTGAGCTGTCTGATTTCTTCGAACGATGCATTGGTACATGTGAGGACACATATTGAAAATATTTTTATTGGAAGTAGTACGATTAGTATTGGAGATACATATATTTATAACATAGAGGAACGCTTACTTTTCAGGAAACATGTAATTCAGTCTCTTCTGATGGGAAAGATGTACCCCCTGTATCGTGGTTAGCACGAACAAGCAAACCGAATTAACCATAGGGAACCACTGGAGCAGCAAGGGCACCTGGTCTCTAATTTCTCTGAATAATGCTCCGAATTTATTAGTATAATAGAGATGCTCTCACTCTCTGAATCCTGGCTAGAGGAAATATAATTGAATTCTATTGGAAAAACCAGTCACACGAAAGGGATTTAAAATAAGTATGTCGAAGTATAATAATCGCAAATTGCGATGCAAAACATTTCTTTCCTCTTTCTACCTTCTTTCTTTTTGCGAGAAAAAAAATTGGGAAAAGCTTGCTGTATTCTTTCTCTCATAAAAATATAAGTTGAATCCAATGCGATAAGAAGGAAAAATACAGCAATTGAAAAAGGCACGCGTAACGACCCTAACGAGATATTTACTTGCTCGAAGTCCTGGATATTAAAAAAAAAAAATGTCAAGCATAAGAACTCCCCGGGAAAAGGTGGAAAAAATATGAAATTCGTGGAACGTGCACCGTATTGCATAACGTTAACGCGAATGTTACTGGTTGGTCTACTTTTCACGACTCGGAAATCTCTCGGAGCAGTGAGGGAGCGGGACGAATCTACATTTATGAAGCATAATTTCCCAACATTTGCATCGACGATGCCGTAGAATCAACGATGGAAGTAGTATTTCACGAGCTGAAAATTAAATAACTCGCGCAAATAGGGAGAGTCAAGGTGTTCCTTCGAATCTATCAACGATTATTAATGGAGTACTTTTATCGTTTCGAATTTGAAGCAATCGAAAGGAGCAAAAAGGAATAAGAAACGATTCGCTAAACATTCAACGAATACCGAAATGGAAACGTGATGGAGACGGAAAACGAGAAGAATCGCCCTAATACTTGTTCATTAAGTCTTCTATATATATAGATCTTGAAAGAGATTGTACGGCAAACAATGTTAATCCTGTTATTTGCCAACTTGACGTTTATTACGATAAATTCTGTAGCGTCGCTGGGTTGATAGATATTTCTTTGTTCCTTAATTGAATTTTTCGAGAAAGACTGGGAAATATTTGACAATAGGTTTATTGACTGTTTCTTTTTCAATATTGTAGTTAAATAGGGTCATATGTATTTATTATTTATATATGTTTCTTGTGAAAAAACTGCACTTGTATTTTAAAATTAAATGTTAAATTGCAAAATGAAATATCTCATTTAAGGGTATCTCTTACCCCTTAGTAATAACTTACTACTAATTACTCACAAATTTTATTTTACAACTGATTATGAATTTTTAATTACTAAGCATGGCAGTCGTATAGATTGGAAAAAAGGAATGAAAAATAGGAGGGAGAAACAAATAGTCAAAGGAAAACAACAATTCACGAACGATAGCCGGTCAAATTTGATTTTTAGATGGATTAATTTCCGGATTCGTCCAAATTGCTGAACGATGTTCCATTCCGCGCGCGTAAATATAATTTCGAATACAAATGGAGATGTTTAACGTCCGCACACGTTTGATGCGTTGTTATATTATTTGTCCGAACGCCGAATCGATGTTTAACTCTTGTTTTCACGTCCGGCTGTATACCACTACGGGAGCGAAGCGATATACCAAACGCAATTACCACTTTGACGAACGGATGAAGAATGAAAATTAAAAAATTCTATTAAATATTTATATTTGTTCATCGTATGAAATAACCATTAATAATTTTAATTTTCGAAATGCAGTTGCAACCCAATTTACAAAATTGCATGTTCTAATATGGGTCTGAAATGAACTATTGGGTCTGTTCTGCGATGTATGCATGTCAAGCGATATATTTTTATACTTGGACCTGTAATAGTATGTATCAATGAGGTTCGGGGTTCCTCGGAAGTGCTCAGAGCATCACAACAGACTCAGAAGTCATTATTATCATGCTGTCTAGTCATTAATATCGCCAATCGAAAGAATTTTTTACTCGATTATTACTAATTTATTTTAATCGTTCTAAATATCTCTCACCCCTCCAGTCAACGATGATCACCATGGTTCCAGCAAGAAATCTCGCTCTGATCACGGGTGACTAATATGACAGTCAATCCGTTTTTGCACTGTCTCCAAATTCGTCTTACTTTTCGATAATTCTAGCAATTCAATTTGAAAATATTTCACTTGGTGTGCGACATAAAGCACATTTTCTCGGTAGGACTGCAGGCACGATATCACGCCAGCCAGTCTAACTGAAAATCAATCTAACTGTTTTCGACCTCGACCGAACGATTGCGTACGGGAACTGTTGAATAATATAACGAAAATTTTTGGAACCTTTTGTACGATTCACCGCACGTCCACTACGGTTATAACGTTTCCACTACCCTGTCACGGGAACCGCTTCCGCTCTGTATTGTTCGTTCGCGTTTATTGATATTTGATTATTCATTAAAGTTTTTATTAATATTCCAGGTTATGAAGCAAGCGAAAAACTTCGGCGAATTTCATTTATTATGTTGACGATCTATTATTCTGGGAAAATTGAAATCGTGTTCCATACGTAGTATACTGGATATTCCTGTCTTTGTGTTTTCCTTTTTTTCTTTTTTTTCCTTTTTGCGTATGTGTATGTATGAGGTTTGTGGAATATACAAAATTGGAAACTAGTGGTTCGTTCCTCGATGACTGATTAATTAAAGAGCGTTGATCGTGATTGGCTAATAATGGGCGAGTAGAATTATTCGAATATGTTAGTCACAGTGTAAATTTTTGTTGCACAGAGCTCCACAGACAGTTTCGTATAAATTCCCAAACATCCAGTACCTTTAAATAGAGAATATCCTTTCTCCTTTATTCATGCGCGCAAAACTAATAATTTAAGGCTATAAACGATTCGAGACGAGTCGTCAGAAAATGGCTGCTTTCAAGCCCGTGCGCATGACCGTGACTGCAGCACCTCTCGCGCGCCATCTGCCGGATCCTTTTTCGCAAAGGAACGCGGGACCAATGCGTTCCTCGTTCGACGCGACAATCATTAGGATCACAACGTTAAATCAATGGATCGCGAGGATTATTCGCAAGGGGACGCGAGGCTCGTTATATTTCTTCGCCGACGCGAGTCGAATTTATACGACGTATTTCGCGAACGCTAGAGCAGTTTCGTTTGTTTATGTCAGTATGACTACTCTCTTTCCTCACGGTCGTATCTTCCGTTTTTCTATGCATCCCATGCCCTCACCAGTAAACAACCGAGCTTTCCCCCGTGAAAGGGAACCATTGTTTATCGAGTTTATTTACCCGCGTTTCTGTGCGACATCAGCTCCCACTCTGTGCTCTAGAGAGGTGGGTTTTGTCTTGTAAGGTTACGATTCCTCGTTTCGAGTTGTGGCGAAGGAAAAGGAAAAAGAATTGAGAAGAGATACAGGAGGAGGGTAGAATTTTTCTTTCAATCCTTTTGCATCACTCGAGGAGTTGTAGGAATTCATCGAACGATTTCTGTGGGTTCGAGGAAGAATATGAAGGAAATCCATTGAGCCTATACGACCGGTTACGGTTCTTCTCCACCTGAAAGAGCTAGTGAAAGGCTCTGTGTACTACGACAATAAGCCGCGTTGGAGATACCGCCGTCTCGAACGCGCCGGAAACGTTCGTTCCTCGGTTTCCGCGAGGCGAATCGGGCAATTGGGGCGGGTCACGCGTTCTGTTTCATTGAAGTGAAAAACGGAAGGTGAGGGGGGAGGGTGGCCGGTTCATGGACGCATTTGCATATCTTGGTAGGTGCGATGTACATGCACCGTCGTTCATAATTGCACAGCTGAAATTATATAGCACGCCGGTTGGAAATGAATATCCTTAGGATTTAGTTATTTTGATATTTGAATTTTTCGTTATTTCAGTGTTGGACGAAATTATTTCGATTGTTTTTAATTATTCTCTTCGATAATTATATATCTAAAGGTTCGTTTGTATATTAGACATTCTGTATTTACTATACGATATAAAATTTATATTTTCGGGAACCGTGTAGCACGACCACTTACGTTTCAATTGATTGAATTAATTCAAAAAATAATTGGATATTATTTAGGTTATATAAGTTTGATATATAGTATCTTTAACCCTTTGCACTCGAGAGGCGCCCCTCAGTCGCCATTTAATCAGAGTCTAAAGATGGATATTAATTAGTATATCAAATTTATAATTACCCTACGATACGTGGAATACCAAAGTAAAATAACTCTACGTCTTAAATTGCATACGATTTCTTATTTACCGCTTTAAAAATATCATCGACCTATGGTAGAAAGTTTTCAAATTACTATTTTTCCCTAATGAAAGAATCGTCGGATGCAAATTTAATTGCGGTAAAACGACTCACATTTGCCCAAAATCGGAATCGATATAAATTTACTTAAATTAACAATTTATTGAAACGTGATTTGAAACATGATATTATTTCCTGTCTCTTAGTATAATAAATGTATATTTCATGTGATAAATTTATCTTACTGAACGTTCTAATAATATTTCCACGGTATTTTGTGCTCGGCTTATTTTGTGTACACATAAAAGGAGGTCAACCGAATTGAAATTGGATAAATACGACACTCGACTCTCTGTGACACTTCGTAACTTCAAAATTACTCTGTTTTACTTGTTGATTACCGTAGTACTATGCTTTATCGGCATATTATCGCATTAGCACCACGCAGCTTATGGCAATTATCTGGTACGTTCTCACTGAGAACTTTTTGGATCAAGATGGGAAACCGCTGTCCACTATAATTTTCCTTCTCACGAGCAACCACGGTCTACAAAATTCCAGCTATAAATGGTTAACCTTCTACTTCCCTTATCTTCCAAACTTATCACAGCTTCTACCCTACACGTTACACGACTGTATCATTTTCGCGAGTTAAGTATATGTCTAACAAAATCTCTACTTTCCAACTACTTTTATACATTTATATCCCCGTAAACATAAACCTTACCATTTTGCCTCAACACGGACGATCATACCCGAGAAACTTATACCTGCCTTTGCTCACTTCCCATCCTACCAAAAACGGCATGATCATCGCGTGACTCAGCTTATGTGCCGCTAGAAGGTATATCATGGGTTCACAATCTTCTTAACCGCGTTTCTCCTCGTAAATAAAACTTAATTATACGAACAGGCTGTAACGTCCTCGTGTTACATAAACCTGGATTTTAAAGTGTATGGAAAAAGTGGAAAAAATTCGTTGGGAAATATCTCTCAAAACTTTTGTCCGCTGGGGCTAGCTTTCACTGTGGAGAATGGAATCCGTTTCATCTCTGGCACCACGAGCAGCAATTTAACTTCATTGTCTTAAAAGATACAGTTTACCGTAATTTGCTATACCTCCATTATCCAAATATTTTATACCCCGTTATCTCAACAATATGTATTCCGATAGCAGATCTCTTCCTTTGATAGAGTTAGGTGGTATTTATGATACATATAATATATAAGGTTAGTTTGAATAACACGTGGAAACGTGGAAGAGACGATTCCTCGTCAAAAAATGAAGATAAGATGTGGAATCAAATTTTACCTTCCGAGGTCTAGTATCTTAGAAAATCGAGTTCGAAAATTCGCGCGCGAGCATGCAGTTATGGCGTTCGCCGCGAGACGCATATGCGCCGCCAACTAATATTCAGCCTTAATTTTTTCGAAATCTAAAATTCGTAGGAAAGAAATTTATTCCACGTTTCTTTTTTACTTTTTCACGCGGAATCGTCTCGCGACAAGAGAATCCTTTATCTCCTTGTTTCCACTGGAGAACGCAAGAGAAAATGGTAACACGCGGCGATAACATACCATCGATCCGAGTGACCAGTGAAGGACGTCAAAGGGGGACGCTGGGTCCTAACGTTTTCAATTTTCCCGCGGCTGATGTACAATTTCCCCTGGAAAATATCCGATAGAAATTCGCTCGCTTTGCATAGCTCCGACTAAGACTCGAACGAGCACATTTTTCGCGCTGAAACGACGCAGCGAAGTATGACGCTCGTTCTCATTTTTTTTCCAGCGTTCTTTGTCCACGAAAATTCTGGCCACCCACGAAATTTTCGTCCACGAACGAACAGGCATCGTCGTGATATTTCGTATGACTCGTTATCCTGCAGCATCCATCATTCCTTCGTAACGATCTAGTGTAAAAATGATCGATCGATGCTCTCTTGCCTGTTCATCGATCCTCCTCGTGTTCGAGCAAGATTGACGGACGTATGCTCGATTCGAAGGCCACGTGTACGTCCTAAAATTAGTCAGGAGCAAAAATCTGCGCGCTGGAGTACATGGATAAGAGAATGAGGGGGAAAAGGCAGGCATCTGAAGAGTCAAAGCCTGGATAAGTTCAGTTTTGTCCTGAAATTGCAACTCATGCTTGAAACTGTAGTGACACGCATACTAAGCGTGACTAATTACACTAATTCTCGTGGGTCTAAATATTCGCCAGGAAGGTATTCTGTCCCATGCTTGAAACTAATTTTTCACTGAAAAAGGAGAGGATCGTTTTTTTAATCGCAATGTCCTGTCGCGCCTTTAAATTAATTTTTGCTCAATTTATTTTGCCTGTGTTTCTTGAAGTATTATATTTTGTTTTAAAGCTAAACCAGTTTTTCTCTAAAAGGGGAACAATTTCTGTGGTGTAATATTATATGTCTACTTTGTTCATCAATTTTGTTCTGCCACTGGTGCGATCACTGTTGTGGTGGGGCTGCTTTCGCTCTTCTCACGATTCCGGGTTGGCCGAACCTGATTCAGTGCTTATTGAAAAACGTAGAACGATATACGTGACCTTGGGTGTTACTTTGTCGATCGATCATTCTTCTGCGTTTCGAGACTGGAAAAGAAGAACATATAAGTTACACTGGATCCAATATTTTTCTTGAAATTTATTTTTCTGACTTGAAAGGCGACTAAGCATATTTGGGGGGAAATAAGAATTCATTCGTAATGAACAAAACTTGACTTTTTGAGTAACAAATTGTACCGTGTTGAAAGAATGCTGAACGGCTATTCATTTATTGAAATTTTATACAAATACCTATTAAACTCGTTGAAGAAGATTTATGATTTTACTTCGGAGCACATGTCGATTTTAACACTAAAACTACATATCGGGTATTGATAATTGTAATTTTAATGGTACGATGAAGATAAGTAAATATATTAATTACAGATCTATCTAAATATGCATCGACGTTAATTTTTGAAAGAGTAGGTATATTCTTTTGGTAACTGCAAAAGGGAAAATTCCGAGAGCAGTTATTTCGACTGGATTGGTAATTAAAAAGAAATTATTCACAAAATATACATCATTGAAAATCATTTTTATCTTAAGCATCCTTCAGCATCAGTGTTAGGTAACGTTGGTTAACACATTAACGCCACGCCAGGCCCTGGGGACCGACGCTAGACTTTCCCCAAGGAAGGGCCCGCATGACGGCTAACTGTGGTGTGAACGGAACGGCACGTAAAACCGGCGTAGCGTTTAACGAGTAAACGAATCGTAAGTTTGATCACCTAACTCGTAGTCACACTCCCATTCCCATTACCACAGTATCGTTGAATCATGGTTTAACCATAGCTAAGTTGTTACCTAAGTTGTTCAATAATTGCCCGTGCAGTTTTTCTCGAAATCCTGTTCCACGAATAAATCACAGAACACGTGTACACACACGCAACTTGCATTTCTATACTGCTGCTATTGAATACAAACATCCTAAATGGCATTGCATTTCTCTCCCAACCTTGATCTAAATGATCACTCTCAGAAACATGCTAATAACAGACGAACTATTGTTAGTATACATGCCCGCATGAATTTATAATAGACGTATTAATCGTTCGAGAATTTCATCGATTCACACTGGACACTCCGTATATTTTGCATTGATTACAAGGGATCTGGAGATACAGGGAACTGCGTAGCGCGGATAACGCGTGCACGGATCTACTTATAGTCCGTGGCGCATCAAATCGAATTTTCCGCCATCACGTGTCGGAAGATATTTCGAATGATTTATTTGGTAGACGAGCCGAGGCCGGGTCGTAACGGCCCGTGGCAGGCTAGCATTATGCTAGGGCGTATATGACTCCGAAGTTTCACGAGGATTCCGATATTTACTGCCTCGCGTGCCTCACCGCCCCCTTTATGCCGATTTTACGGAGCAGATGTTGTGTCGCCGTCCGCCACTGCCGTACCGACCGAGTTTTTCGCTCTGCCGGCGAAATACGGAACTTCGTGGATCGCTATCGCATCGAACGGTTTCTTTTGGCCAGAAGTCGTGGTAGCCTGTGGGCATAGTGATCTCATGGATACAGAGATTGAAATTCATGACAGAATATGGAGGTTTTTTGTGTATGCAAGGATGTTTGTAGAAGTGATGGTCTTGTTCCGCGGTTTGTTTATATGAGAGGCTTTAGGGGGGTTGTGTTTGTTTTACTACGTTGATTGCTATGCTAGACATATATGACATAAGCGAGTTCTTCGGGCTACATGTGTATCTGACACTTGTAGTTTGGTTGAGGTCCCTGGTAATCCTGACGACGACTAACGGGGAGTGGAAAGTTAGGTTATTATTGGAAAAAATGAACACGCAGTGACAATTTAATGCCTGTGTTGGAATAAATGAGTGATTAGTTGTGACATTTTTGGAGCAGTGACGGAAGCAGTGTTTTATTTTTGTAGATGAGAAGGACCATGTATAGAGTTCAAACTGGAATATATATTTTGACCTAATACGTCACGTATGATAAAAATTGTCTTGGTGATTAATGTCTTGTATGTCTGTGACTAATTTTCAAATCCTACTGCGACATGAAAAAGATCAATTAATAATAATTGCTATCCTACTATTGGGTGAACTGGGGCTAATTACTAATGGTTGCTATAAGTGGATTACTACATGGCATAGAAATAATACAATATTATAATGGAACGGAATGATATTACAAGAGAGATGTAAAATACCCCTCAAACAAGAAATTTCTTCACGGTCTCCATACGAGAATGTTATAGAATGCTTATGGAAGTGTATCAGAGAACAAAAATTCGAGCTTCATTGAGAAAAGATTAAAGACTGTGCTTCTGAGAAGTAGAAAACAATTTCAAATAATATGAAGGATAATATAATAATAATGAATACCGAAATTAATTTTTGCTCTTGTTGCTTACTATATCAAAATTTATTAATTTCCGTGTGTATTAATAAGAACGCAAATGTGGATCAATATTTACATTTTATAAGCCTTATTAAAAGCATAGTGTTCCTTAATCCTTGAATTATTCAAATATCTACTTTAATTTCACCTATGGACAATTAATCATAATAATTCATTTCAACGTGTAATCATAATTGACCTGAAAAAAATTTAATTATAAGTATAATTAAGCTGACTCCCTTCCGTAGTTTTCCTGTTTTGTTCTCCTAACGAAAGCGAAATCTCGCGAACGTCCTATTTATGCAAACCGGGATAAGGACGTTCCGTGACGAATTCGGTGACAGTGTCGGTTCGAACAAAGTCACGCCATTTTGCTTGTTCATTGTGCACGTCATGTCCGCGAGACGAACAGAGGGCGCAGCGCCCGCGATGACACGGCAAATTCAGCGAAGGTAATTACCGTTGCTCGCCGCACCACCGGTTATTTCCACGTAAATTTACCGATGGAAACTTTTTATCGACAAACCGTGACTCAATTTCACCCTCTTAATTTATTTTTACCTTTTTAAATATTTTTACGTCCACTCTGTGGCTCGTTACAGATACGAACTGAGGGGGTTAAGGAGTGACGTAGGAAGTGACTAATTATGTTCGAGTTTGGGTTCCTTCCTTCATGGAAATCCAAGGAATCCGATGAAGGGGGATTCCATTAAACGAGAACTTTTTAATTCCACTCCGTCCGCTTCCGGTTGGATTTCCAACAGGGTGTAACGCGCTGGAACAGTTTTATCGGTTGGTTGTACCCGAGTTGGTTAACATGGAATTTATAGAGGTCATTAGTTCCTTACCAATCAACTGGATGAGAATAATTCTTGAATATGAGATTTCGAAAGAATTCTTAAGGCGGAATGTAACAACTTGTTCACTGAGTGCACCATTTATATTCATCTGCACATGTGCAAGTAAGTTTCATTTGAAACATTTTTCGAAACAAACTGTAGCTTAGGAAACGATTGAGTTCCAAGTTTTTAATAGGACACCCTGTATATATATGTGAAAGTTGGATACTGAAAATAATAGTCATTAAATAAGAAGTGCAAAGTGTTACGAGGTCTTTTGACACTTTTGCGACAGACTGTACGCCATTGGATTCGAATGTGTCTCGAAGTAGTTCGTCGTTATTAATTATTATAAAAATCAGACAAATGAAATTCAAAAATTGAAGCGTACAGTGCGTGCAATGATTAGTCATACAACATCCGTTCTAGGAATTTCTATGAATGAATTAATTATATATTGTATAACCTTATGTACGAAAATGTAAAAGAATTCTTCGTTCTTGTATACGATAATGAAAGTAATTGAAGTAATGACTGTACTACGACCACATGCAAAGTATAATTAAGCAGGAAAAAGAAAGAAAAACACAAAACAACACGTAATAGATAAACAAAATGAAAGGCGAGACATAATTCTGCCAAAACACTGGCACAGTGTTTCGTTACCATTAAATTTGATCCTGATTAAAATCCAGTATGTATGTATGCATGTATGGCGATACATTCATGCATACTATAACATGGTTAATTCTTTCCATACTTTATCGGAGATGTAAATCCCACGTTAATCCCACGTTATGTTTTGAGTATTTTTATTTAAAACGTGTGAAATATGTTAGTATGCTATCATTTCTTTGAATTGCTGTATGAAAATCGTTATAGAAGAATATCATGTTGTAAAAAGACAATTTTTGCACCGTGTTAAAACATGGATAAGTATAGTGCTATTTTTAATTCTTATAAAAAATTTCTTCAAATATCCTTCCTTGGTACATGTGATGATTATTTAGGTGGCAATTAATGCGCGAATGAGCAGTTTTAGAACTATTTAAGATCGTCGACGTAGATGAGCCAACCCGTATTTTAAGAAGAAGAACGTTCGTTCGTGCTCTTTTCTTTTATGATTTATTTGGAAGGAACGTTCCGGAGGAAAAGCTGGTTTCTGAGAGCACGTATCACAATAGCACGTAGTTTCGCGCCTATCTTCTTCAATTTCTCCGTCGGAACATGTGATATCATCTTTCTCTTCTACCCTGAACGAATAATGTGCAATTTGCCCATTTGAGTTTTCCCTTTTGCGAAAAGCATAATTCTGTTCGACGACCTTGAGTTTGACGAATGACGTTAATTTACCTTTTTATACTCCCTTCAACCTTTACATTAAAGAAGCGTTGTCGCTTTTGACTTTGCGAGAAAGATTCTAAAGGTATAGGAATAGTTTCAGAAAATATTCGACAATTTTCAAGGAATTCTGATAATATCGCTATTAATAATAATATAATTACTACTGTGATAAATATTACCCTCAATAATGATTACATTATTACTAATATTGGTATTAGTTGTATTCAGTAATTTTCTGCGAAATTTTCATTCATAGGTATTCGTTCTTAGGGGATTAGAAATTAAGATAAAAGATTTAACTATTGCCCTATTACTCGCATTTGATTTTTCTGGACCTATATCAGACGATTAAAGACATCCCTTTAATTCTAATAAGAAATTACCCTGTATTCGAATACTTAGAGTCACAATTTTATTAGAATCGTTTAATCCCGTTCATTTTATGCCAGACACTCTTCATTCAAACCTCCGCCATTTATACCTCATCGTCCATAAACGTTCCCTCAAATTCCTACTTCCTCCATAAATTTTATACCGACCGCCGACGTTATAGTCGCCGATAAGACCCCTTAACACACAAACGAGGCAACGTGGCAATGTAATCTGTGTAAAATAAAAATCCTCGTACTCGGAAGCCTTCTACTTTATCAGTCCTTCAGTAGAGAACTATTTCCCGTCGTGGTCTCAATGGTACTCCGGCAAAACAGTAATAAACATGCTCGGGAGCAGGACCGCGACAATCGCGTCTCGCAGCGAGGAGTTAAGAGCTCTGGGCGACATCAAAGCGCGGTACAGTCACATCGGAGCGAACGCGGCGCGAAGGTCGCCCTCCCCACCACTGCATCACTGTAGTACCGTTTGATAGTTCGGTGTGGCGCGCCCGGCGCGTCACGTAACTCGGAGAATTCTCGCTACTTTTTAGTGACGCATCGCGCTCATGCATCGAAGTCGCGTCGCGAGGTTAGTCGTTTTATTCTTCGCGCGTTAATGGACAACATAGGCGCGTCTCGCGGATAATGGACGGTGTGGCGCGCGTCATTAGGCCTCGGTAAATACGAAAAGAAGCGTCTTTGTCCCTTCTGTGTCCCTTTGTCTCATTCGCGAGACGGAAACCGTCGCAATAATTGGCGTTTGTCGATAGCGACGCTTCCTCGTCCTTCTACCCACTCTCGTTCACTCGACCCCTTTACGTCCCCTTGCCAGACCAGTTCAGTGTTCCACGTTGTCACGTAGCGCGGTAAAAATGTGAAACGGCCGCCTAACTTCATTGCACATAGGTGGCGGCGTGAGAAAGTGTCGGCGAAACTTTACGATCCCTAGTACTTGGGATACCTTAGTGTGGAATGGACCATTCCTAATGAGAACTGCAGACCCTGGCGATCTGCAGGGATCATTGGGTAGCCTTTGCCGCGCTGTCATGGGGTTAGTCATCATTCCGACGCGACTTTTCCTCGGTTAATCACGGTTCTCCCTTTGTATCGCTCGATCTACCGTTGTTTGACCCCTGTCTGTGCTCCAGTCTGACGCCACTTTGTAAAAACGTCCCTCTTGTTCGAATTGTAAGTCCAGAAGAGAATGGGAAACCATTTGGCCATCCAATAGGTTCAATCGACTGAGAAGCTCAATAAGGGTGTGTTGTGGTTGGCTTTGCGATTATGTGTCGTCGTTGTTAGGACTCTAGGGAGTCGTAAGGGACTCGGATGATGTTTGAAGCTTGGTTTAGTCGAGTGTACTTCATAGCACATTATAAACTGACAAAAATTTGGCTATGAATAATATATTAAATCTACGAGATCAGGGAAGGAATTGGAATGATTTTAAGGTTGGACTCGGGTTGTTTTGAAAGAGAGTAGATAATTTAGAATAATTTTTGTCCGAAAGAGGCGGAAGTATGTAGAGTTATAAGAGCCACATACTGGACTCATGAAATTTGGAAAGTATTCAATTCTATAATTTTCTGCATTTTCTGTCATGGACATGGAAGTAATGACGGGAAAATGGGATTGTAGAAAAGTTAATGGACTGTTCAGAGGTTGGAGTTAGAAAAGTTTGATGTAATGGATTTTAAAGTTCTCCCTAATCCAATATTAGGTTCATGCGATTAAATGAGATACGCAGTTTCACCTAGGTTACGAGGTCATAGTTGAGTATTTCCCCTTCCTCTAGTTAAGTGTTGCTCTGAATTATTGAAATATTTATTTGTCATTAACATCTGTAACTTCAGCGAATTTCCGCAACCTACTTCTCAATCTTTGGCTAGAACCATTTGCATGAAGGCTTCACAGGCTAACAAGGTAGGAGTAGGAGTGAGCTTGAAGTACGGAAGAATTACGTGGGATGTAAAAGGTATGAGGGATACGTTCAAAAGCACCCACACAGGCAGCCATGAATCAGAATAATCGAAGTTTGGTGGACTTTAATAGCGTTTAAGTTTTGCCACAAGTGCTGCTTCCCATGGGTTTATGAGGAACGTAATAAATACCAAATGTAAAGATTTTCATAAAATATGACCAACTGGATATTTTCGAGCATTATTTTGTTTTAAACACTTCTCCTATTTTGAATTTTGTTGAAATTTCTTAAAGAGAAACGTTCCATGTCCTTTCTTTGTTAACAGAATAAATACAAATGCAAGCTACCTAGTTTATTAAAATTTCTTCTTCAAACTGCTTCTAGATTTTCGTCTCTAGCAACTTGCGCTAATCCCACACTTTATCTCTAAAGACTATCCCTCCTACAAACATGAGTCGCGTTCACTAAGGTTTTTACTCAACTGTAGTTACAATAGGTTATATTAGTCCTATATATTACTGGACTATTTATTCTTTGCGTAAAAGAAATTAAAGCTATATTATTTTGAAATAGCTAGAGAATAGGATTTTCTGAAAATTTTTGAAATATTGGAAACCCGTGGACACATGCTTCCTTTATTTTTCAAGTTTCTTCCAAGTTTGCTACGGTTTTAAAGATACTTTTCGAGAAAAGGATTACATGTAGCCTAAGTTCATTTTTATCGAATTTCGGTCTTAGGCTATAAGGACCCAAACATGTCGTCACGGTAGTAGTATGCTCAGTCGGTTCGGAATATGTGCCAAAGGCTGCGAGTTTATTGAATCCGACGTTTATACAGAGACTGACTTAGATTTTGTACATCGGTTCTATTTACGTTGTCGTCCCGTATCTCAGGATTACGTCTTAAGGCCATGATTCAGTCTATTCCTGGCAATCTGAAACGGCCGTTTCTTTGACCATAGGAACCTAAATGGAACACGTGTACCAGTAACTGGCTTCTGCCTTTAACATGTCAATTTCCGATTTTATTAACTCTGTCTCTCAAGTTTCATAAGTCTGTTTACTTTTTCCATTCTGTTCATCTCGCTGAAGTTGTAGCATGACTTGAAATAATCTTACGTAAATAGAAAATATAAGAGGAGAAACTAAATTTCAATACCTTATAGAGACCTAGTTCAAATGTTATATAGTTGAGGATTTGCGAGTTTCATTGTCTCGAAAACACGAGGCTCGAATAAAATCATGCGAGAGTAGTAAAGCATGTTCAGAGCGCATCTCGACCGATGGCTAATACTCCACCATGATCCCAGATCTCGGATCCAGGATCTGAGTAGGTCAAGTTCTAGGTCTTTAGACCGGACTCTAGGTTCCTAGTGCTCTTACGCCTTACTTCTAGGGTTCAGATCTAAAATCTGCAATCTGAGACTCGAAATAGGAATACGAGGTCAGGTAATTATAAAAATGAAGTCCCAGGGTGTAGTTCTCAAATCTTAAATCTCACGTGGTTAAGTCCTAGGCTTTCTGTTGAAACATTTCTGGATTCAGACTTGGAACCTAAGATCGATCCGACGCTCGAAATTGAAAGACGGAAGCAATTATTCAAAGTCCAGAAGTGAGAGTAGGAGTTGGAATCTCAGCTATCAGATTTCAAGTCTCAGGTCTAGAGTCTAGGTCTGAGGGTCAGGGTTCGAAATCTAGGTTTCAAGGCCCGTGCCCGAGATTCGAATCCGGAATCTGAGATATGACGTTTGTGGTTTACAGTTCATGATTTGCGGTCTGAGGTGTGAGATGCGAGGTTTTAAGTCTCTGATGCAAGTGCGAGATATCGAAGTCAGAGGATCGTAGTTTTAGACCCTGAGTCTGAGGTCCTGGTCCGGATACTAAGCTCTGTAGATACGCGTCTCATAGTTCAGAGATCAAAATCTCTCATCCCATATGTGCATGGGATGATTTCATAACTCAGTTATTAACTAATGAACCAATTTTTAAGATCACTTTCTCATGAATCCTAGGACTACATTAAAACCAGTGTAACGAGTATTCCAAAGTAACGAAATTCGTCTGAAATATTTCATTTTCACGAAGCCTACATTAAATTCTAACTTTCGGTCGCTAGTGTCTGACTACAGTTTCAGACAATCTTAGGCTCCCCTATCCTTGTATTTTACACTTCACCGAACTAATTTCAAATACACTAATCCTGCTGAAACAAACTTTCCAGAAGCCGACTCCTCTCGCTGTGGAGAACATAGGACGCGGTTGAAACTCTGGAATATTATCGACTAGTTCGGTAATGATTCAGGGTCTGCCGGAATCGATTAAGATCGTTTAAGATTGCAAAGTTTCCGTTCACCATCCGGGAACGAGGAGCAGAGAAGTTCGTACTTTACCTCGATATATCAAACGCTCTTGAACCCCTTAATGGTCCTTGTATTCCCAACAGGGACGTTCCGGCCTCTTCATATTGTTCCCTCGAATCACGTAATTTAATTCTGCTTGGGGTAGGCGTGGGAGCCGGCCTGTAGGGTTTTTAGCTCTATTGGCTGCTACCAGCTGGATACGACTGTTTTAAATTTTAAGCATCATATTTAACGCGCAACCCGGGTATATCTACGGCGAATAGGGGCTCGCCAATCTCTCTCTATGAGTGTACACGAAACGAGACTGCTCGTGTTATCGCGCGAAAAATCTTCCTTGCCTCTGACCATAAAGCAAAGTGCCCGTGAATGACAGGGAAATTGTGCTAGTCAAAAGTGCGATCGCGGCGGAATTCCGTGTTCGAGAATTACTTCGAGATTGCCTCGCGATGGATCGTTGAACACGTTCGGTGCAAATTATATCACGCGAGTAAAATCATGCTGGAGAATGAATATTTTACAGCCAGAGAGCGATTTAATTGGTTGTGCGTGTTTCGTTACGCGCGGAAATAACTTTATAGTCATCTCGAATTTTGGCAGATAGAATTTTGTTTCGGATTATCTCTCTTCATTCGATATTGATCTTATCCGAAACGAGATAATATCGGTATTTCACTTGAGGCCAGAGTATTCTGATGTTCCAGAACTTACGAAGTAGCTCCTCATCTTATCCTCGCAATCTCGCCTTCTCCATCACCAGAAACGAATTAACGCTAGAAATAACAGACCAATCAAAACGTCTAGCCTCGTGTCTTCCTGTCATACAATTACCAGAAATATACAGCTATCTCTGGTGAAGCTATTATTGATTTTTACACATTGGTATGCAACTATATATATTTACCTTTTGCTACCATTATTACTTTGTTCTAAATATAATTGGGCACTAGTAATAATAATTACAATTAATATGATTGTATCATGTGTCAATACATAGTGTCCTTGTAAAATATATACAACCTAGCATTAGATGATTCTTCGTAAAAAAATTCGAAAAGAATATAGAGCAGCTCATCTTCGTACTGGGCTGAATTTTCGATAAAATTTAATTTGGAAATTCTTCATAATGATAGTAAAATGGTGGTAAAATGATGGTAGTGATGGTAAATCACTTTCTTTTTCTTTTCTTCTAATACGGCATAAATATTTATAAATACTACAGGCGATGTACGTAGGTCGATAAATCGTATTATGGTCGTAAATGCATATGTACATCAAAAATTTCGAAATTTGATTTTCTCAAGGACTAAGCACCGAACGAAAGAAAAATTGCTCTAATGCATTTTTCATTTATTTTTTTACGAGAAACCACCTTTTGGAGGGAATTCCGTATAGGTACCTATCACAGGTCAGCAATTCCATAGTTACAAAAATCTCTTACATCCCGGTATTGGTACCAATCAGCGAGGAACAAAGAGAAAACCCACGATAGATCAAGCTAAACGAACAACCACTAATCCTATCTCTCGTAACTCCCTCGGATTAATCGTCGAAAAATTCTGGCTGCAACGAGAATCCCAGCTTCTTTGTTCACCAAAGCACCATTATCATGAACGGCATTATAGCCGCTAGTAGATCGTTCCACGAGAGAAATTACGCGGCGCGTCGGCTTCCGGTTTATCGCTTAGCCATTACAAACGGCATCATGTTCGGGCTATAAATCATGAACAGCCTGTGCTAGAGAGCGGCGGCTATTTTTCACGTATGTCTTCCATTAGCCTGTAACCCTAGGCTGGGTTCCAGACGCACGTACGTCGGATCTGTAACATGTGTTAACCATCGAAGGTGTGCCTTTTCTTCTCGACACGTGGCTTACACTTTGTCCAGGTGATGCTTCCTTCCTACGATCTGACGTTTCTTCGTGGACGCCTGACGTGGACGAAAGTTCAAGTGTTGGAGCTGCCAAAAAAGTTTCGACTCCTTGGATTTTAAATTCGCGATTCATAATATATGGCGATAGAACGTGGTATAATACTTCTAGTTCTTAGGTACAATGGCGGATACGTTATCGCAGAAATTACGTCGCAATTCACCATTGTCGTTGAAATCCTTTTAGAGCTTTCAAAAGTTGTCAAGTGCTCCTGATTGACGTTGTTCGGGTGTTAAGAGGATTACCATGCGTCACAGAAATATTTATATTACTTTCAATAGTCCACTTCAAATGACTACTGTTGTTTTACACCTTTACGAGTTCCAAAATTTGTACCAATGAAAAGTATCAGGACATGTTAAATTCATGAATATTTTGGTTTTCTAATTGTTATAAATTTCCACGTTACGAATAATTTTACCTTGCAATTACTCCACAAAAATTGACATTAACTCGTGTGTTTCAAAAACTGAATTTTTATTTTGCCGATAATACTGGAACCATCGATCTTTGATTTTGGGTATCTAAACACAATGAACATAGATGACAGTAATTTTAGTGGTACAATGTAGATAAATAGATATGTCAATTACAGTTCTATCGCAATATGAATGAACATAAATTTTCTTCAAAAGCAGGTATACATTTTTAGTAATTGCCAAAAGGAAAATTCAGGGATCAGTCATTCCAATTGGATTGGTACTTTTAGTGTTAAGTACATTAAGTACAACGATCAGAAACTTGGTTGATGTTACGTATTCTCATTGATGAGAATTTGGAAAATTTGTGCAAAAGTGTCGGTAATTGAAGGGGTACGAGTACTTCTGTGGTTCATTATATGCATGTACCAGGCTTCATGGAACGTGTGTGGCAGCGTGCGAGAGCTTCAAGCGGTTCTTAAGGGTTGCAAGCGCTTTGTACCGCAGAATTCTGGAGAACCTATCGTGTGGAGAATGGTTGAAGAATTTTAAGAGATTCTGCGTAGGTAAGCGTGAAAGAAATTGTTGCTGCCCCGTTTTTCTTCCGTTTCTCTTGCGCTTGCTTGGGACGTAATAGGATATAAGTACATCGTGGTACATATTTATCGAATGTTCCCTGCTCTCTGTTGTAGCAATATTTAACTTCTTGGTGAAAGGCGATGTTCATTTTGCACCAATTTTATCTTATTCCATCGTATTTTATTTATCATGAGAGCTAAACCTGCAGAAACCGAGCTCTCTCGAAATTACATTTTATTGGCTAAATCCAGTCTCAAAAATTTTCCAAAAATATCACTTCACTTGATGAAATCAATAATTCGAGTCTATGTATTTCACGAGCGAAGTGCAATAAGAATCCAGCCTGTCAAGTAATGAATAAGAAATAAAAGTCTAAGCTAAATCCATCCACTGGAGCGAATGAAGAGGCCAATTAGAGATTTGAGTTTTTCACGCAATCGAGGACTCACGCAATAAATAAATAAAATTCAGAATCATAGATATTTGTAGCACAGATCGATAACTGAATGTCATTCACCTCTCGTATATATGATACTAAGAGCAATAGTATTAGGTCTACCGAAAAGGTCTGTCTGTTTTTGAAGTAAAAGAAAATAATACATTTTCAACAAATTTATTTACATTTATCTAACAATATCATTTTCATAGTTACTTATGACCACTTCCCAGGATGATAGAATTAGGTATCAAGTCTGGAAAGTGTAGTGAATTCGACAAAACTTCAGGTGACATTAACGGATAGAACTTTCCGGTAGACCTAATACTATAAAGACCATCATTCATACCCTCGTCACTAGATGGATTCTAATTTCAAGGAGGTTCAAATACTTTCTCGCAAGTCCTCGATGAATCCTCAACCTCCCATAAATCGAAATACCTATGCGATCTAATTATCCCTATCTAAGGCAGGGCCTGCTAGAAAGCCTCACTGACGAGTCCACTAGCAGGTCCGGGACAAAACGCTCATCCTTTCCTATCGTTCCTTCTAGCAGCATCGTCACATCGAGGATACCTGCAACTAGCGGACGTCAACATCCGTGTGGGGGGAACCCTCTACAGTACTGACATTAGTTAGTATTAATAAACAATAACAATATAAATTAGCCCATGTTTTAAAACGACTATCTGTGTGGCCACCAGTTTGTACGTGATCGTCCAACCAAATCCATCTTCTGACACCACTGAACCTCTGAAACTTGGATTCGTCTTTACAGACCTTAGACCGTGAACCACATTGTTTATTCTGTATCTGTGGATTCGATGCACGTCCAGTGCGTATTCTGCGTATTTTTCTTTCACCATACACGCCGTGAACATCATTGTGAATCACGAAGGAGAGAAACTGAACTGAGTCAAAGGAGACATGTCTGGACGTGAACTAGAGAAAAAGGGAAAGAAGAAGGAGATCAGTGGAAGCGCTTTGAAAATTTCAACAACTGGTAGCACATGGTAGGTGGCGAATTATAATTGCTAATCGGAGCCACCGTCGTTATTTGCTGGATTGAATTCGATCGTACATCAGCTCTAAAAGCAACCGATTTCAACCTCTGCCGCTTCTTTCTCTTCTTTTTCCCTCACTCTGGTTGTTCAATTTTCCGTCCTGTCCAGCGTGGAAGGAGGTAGAAAAAGTAGAGCAAACGGGGTAAATAGGGACAGAAAAGCAGCTGGCTTCGGTTTTTGCACGACAGCTGTTGCATATTCATGACCAAGTTCGATGGATTCCCTAATGCTTGAAACTTGGAATTGGCGGGTCAGTGGAGGAATCCCTGTATTTCTGCCTGTTGATGCTGGAATTCTAGAGTACTGGTGTCGATGTAAAGCACGTTTGGTGACGTTATAGTACTCCGACTAAGGAATGTTAGCAACGGAGAAGATCGGAATTTGTGTATGGAGACACACAAAGCTTGGGAGCACTAAGATAATATTTGATAAAAGGAACATCAAAGGTACAAGTCATCAGCTTGTTGATGCTTGAACACTAGTAAACAATTGTGAATGTAACATACGTTTCATGATTGAAAAATGCTAGAAACTGGACGGAAGTAGCATTTCAGACCTCTGACAGAGGTTCTATTACCCTAATAGTCTGGCCTAACAGTCTACTGGTAGAGGTAATAGATAAAACAGACATTAAACAATTGTCAGTATAAGGTACAGTTGAAATATCTTGGTAATTGCATATTGGGATTAGAGGTTAGGATGTAACGTATGAGAACATACGAAAAGACAGTACTCAATCCTTCAGTCATTAGGGGATCTAATATAGCACTAGATGGCAAAAACAAGTACATTGATAATGAAATCAGTCACTGCACATCGATATTTAGCTAATAATTAGTCAAATATGTTTTCCATGAAAGTACACGTCTGATGAAATGTGTATTCCTCCACCTGAGGTTAGATTTACGTAGCTCGTTTACCGACTCGTTTCCCCAAGAACATTCGCGTGTTATTTTAATATTGTTTCACTTTATGACCAACTTCTCAAATATCTCACATCACGTCGCAGCACACTTAAAATTCCTCTTCCTACCACCTTATCCCAGTCAAGCTTAATATTTTACGGTATCGCGATATAAAACGTCGGGCTAACGCTAAATTATTCCATGAAAACGCGCCGTGCGGAATTCCCACTGTTTTATACCGAGGTAAGGACACGACTCCCGCAATTTCGCCAGGCAAGTCTAAGTAAACTTCGTGCCTTATTCGAACGTCGAAACGTATCCTATCCAAAAGTGAAATTCATACTCTGTTTTCCCATCAAACAACCTCTTCTTACGTCGTACCCAGATTTAAATTCTCGATCGAATGCCGACCCCATGTCTGAGATTGTTTCGTGGAGCTGTTAGACCACGACCAAACTTAACCTACAAAAATAACATATAATAGTATTAAATTAATAGGAATGTAACATACTTGAGAATCTTGCAATTTTATTTTAGACCAAATATTAAGGAATTCTTGGTTTAAATCATTGTTAGTTAACTATTCTGCAATTAATTTGTTATCGACTATATTTCCGATATTCTATATCTGGGCTAAAGTAGCAAACGGAGTTTAACTACGTGCATGTTGACTGTCTATTGTTAATGACATAACGAGTATCGATGGTGGATGGAACTCTATCCAGCCGAAGACTTGCTTCAAATTCTAATTCATTGGTCGTTGGACATGCTGCAACTAACTTTCAATTTTCATGCTGGAAATGCGAGGTTTGTGACTCTCGCACAAATTATTGTTAATAATTATTATTGGACAAACTCAATTTAACTATGACCAGCGTCTCTGTACAGTTGTACAAATTGAATTTTTTCACCATTTTGTTGCAATTGGTTTTAATTACTGAAAGCTTTCTGGATTATTGGGACTCATATGTTTAATGTTGTAATAAAAATCGGTCCAGTCGTGTATGAACAAATGATATCCTTTTGTTAGCTGTATTTACCACGTATTTCTCCAATTATTGCTTTTATCAAATTTGTTATTCGTATTACTAACTGCGTTTACTGATCAGTCAAGAGACTGTAGAGGGAATTTTCAGATATGCTTTCTATCAAATTTAGCTCAAACTTGAAATAGGGTCTAAATTAGAAAATCGCAAATTGTTAATTTATTGCTCTTTTATAATTCTCGCAAACATTTTCTTCAAATATTTTCATTTATTTTGAACTATTTCATAGGAGTATTAAAATTCTGCTGCTCAATCGTTTCCCAGTAATGCGTACCTACTATTCTGTTTCTCTGAACGTAATACTGAACTGTAATGCAAGCGCTATATTCTCTGAGCTTCTTTTTACGACGTCAAAACAGTTATTCAATTGATATTACACGTAATAAAATAATAGCCAGCTCAGGATATTAATTGCAGAAAGTATCTGAACCTGGAAGATTTAAGAACTCCCACAATAGTTGCAACCAATAGCGCCTATCATAAAGACCCAGGGGTATGTGTCGAACGTAAGGTCTTGATTGTTTGCTCACAAGTCCCGAATGTAAACTGCGTCTCTCCTCCGAGTCGTTCTCGGAGGACGTTGAAGAGGTGGCGACACGACCACTGGTCAAAGTGTTTACCTTTGGACAGTATCCCCCTTACGCGTCCGTAGCTCGTGCGGGTTTGCTATGAAGACGCTACAGTCGTTGAAGTTTGAAGCTACCGGACCAAGAACTGTAAATTCCTCAGAGCAACTGCACGTGTTTCGCCGTAAATTTGCAGAACATCATTCGATTTGACGGAACAGAGGTTCAGACTCTATAACTTTATGGCATTAGGAGAGATAAATTATTTTAAACGCTACAAATTTTCGTTCCTTACTTAGACAAAATTATGAGAGTGACAAAGGATGCTTCATATGAACTTTTGACAAAAATATTGCATTCTTTCGCGAGCACTTTTATTTTAGGCGTCACTGTGTGGAAACAATCGTTTTAATCTTGTTAGTTTCATATGATTCGGTTATAAAATATTTAAATCTTCCATTCATTTTTAAATTATGGTGAATATTCTGGTTAATCGTGTATAAAATTATTTAATATAATATTTGATTATAGAATTATTATACAATGATGTAGAGTGGAAATCGTGGAAAGTAAATCCTACGAAAAAATTACGAGAAGTTACGTTAATAAATAGAAAGTTGGAGAGATAGCAAAGATTATAAAGTGAGGTTGGATTCACCATGAGGGTAATATATTCATGTTGTCAGTATTATTATGCCGTTGTTACACCGCAATATTATTGCAGCCAAAAACGAACTGGCCATGTGTAATGCGATTAACATTTGCCAAAAGTCAGGAAATAGGCAGCAGTTACACGGTGGCGATCAAACATATTTCGACAATTCCACGCTGCGATAGTTGCCTGGCTAATGTTCAAAGGCTAAATCCATTTGACGAATTCGTGACGCATGGTGGACATCAAAGTCCGTACACCACTCCGCGACCGTTGCGTCCTCTATTACAGTCACCACTGCGAGAACTGTAACTAAAACGAAGGAAATGTTACAGTACACGAATAAACCTTTTGGGGGTGATGTCCGGTTATCAATCGAATTACCAACTGTAGATCCTGTCGACACAATTAAGCGTCGAAGACGTTAGTTAGGCGGGAGTTGATATTAATTCGCGCTGACGTGAAAGTGATGGCGCTCCGGTCAACCGAACAAGGCCAGTACTGGTGAGACACTAGCGCTGCGCGGCCGCGACGGCAAGTTCCATTGAAACTGTAAATATCTTGCAGCGGCGTTCGCCGATGGAGCTTCGCGAAAGTAAATACGTCGGTTGGCATAAATGTAATGGGGGCTCATGCGCATGGTTCCTTTGAAGTAGAAAGCCCTTGGAGCAAATTGCGCCGGTCGTTGGCTGCGTCAAAAGTTCGCCAGCATGTCCACAACGACAGGCATAGCGCGACAGAGAAGGACGGATGGGTGAAGAGAAGGGGAGGAAGTAAGAGGGAGTACGGAGAGCATTGCTCGCAAGTGGAAACATCGAGTGTGGTCACGGCATTGCGGAACATTCGAGTGGAAACTGAACTTGATTCGATCGTGAAACGCGAAACAATGGCCCGCATGCTCGACAGTTGCGGTGGTTCTGGAATCGAAAGTACGTCCGCTGTCGATACCAAATCGCCACATTTTCAAACGAGTATGTGAATGTGTATTCCGGATTTACGACAGCCCAGCTGACCGTCTCAGGAGCTCGTCTCGCGGTTGTAAATGAGGAGCTGTGAGTTGGCACCATTGCATTGGGAGCAGGTGTTAGAAATGGCTGTATAGATTACAGGCAACCAACAATTATTTGTACTGATCATTGCGCGAATAGTGGATCGTTTTCCACCGTGTAATATACTTCTGTCACTATATCCTCTCTGAAGCAATACAGCTAGACCTATCCTCAGGTCCTTCCGCATTCGAATCTTAGAATTTCCTCCAATACACAGCACCTTGATATCTGTTAAGCGAATCTTGAAGCAACCCAACATGGAACATTCGCGGAATTCGTCTTCTAAAATTTCTATCAGGGCTAATGTATTAACCCAGCTCTCAGAGTCTCATCACATGTGTTTCTTCGAACAAATTGCATTTAACAACTCACTATCATACTCAATCGCTGTCCCCACCTTCCTACTGAGTCTCCGTTGTATTTCCGTGTCACTGGTTAAACAAAGCGAAGCAACAATCAGAGGACGCTTAATGTACGGTATAATCCAAAGCCAATGCGCGTAATTAGTGAGATTCGAAGGGTGATGTAGATATTGGGCGCGCTGCCCGGAGGGGTCAAAGTAGATTTGCGTATACGCGGATTGTGCTGGCCGGAAACACGGCTCCCGCCGCTTTTGGCGGCCACCTTTGCCAACTATCACATTGATAATCCGGCTAATGCCGAAGGAATAATTGAGCGACACCAGCGCGCCCCACGCATCGTACGCCACGCTGGCGCACACGCGCGTCCCATGAACAACTTCCTATCCGGTGGGTCCTGTCGGTTCTGGTTTTCGACGTGAACCGAACCGGTAGGTATATAAGCCGCGTTGGTGTCCCATGCTGGCCAGCCCGCAGGCTTGATAGAATAACTAAGCATTGACTTTCAACGACAAACAGTTACTCGGAAGTCAATTATTAGCCAGCGGTACGGTAATGCGTCTGCTGCACCAACGCGCCGTGTTACAGCGACGCGTCCAGCAGAGGGCGCGTGGGTTCCCGCGCATGCGTGGGCCGCTGCCATTTTTGAGCCCGCGAAGCTGCGACTACACGTCTCTGTCTCTGTATGATCGCGCTCGTTCTACGTTAATAATCAGGGATGTCTTGTTCCATCGCCTCGTGTTTTTATTTTTTATTTACTTCTTTTTCTGGAGAGAGTAGCACAATGGAAAGACGAATCTAAGTATGCATTATATTCGGAAAGAAACATATTCCTCTCGATTTCACGTTCAGTATTCTTAAAATATCTTTTGTTAGGTTTTTGGCAGTAAATTTAAATACCGTTTTCGTGCATTGCTTCTTGTGGCTCCTTCGTGACGTGCTTGACGCTTTGATTTGTGGGCGTAATACCACTTTTTACAAATATTCGTCTATTCAATGTTTATAATTACGCGAGCAGAGGTCGATCTACTAGATTGTGAGTTTATTATACTTTCTGGATATGGGAGTGGACGAGGAAATATATAGTTGTTCGAGTATTTCGTTGCACTCAAAGACGTTGGCAGACTTCACTGGCAGACGTTGCAACCAATACTCGTAATTGCTATTAATCTTTTACAATAATGATAATATTTGGAGGGAAACTATATAATACTAGATCACCGAGGATTATTTCCGATTCCACGGTGCAAATTCAAAATTAACTCGATTTTTTTTAACCTGTTTTTTGGTGGTTTGCGTTTTCACATTTTCACTACTATTTTCTGATATAATTCCGTCGGAAAAGGAGCGAGAAGTGTATTTTCCTTCTATATAAATTCTCGCATTTTTGTTCGGCCTGCTTTGAAGGCAAACAATGTTCGTTAGAAATATCCGCTCATATTTTATAGAGAAAGAGGAAGAAAGAAAGACACGAAAACGTGAACTAGTACAAGGATAACTAACTCCGCTTCGAATATCAGATGTTCAAAGTAAAGTTTGGCGGACATCGATAGAATAACGCGATGAACATTTGACAATGTGTATTTTCATGATATTTGCGTATTTCATTGATAGTTAACAATATCTATTAATAACTATTCATTCTATGATTCTAGCATTAATTTCAGAATTAGAAACACGATTAGAATTAATTGAACGATTAATTGTATCATTTGCTAGCGTTGCTCCTTTGTTTAGAAACAGCTATTATGGAAACCTCTCTCGTATCAGCATTGCATAAAATAAATAAGCACCTGATTATAAGGAAACTTTATACCAGACCTATTCACGTGTCTATCACTACATCAATGTAAGTTTCATATCGTAAAGCGCAGATTTTACGATACAATCCGGCGGTAGAAATTTGAATTTATAAAATTCTTACCCTTTCATACCAACAGCAATATTTGGAATCTTAGTTATTTATAAGAAAATGATTTAAAACAGTTTTAGTACCAGATGTATTTGACACTATGACACATATATACGTATCAACTGTCAAGTGTCAACTGAAACTGACATCAACTTCGTTCAGTCACTCACGTGCAGAATGAGTGTTGAGACGGATTGAGAGCAATTGGGATTCTAGCCTCGACCGACTTTTACGATGATTCAATTCTAAGCTGAATTCTAAAACAATTGAGCTACAAGTTCGTTCTAATTCAATTGAATTTTAAACAAATCGATTCACGCTATGCTGAGCCATTTTTGGTTTAATCTTTCTGTGACAAATCCTTTCCACCCAAACATTTTTCGACATTTTCGAAATGAACAGTATCTGTTACCAGATAAAGAGACCGACTATCAGGCACACGCTATGTCCAGTTCATCAGTCTATTGTATGAATTTACCATAGGGTTCATAGATACACACTGTTGAAGTCCAGGTACATTTCCTTCGAAACAAGCCTCAATCTTCGTTCCGCTACTCTAAATCCAAACGACAATCTCTACCTAGCAGCATCCGAGAAGAAGGAAAGATTGAAGAAGAACCCAGTGACTCTTGACGGCGCTTGGAGTGCGCGTCTGCATCGCTACGCGGCGCGTCTCGTCACCCCTGGTTATCCTCCTCCGTGTCTGCGCTCTTTCAATCCGGTCGATGAGCCCAATTGAATCGACGTTTCGAGCGTAATCCAGCTTTATTGGCGAGCGGCGACAAAGCAAAGCTGGTTCGTATGCTCGCCTTAATCCCCACGGGCGTCAATGGCGTGAAAACTTCAACAGTTCGGGGCCGTGGCAGCTAGCGACGCCGGCCACTCGATCTATGGAGGGGCTTGCGGCCATTCAGTAGTCGCTTTTAACGCTGAAAGCGCCCCAAAGAAGAAAAGCGGCTACCCTTCCTACTGCACCCCCTTCCACCGCCCTGCTTGCCCCCCTCCCCCATTGCTCCTCTTCTTCTTCTCAGTTCGTTCGTTCGTGAAAGTGAGGCATGCCATCGGAAAGTGGACACTTCTCCCAAAGACTTCGAGAACATCAAGCGTCAAAGTGCTTGGACACATTTTAGGAGCTAACCATCGGAAAATCTGTGAAAGTAGCGTCTATTCGGTATATTCTTTTGCCGCTGGGGGCGCTTCTCTGTATCGGTGCTTCATCCAATGGCTCTGCTTGACCGCCGATGTTTTAGGACGCCGCTTTCACTAGGGGTATGCGGGATGTACCGAATGCGAGGATACACTTGTGTCGGCAGATTTAATTAACTCGTTTCGAGGGTACGGGTGTGTTGGATCTGTTTGAACAGGGTACGATGGTGTTAATGAATAGGTGTTTAGCGCGTGATACGTATTTTGCAGATTATAGTGTTCGTGTCGGAGGAATTTACAGCGGTCGCCGTGTTGTATTTTATTATATCGTTCGGATGAAGAGATTTTTGACGCGGAGGTGCATACTGCATGTATTGCGTGTACCGTGCACTCGTAAAGTGTTATACGATGTTGTCTCGTTTCTGCAAGGATTTTATTAATGCATTGTCCGATCTGAAATGGAGTCACGGTTTGGACGAAAGCTGCTGACAGCCAGTGGCTCATAGACGCTTTTTATGAATAAAAATGACATGGGATTATTTTTATGCAAACTTCGGTACACCTGAACTGGGCTGCAAGATTGGAATACATATCATACATGAAAAATTCAGCTGCTTGTTTTTAGATATGTAGATTTATGATTTTTTGAGCGTATACGCAATATTGTTCCCTCAACTATTCGTTACCAAAAAAATATCTATCCTTCGTCGTATTGGACCACCAACACGTTATAGCATAATAAATCTGTCTCGGAGTAGTCCTCAGATCAAGCTAATTATAAGCGTAAATATCTAATTCCATTTTAATCATGATCAAGGCCAAAGAAGCTTAGTTCAGCTGCTACATTATCTTCTTCCGTGTATCCAATTATTATTGTATTCGAAATTATATTGAAATTCTACCCATTGTCTGTCCGCAACTATATAGTCGGCGGAGTTAATCGGTTATCGTGTGAAAACAGACGGAAACCGAGTATACTTTTCCGTCTCGAAACATCGTGCCGTTCCTCAGAGGGCGCTGATAATTTTCTATTCTCAAAGTAATAGAGCACCAAACGATCAGCACTTTCAACCGGGCTCTGTTAAGCTCCTTTTCTCCTGCAGCTTGTTCCCTAATCCTTCGCCCTCGTTCTCTTCGCGCTCTATTCAACTTCCTCGAAATTCTTTCAGCAAAGCCTGCCCACCTCCACCTCTTTATCTCTTTCGACGATGTGCTCGACGTTTAAATACTTTGAGCATAGTTCCCTCGTATGGAGGAGTGGGGCCTCGAAGCGTGACTCTTTATCCTCCTCTTGTCTTTCTCATGAATGCCGGCAGCCGTGATTTTTAACCGTGGCGCTGCTGTTCCCTCGTTCCAACTGCGACGTTATTTCAACGTTTATACGCGTTGGAAAGAAACACGCGGAATTTCGGTCAATATATCGTATAAACACCGGCCGAGTTGGATGTAGGAGCATCTTTTCGATGGCGGATTGAATTTATGGAGTAACATTTCGCTTCGTCGAAGACCTCGTTTACTCGGAGGATCGAAATAGACTTTATTTAAGTTTAACGCGTGTGCATCGAGCGATTGAAAATTGGTTTGCAGGACTTGTACTGTTCGTCAAATTGTATTCAACCTGTTGTCACCGAACAATCTCACATCGTTGCATTTTGGATTATAAACCTAAATAACAGCGGTTGTAGTGCAATTGGTCTTCTGTGAGATACTTGTTGATAAACGATTCTTAAAAATCCTCATTAATCAGATTCTTCACTTAGGCACAATCCTAACTCAAATCTCGGATTGGCTGTTGTACAAGAGTTGAGATTGTAAGGCCCAGGAAATCTAATATAGAACTCCGAGACCTTGGTATATGGTTCACGGAATCCATTGTGAAGTCTCAAATCCTGAAACGACTAGAAAGACTACAACAATAGTGAATTTCAGTGTGAATTCATTTACCTATAATAATTTAATCTGTGTAAGTATTTCAACGTTACTTAATGCTGTTCCATTAAAAAAAAAAAATTAAAAAACCAAAGTCATTTTGAAATCTCTAAAGTACACCCACCTAACAAAAGTTTAGAACCATTATGAAACATCCCCACTCAAACAGGACAAGTTTCATTTGAAACATGTTTTAAAACGAGCTATAGTTTACGAAATAATCGAGTGGAAATCTGAAGTGAGACACCCTGTAGGTATAATATGCTTCTTATAAATGCTATATGGATAATTTGATCCATAGAGTGAACGTAGGTTCTGTTGGAGCATACGTTGCACCCTAAGGTGGAATAGTTCACGTCAACCACCGAAGGCGACCGTCGACTTTCTAATTTGCCTTCCTCCTTTCCGAGCCCGTTGTTTCGCGACTTTACACCTTAAAATCTCCCACGTGCTTTCACCCACGACGAAACCATTTTCGTCGCCTTACGAGTCCCCTGGACGTAATACATCCGTTGAAACTTTCTCCCCAAGTCGCTCTTTTTATATCGTTAAGTGTAAGGGTCGACTCGAAATTGCGTGGCCAACAGAAGCCAACACGCAACATTTCAACGAAACTTTTATCATTTTGGGAAAAATTCTCAAAGATCGCGGCGCATGAATTTCTTGTTCGAGGCGTCTTAGACTGTGCAAGCGGTTTTAGTGAAACGGAGACTCGAGTGTAAATTTGTTCAAAGGATATAAACATACTTAAGTAGAATTTTGGAAAAAACATTTTAATTTCTTTTTTCTAAAACGTATTTTTGTTCAAAGGATATAAACATACTTAAGTAGAATTTTGGAAAAAACATTTTAATTTCTTTTTTTTAAACGTAGTGCAGAATGATTATGAATATAATGTTTTTCTAAAAATAGAGTATTTACTGGGTACATCTTAGTTAAATGATGTTAAATTTCATATAGCTAAATTTAATATGCCAAGTTTGGTTAACGTTAGCTTTATTATTATTTTATTATGACGCATGCTCAGATATATAATAAAGGAAAATATAAGTGGTCGAAGTAACATTATGTCAACAAACAACTACATTCTTAGCGTTGTGTTAAACCCGTTTCAAATCTGTAGCATAAATCTGTTCCATCTGAAGCTGGTCACGTATAAAGGATTCCAAGTGTACTTTAAAACTGAAAATTATTGGTACACGCGATAAACTGCGAAAATTAAGGAATAAACTATATTAAATTTTCGATATAAGTGTTTTAAAACTTTCCCAAAAATTTGCAAATCATCTCTAACATATAGTGATTCTAATCGTCTCTCAGATCTTTCATTTCACGACTCCTAAATCTTTCCACAAATCATACGAAATATATATTCATTATTCAGTATCTAATAATTGGACTCTCATTTCTCTCGAACCCTTTCCGAAAATTGTCTGAAATACTTGGAAATTTTATAAGCTCTTATATCAGCTCCATGAATCATCTGAAGTATCCTGTGGTTTTAATCAACCAATAACTCTTTCATTCGACAAATGATGTAAAATATTTAATGTAAATTAACCTAGAAATCTTACCCAAAAATTGTCTGTAATATTTAACAACTTCATTCGATCCACATGCAGCTAACCCCTCGCTTATAGCCATTAAATAACGATCCAACGAAGACTCGATAGCTGTCGAATGAAAATTGCCGAACAAAATATCAGGCAATTTCAAACGAAGAATTACCCCACCATTTTTACGTTAACGAGCTTTATTTCGTTCGCGAACGCGTTGCATTGTAAACGCGATTGCGTTATGGATGGCCACTCGAACCGCTGATAATACCATCGCGTATCGTTCCCGTATTTCGGCCACGAGTAGTTACAATCCTCATTTCGCATATCGAATGAGGTTTTATGTTTTTTCTTCTTTTTTTATTTCCCAGTTGCTGTGACGAATAAACTTGCTTAATTAAATCATGCACGAATGCACATCGTTCTTTTCCAACGCGGGAAATTTTTTATTTTTTCCTGTCCCCTCTTTTTTCCTTTTTTTTTTAACAAAATCATATTAACGTCGAATCACACGTTTCGTTTGCACCGGCTGTGCCATCGTGTATTTTTCATGAAATGTTAAAATTACTAATGTTCTGGGAATTTTTTAAATCGGTGACTTTCGGAACAGATTCACGTTTAAGGGCACTTATACTGTACCGATGTGAGCTTGTGTAGGCACGAGTTTAAATTTATAAAAGGGACGAGTGGGTACTCTCATCTCGCGTATAGGCAGAGCTGGTTAGTTATTTATAATAAACGAAAGAAAAATTTTGAAACGTCGAAGTACAATTATGTTTCTCATTGAAAAAACTTTTCAGAAGGGTTATGAATCATACGTGTACGCAATATTATTTGATTTAACTACTTATAAGAAACCTATTTCTGTTTTACAAATGTTCTCCTCTGCATCGTGTAATTCATATTTTATAAGTATCTCTCGAAGTATTTTCCGAAAAAGTTTCATATTTTCCTTAAGGAGAAAATATAGGAATATAGGAAATTGATTATACTCGACAGTAATTAATTACCATATCAGTCTCAAAATAAAAACATTTAATATCAAGGCTTTCGATCCGCAGTATGAAAACATTTATGAAACAAATTCATTAATTTCAAAGGTTCTCAAGGTTCATATTATTTAAACCAAATTTCCATTGATATTATATTATAAAATATCCAAGTGTTCGAATTTCGAACACAATTACTTTAATGCAACGGTTCTTATGTAATTAATCAAATTACCAACAAAATTGTTTTGTGAATCTCGATCAATTAAATTCAATCCTCTCTTAAGAGTATCTCAAACTGTTTTAAAAATGAATCTCACTGGAATGGTGAAAATTTATTTAATTCTTTATTTGATCGCTATCTTAATTGTCCTTAAAACAAAGCAAATAATGTTGTATTTCATTTTCACTGAAAAGCTATACACATGTTTGCAATACATAATAAAGTACATACGACGTTTCAAAAATATATTATTTTTCAAATATGTGTGACTTATTTAATTTTCATGTACGATTGTCTAACTCCTACTTGCTAATTCCACTGCGCGATGTAGCGGTAGGTAGCAGGGATGCTAGGGTCCCCTAGACATTCGCGTCGCCGTCGCATCTCACTAGACTCGCGGAGGTCGACGGCCCCTGGGGACAAGTTCGATGGTCGATTCTAACGAACACTGTCGATCGGACGGGTTTTCACGACGCAATGGAACGTTGGTTATAATGTTACGACTCGATCAAGCTCTGTATAAACGTCTTATGATCCCATAACACGAATTCGTTCTGCGTTTCTTACCTTTCCTGACGATCCTTTGAAACGTCTTTCGCCGAGTTAGAGAAGCCTAAGAGCGATTATTCGAGAGATTTTATAACACTACTGGTCTCAGTTTCTCGTGAGATATAATACTATTTAAAGGAGAGAATGAGTTTTTAGTGCCGTCGAATTCCATGGCTGAATATTGCCAAAATTACGAGAGAGCGAAAAGTCTCTCTGCAGTAATTTCATTTAGCTTTTATACAAAGTTGCTAATACGTACATTTCCACTGTTTCCATATTTGTTGTACTTTGTGTGTTCCGTACGTCATATTTAATGAACGGTGGCGAGAGACGATTTTATTATTATCCAGCTATATTTCACGCCTACATTTTCTTTCCTTCCTGCGATTGTTCGCGCAGCTCCAAGCTACTCAAATCATCTCCACAGCTATTTTCATACTGCTTTTTTCATTTTGCACGTAGCTTGCGTTAAATTTCGTTGCGCGAAATTTACAACGGCAAATCCTGATCAAATTTGATTTCCGGGTAGAAATTAACTTCATTGCTATTCGAGGATAATTGATCAACATTGGTATACTGACTTCAGAAATTTATGCATAATACAGTTAACGAATAATACGTATGAACCGCACAGAAAATTATTCTGCAGCCAAAAATGAATCGAAAATGTGAAATAAAATTTCTTCATTCGAGGCTTGGTTTTCAAGAAAATGAAATTCGAATATTCATTCGATACGTGTTTAAACGCATTCAATATGGCTGACACCGTTGCGTGAATACCAACATTACCTATACCAATATTAATAACTCGAGACGTAGACAAATGTAAGTATATCCTACAAATCCCGAAATTCAACTTCCCGCCTAAAAAAGGAGCCTCGTGTAAAATAATTCCATTCTAAATTACCGACTCTTTTCGTCCGTGGAATAATCTCCAGCCTCCGCGCCCCCACACCAACCATCTCGAGACACCCTGCATATCCCGCCAAGAACGTATTACTATTTCTGTACCTACCGCGGTGCACAGATCGTGACATAACTCCACAGTCATAACCTCGAACAAAATTAAAACAGATGGCTTGTACATCAGCCTACCATTACACTTATTCTCTTCCAGTTCACCCGACCCTCTCATTTAACGCAAACTTTTTTCCCCGGGCTCGCATCACCATACATCTTACCGTCATTTTCCGTCAAACAAACGTCGCGACTCGTTCAAAGAGATTTGTCATGCGTTAGCTCCGCTTAATTAGAAGTTCACGGTAATGGAACATCAGATCGTGATGAAGGGATTGGAAGTGGGTGGGAGGGAGGATGCATGCCGGAAAGAACGAACGAAAGAAAAACGAATGAAACGTACGGTGTGCGTGATGCCATTATTTTCCTCGCCATAATTAATTGTCATCTCCGGCAGGCGGAAAAAAAAGAAAAAAGGAAACAGAGGGTGCGCACCACCTGTCGTGACGAGACGGCAGAAGCTTTATATTTCCAATATTATCTCGTCCGTAATTTCTCGCTGGCAGTCTGGCCGACTCGTAATGTTCTTCGGAGGCTTAATCCTTTTTTGTGAAATTATGATCTCCCGAGTCACATTTAACCGCGGCCAATAGTTTCGTTCCGGAACGACGAGACGACCCGGTGTAGCTCATTTCCAGCCGACTTTATCAGCCGTTCGGAACTGTCCCGAGCGGCGAAGATAAATCTGGGAATAGAATCGTTTAGGGTGGGCTGTGCTGACTGTGGTCGCGCGATGAAACCTGCTGAGGGAGAGGAGATAAGTGTGCGCGGGGTTAGGTGAACGGGTAAAAATTGATATCGGAATGGAGGAATTTGCGATTAGGGTGTGATGAATTTTTGGCTTTTCTTCCCTGTCTTTGTAAATACTTTGAGAAATTTGTTTTAATAAAAGTGTCGGGAAGGTACTTTGGTATTCCACAGCTCTTTGGCAGGGACGTGTCTGGTGTGAAATGAATGCTGATACTTGGGAATGTTCAAACTTTAATGACTTTATGTATTATGCAACAGCTGAAGCACTTGAAAGACCTACATGTGAAATAGAATGGCATAAAATTAGTGCATCGGCGTGTAACGATAGGAAGCTGTTTTATAGAAATTAGCTAGAGTATTTGGCTTCTAGGAAATACCTGAAAGATACTTGTCCCGAATATTTGTCTTGGCTAAGAATCGCGTGGCCACAACTTTCTGGGACTTAGAAATGCACTAAGAGCATAACGTCGTGCTCAACGAATCAGTAGTTAGAAATATTTGGCATCTTTCCCAACATCGCGAATGCAATTGTCTTTTCACATGGTATTCTCGCATTCCTTGTAAGTAATATCCCAATAATTTAATGTCCTCGACCATGTTATGTATTAATAAAATAGTAGAAACGTTTTGGAAGACCTTTAATTAAATTCCTAGTTAAAGAACACTTCAATCTTTTATTCCAGCAGTGTACAAATTTAGTTTCAAATTCGTTTTTCTGTTTCGTAGATCGAATTGTTCACGACATATGCATACATCTACAGAAAGATGATCACACTATTTTATATTGATCTCAAAATATAATATTAAATTAACGAGGCAGTATCAGGGTGTCTTTTGTAATCTAAGAAAGCTAACAGTTTAATTAGTGATATTTTGTAATACTTCTTTCGAATGAGCACCCACACCCTCTGTTTGCATCCCTGCGTCTCAATTTCGATAATTGTAGAATAAATCCATATTTGAAATGAATCCAAGGCCATAAATTCAACAACCGGCGTGTTGACACGGGGTGCAAGCAGTTGGTCATCACCATTTCCACTAGAACGATCGTAAAAATTTCCGTTTGTCGCGCTAGTCGTTCCTTGTGATCCCTGAAACGAGTAGCGTCGATGGCCCGAAAATGGCGGAAGACGTAATTTTCTGGCGGCCATTTTACGGTTCGAGACACGTAGAGTCGGAGCAGCCGGCGTTCAGATCGTCACCCCTAATCTCTCGCTTCTTTTTTCAAAAACCGGAAGCTCAGGGTGGTGAAAGGAATTTCCACCGGCACCACGCGAGAGTGCTAGCCTCCATTCCCAGTAATCCATTCTTAAAATAAGCTTTCTCCAATAACGTAACGCTCCTGAGTTCTCCGGTATCACGTACGGAGTGTCTTATAATTACAAAGCTGAGGAGTAATTCGATTTGAGGAGAATGAACGTGGAATAAAATTTTATCACTCGAAATATTTCTTTTCTTTATCTTTTTTTGAAAACTTCGATACTGTTTGATTAATTTCATCGTCTACTACTCGTGCGTATTGCAGCCGAAGCAATCGACAGGATGTGCAAGGTAAAATGGTCACAGTATAAGAAATTTATTTGGATGTTCCAGGAATATGGGACAGCTAGTCGCTTTTTATATCCAGTATTTTCTACCAATATTACCTGTATTATAAATATTGAATGATCGAGACTTGTAACTTAACTTAGCCAGTTCACCTTATCTCCTTTGAATTATACTTTCATACATAATAACGTGAATCATTTGTCAAATTTCCACCATCATCCGCAATTTAAAATTGCCATCTTGAAACGTTTCGAACGCAATTTCATACCGGCTGCGAAATAAAAAGAAGAAATATTTTATTTATTACGAAGTTTTACCTTCACGTGAAAATTCTATCTCACGAATGCTCAGTGTCAAGAGCTTAAACGCAAACCCAATCAAATAAACATGCGTGTCTAGCTGTCTTTTAAATTCAATTCCCGTGAAAAACAAAGTCACGAACAAAAAACTGTCAGTCCACATTTCCCATTTCTCTTTCCACACACCGTCACCCCGTTTTCGGGTGCACCAGTTACCGGACACCCCCTGCATACGTGCACAAACACACCCACACGCACTCACCGAAACGTTCACTCTGCCTTTCTTCGTCGAAGCCGTGGCGCACAGCCTGGCGAGGAATACAGCACACGATCTCGCGAGGAATGCAGGGACCACGTAACCCCATTCCTCCGGTATCCAGCTGGAGCTAGCGAGCATTAAAAATGGTAGAGCCGCCCCAGGCTAAAAGCTGCTCGCGATACGTGCCCACCTCCGTGTTCCTCCGTGATACTAAATTGGGATATTCACGACGGCTTAATAGTCGAGACTGGTGCACCGTGTGCAACGAGCAGCCGTGTTCTCAGCCACGTTCAACGTTACCCGGATAACGCGCGAAGCGACAGTGATAGAGAGTGCAAAATGGTCGAGAGAGAATGGAACAGGTGACGCGAGGAACGATGACGAGAAGACGGTGCCAATTTCGCGACGACGTTTACACGAAGGGTATGTGACGCGCTGGAGTCACGCCGTGACGAATGATCTGTCAGGTGGTTACTTGGCCGCAGCGCAACGGCCGACTAGACGGGTCGTGGCGGAACTAGGGGAACCGCCCGAGTCCCTAGGTTGTAACGAGCGCGCGCGCTATCTGTTGAGCGCGTGCCAAAAACGCTGCCTCCTGAATGGAGACCCCGGAATCGCTGCAAATCGTTCCACGAGGCTCTCACTGTCGCGATAATTCACGCGATACACACGAACTCACGAGTTCACAGCGGGGGCTTCGATTTTAACTGGGTCTAGCGATGAAAGTTACATGGCGCCTGGACTCATTGCGCCAGGGGTTCGGGCAGTGAGGTCGCCTGGCGTGGAAATATAAAAATGTTTATCTGCGGTCCTGTAGAGCAAACAACGGGTTATTTTAACGCTTTTATAACTCCGGTCAGGTGTACCGAGTTGACGAAAAATTTATATCGCTGGAAAAATATTAGATCGCTGAATATTTGCCTCTCGCCATCGTAGCCATCGATATTACTGTTCGCTCGATTTCCAACGTTAACGCATCGACGATATATTTTTTAAATGCAGCCGAACATGTTATGATCGGTTCAGAAAGATACTCTCGAAATTCCCATTTGAAATATAGATGAGTTGCGAAATGTATAGATCTGGCAACTGATCGTGAATGGTAGTATATTCGAGCATGTGACGTCGTAATTCACAAAAGTATTCTGAGTTGTTGTCTACATTCAAAATTCTCACAAATTAATTACTTTCCTGGTAATTTGAATGAATTGTCACGATCTTTCATTAATAAATAACCTAACGTTTACAAAGGGGGAACTACATGCGATACTGATATAAATGGCAAATGTTGGAAATAAAGTATTTAGTCAATGATTGCTATAATTTATGAAGATTACTGGCAGGTACACGACTTGCGGAATGAAAATCCCACCAGCAGTATGCGTGTTGGACTGTGAGAATGTTGGACACTGTCTGTTTTCACCTATTTGTCTAGCATATATATGCACCGTTGAGCTTGGTAGTGCTTGGTGGAGCTGTAAACACGAATTTTATCATACTTCACGCCTTCCTCCCAGCTGAATCAGGCGTCGGTGCACACTCGTAGGATCGACGAAAATGACTCGAATGCGCATATCAGCTCGTCACTGACCACTGGACCGGTCTCACGATGCTATTCCCCTCACGTACATCAGAGAGATACGATATTGTTAGGCGAATTCGTTTCATCTCTTGGATTCCTCTGCATCCTCCTTTGTCCTGTGTTCTTTACGTCTTCCATTCTTCCTGCCAATGGAGCAAATTGCACCAGGGACCTAACGAACGACGAGATGCACCGTTGAATTATTACTGTGGACCTCTTATTGGAAATTAGAATTTCGACGAGCAGAAATGTGTACGTAAAAATGCATGTGTAAGTGCATGCGTGCGCCTCTTTCCTGTCTAAATTAGAGAGGCATTCAGACGATGTTGGTTTATGGTCAATCAATTAATTGTTGACATAGAGAAAATTTGGAGACGCTAACTGAAGTTCGGGAAAGTTTGTAAAAGTTTGGAACGATACACAATAATAGTGAAGTTATAGAATAATAGTGAAGAATTTGGAAAGCTAAAGAAATTGGAGCGACTGAGAAAGTTAAGAAACCCAAGAGACATGAACTCTCAGATGGACTAATTATTCATGTGACCGTATAATTCAGATCATCATAGTTAGATTCGTCTGCTTAATATTTGACAATCCTGACGTCAGTGGATCCTGAGCTACTAGGTCAGTACTGAGTTGTATAGTCATCCTAACGAGAGGGGAGGCAAATGGATATACAAACACAAATATGAATAGAAGGTCTAAGCAATCTGAAGCAGCACCTACGTAATAAAGCAGTAAATTGTTGATACGGAATGTAATTACACCGCAAAAATAAGATACATTTTTGACAAGTGGTAGAAGTAACATTCTGACACGAAAGAAACGAGACTAAATCCCACAATATCAAAAGTGGTCTTCCAAAGTTCTTACAAATGTGGAAGAGGGATGTAGGTCTTACAGATCCAGGCAGACGTTACATCTCAGGAGGACGCGGTTAGATCAAGAGATTATCTCGATGAATGGTGCAGATGATCGACGTTTACTTAGCGAGTCAATTCTAAATGGGATCGCTGCTATCCTTGCGTTCAATCACTAATTGACTAGATTCTTGTTCGACACACGATTTGTCATCTGTTGACGCGATTACCAGACGTTATCGATCTCCAGCTCGTACTTATTATGCAATCTGTGAATCAGATTGAAGTCTAATTCGGTTGTTTGCAGATAATAATTACGTTTCTCGTGACGGTTGACGATTGGGAATTAACCAGTTGGATAAACTATTTATTTCTCAGTTATTTATCCTGATATTTTCCATCCTTTGTCTTCTATTTCGACTAATATTCCTCATAAATTAAGAAACTTCAATGCATTTATATATTGCAAATTATATATTAATAATAAAGTTTTCGTTTATTTTATTCCTCCTCATATTATTATTAATAGATTTAATGGTTTATATGTATACCTTTTTCACTGTTGCAGGTACTTACAGTTAAATCTCTTGGCTTCCGAGCACAGTATGCCTGTAGAAATGGTCCCAACATCGTTTGAAGCCTGAGAACGTATGTGATCCCAAATCATATTCCCTGGCTATGAATCGAATCTAGTGTACTTGTGATGAAGATAATTATTACTTTCAGTTTTTAACTAATCGAGTAATTACTTAAAAACACAGAGGAAATAATGACATAGTCCATAATAAGAAGGTACATAATAACTCGTACTTCAATTTACTTAAAAAAATTGCACGTTTTCAAAGTTCCTCTGTGCTCATGAAGAAGTAAGTTTAAAGAAATTTCAAATTCCTTCGAACTGTACGTTCTTTCCTTTTGTCTTATCAACATACGCTACCAATGTTTGTCAAACATTGCAGCAAACTTTATCGCGAGTCCTGAAGATCCACCGGAGCACGCTTTCCATTGACCGAGGTTCTTAAGTAGGCAACTGTTTAATCAAAAATTGATACAAATGCTATCCGGTCCATATTGAGGTTTCGTGCTACCCTAGGAGGTAGGTCATCGATTCGCTTCCTATTTTAGTTTTTTCTATCAATATTTCATGTTACAGTTTTTTCGTAGCTCGATCTCGTACAACTTTTATCTCCGTCTTCGTACAAGAAATGATTCTGACATTTCGCTAGCATTGCAAATAACTTTATCGCGAATCTCCAGATCAATCGTGGTGTATCTTATGGTGGCCAACTTCCACGAAGACTTAGTTATTAAACTGCTTAATTAGATAAAAATTGCTCAAATTTCGATGCAAACATTTTTGCACTACGCGTTGCTTTAAAACCTTATTGATCTACCCAATCAATATTATAGTACAGCTGCAGCGAAATTTATAGTGGAAACTTTGAAACTTGGTAATAACAAAGAATAAACTTTATTAGCTTTTTATCGAATAATCAAGTTAGGGCTTATTCTACGTGTAAAAATACATGAAACACTTAAAATACGATTTTTCTATACGAGTATTCGTTTTCGAGAAAATAGAGTTATAAATTAGGGTCATGAGCGTCTCTACGTCAGCTATATTGAACACGTTCGAGCACGTATACCGGGCAAATATTTTAACTCGCTCTGTTCAACAATGAAGCGTTAAACGAAAGAGCGCTGTTCTTTTTTCGATTTACTTTTTCACGTAGAATAACTTCCTATCCCGATATACCATGCGGTGGTGTACCTACACGATGGTACCTCTCCCCATGAGCTGATACATCTTGTATAATACATTTTCGCATTTATGATTCGATGCATTCGATGAACTACCACAGTCAGTAGGAGTGAACATTTTATTGGCCAAATAAAAATATTTTTCCACCCATTCTACATGCCACGTACACACATATATATAACATACTATCAAAGCATTCCTCATTCAACAACATCTCCAGCCTTCCAGGATTATACACTCTAATACATAATTTCTCTGAGCATGGAATCTGCCAGAATTTCATTAACCTCTCAACGAGTACTCACGTACTCAGGTATATATTTAGATTACCCTTAATTCAATTATGATTCCAAAAAAATTCAAGAACCATCATTGTCGCAGATAAAATCCTTTCAATTCCCCATCGCCGTATATTTTATTTTTGAAAACTAATTACTCATTTCTGAAACGGTAAAGATTCCACAACATGAATTCCTCGGAATATTAAACATTGTTTTCCTTCACAAAGAACAGCAGAACTGTGCGATCGAAACCGTCCAGCGCATTTTCCCTGAGATGCAATTATTCCGTGATCCCACTAAAGACACCATAACCCAAGACCATCGACGTCTATGCGCTGCATCGAAGCTGGTTCCACCGTTCGACGAATAATTCCCCAAGAAGGGTGGCATTAATTTGTTGACAAGCCCGTGGCGTGGCAATAAATTTTCATGTTCCCATAGAAGCTTGTATTTAATGCGGCGCTGAAGGCTGAGGCAAATGTTTGCGAACGCATAATGATCGCCGTGGTGGTTTTTACTTTTCTCTCGCGGTCGCGTTTATAGCCTGTGCAGTAACGTTGGCTGTTGTAGAAGAGGTAGGAAGGTTTGCAAATTGTTCGCGGTTTACCAAGCCGCATGTAGGACGACCAATATCAACTCTGTGTACGAGATATTCCTTCTCAGAGACCCGTGCACCCTGCACGCGCGCGCGTGCACCTAAAAGAACCAATATCTCCACCACGCACGCCGAAACTCCTTTTCGCCGTATGCCGTTCCATTTTCAACTTGAAATGCCGAAATGAATTTTTCTCTGGCCCGTTTCAAAGGATTTCCCCTATGTGAGAGGCTCGCGACGCTGGCTCCACCTACTTCTAGCCGGTGCTGGCTACCTATGTACCTTCGCAGCACGCCCTCGCAAACACGTTGCCGTTAACGGGTTACAGGTCAGGTCTCTCTTACGGATAACTTCCAACTGGTGTCACGTGTGTACAAGGCACACCTGTACCCGTACACACGCACGCTAGAGTCGACCATTAGGTCTTTAGTTCCGGTTCAAAGGTCAAAGTTACCAACCACCGACTCCGCTGCCTTGCGGTCGCTGCACGCGGCAGAAATGCTTGAATACATTTTTCTACTTCTCTTCCATGTATGCTTCAGCTATATACAGGCACGTACCTCTGTTGGCCCTTATCTTGCCGGTCTTTCGCGTTTGCATTCCAATCGAAACGTCCACACGAGTGTGCACGCATAGTTGATAAGCTAGGGGGCTAGAGAAGAAGTACAGGTGGTCCATTCGCCAGAATTCGACCAGATCCGTCGAGGACGCATCGAGCATGTTCAGTCGGGTATCGAACGGATCACCGAGCGTTTTTCACGAGGGGTATTTATTCGAAACGTCGCGCGAGCAGAGACGCCATCGCGCGCGAAAGGGTACCGCCGCGTGTCGCGCTGCCTGCGCCATGCACTCTAGTTTATTACTACGCCAGCGTAATTTACTCGCGCTTCTACTTGCACGGGCCGCGAAATCGAATCCCCTGTGTCTCTGGCGACAAGAGCAGGGAAACGAGAGTGACGGTGTCAAGTGCCGTGCGAGTAAATAACGCGACAGGGTCCGTTCCTCTTCCACCCTTCTCGCAGTCCCGTCCTCTTTTCTTCCCCGCTTCTGTCAGCTCTGAACCGTGCCCCACTACTCTCTCGACCTGGCGTAATTATTCGATCGCTCTTTCGCTTTCAACCTCCTCCTCCTCCCTAACCCACCAATGCTAAGTTTGGGAGATCCAGGTGATAGCCACCTTTATCAAGATAGCACAGTGAGCGATCATTTGTTGAGACTGAGGAACGTCTAAGGTCTGGTCTCGGTATCTTCTTTGGATGTCGTGCATTCGTGTTTCATGGGGAAGTTTGGAAGTGACGGGTGGCTGTGCGGAGTGACTGTTTAGTTCGTTTGAATGATTCGAGGTTTCTGAATATGATTTCATCTAGTTTTAACTGCCCCCAAGGATCTTGTGGCTGTCTTTTGGTGCGTATTGCACGAGTTTCTTAGAATTAGGAATTCCATCGACAATTTTTATTTGTAATTATAGTCACGAAAGAGGCATTGCTTTAAATGAAGCACTGAGACTCGTGGAAGTATGAAAAATCACTGTGTGATGTATCAAACTTGATTTAGGTATTCCTATTTGTTCCTTCTCTTACGTTTTCGATAAAAAGGAACAATGGGAGAACGGAGTAGTCGGTCCTAACTCAAACCCTATGATGTGTGTCCGTCTGTTATTGTTGTCTAGTTGAAATCTTACACTTTATTGGTAAATCGTTGGTGTTGGTGAAGCGAACTGACAAATGGTTGGTTAGTGGCTGTGGTAGGTATATTGATAAAGTACTGAAGAGAAGTGAACAATGGGAGAACGGAGTAGTCGGTCCTAACTCAAACCCTATGATGTGTGTCCGTCTGTTATCGTTGTCTAGTTGAAATCTTACACTTTATTGGTAAATCGAGAAGTTGGTGAAGCGAACTGACAAATGGTTGGTTAGTGGCTATGGTAGGTATATTGATAAAGTACTGAAGGGAAATGGATAGTGTTGTGGGTCCTTAGGAGTTACACAACGCGACTGCAGCTTACATGAATGTGCCGTAGGATGTGGTAAGTTGTCTGAAAATATTTGGCGTAGAAACGCTAAATGATAATAGTTTCCTTGATTATCGAGATTAAAATAATTGCTATTCCTGATTGCATACTTTATTCGCGATGTCTGTGTCATTAACTATTCTATGCTAAAATACCATTTTTATCACGAACGTAATAAAGCACAGACTGTAGAAGGTATTTGCGTCACGGAATTCATAGATAATTCGACGCTACTCAGTCGACAGACATCCGTCGAAAAATTTATGTAGTCTAAAATTGACCTGGAATTCGAATTTCATTTTGCTATATATTTTCGTTATAGATTGGCTTTCCATCGATTTGAGAACTTCGTCACATACCCTCCAGATACTTATGAACAAAATATACGTTTCACAGCTATTCCTCACTCATATTTATTAGAATTATTATAAATACGTATTTAATACATTTATTCAATCACTGTCACGCATCAGAATTTGCTTACACATTTCAGTAGTTGCACCGAGTTCGAGTCAACGGCGGTCAAAGTTATTCAATCGTCGAAAAATTTACTCGTCTGCTCAGTGACGCAAAAGTAGCGTCTTTGACGGTTGTAAATCAAATTTCTGATTTGATTTCCGAAAAAACACTCAGAGTGTAGCGACGAGCGAACAAACGTAACGTGGCTCAGGCCACGGAAATTCCATTTTCGAAATGACTCACGGTGCCTAGATAGATCACTACGAAAGCTCAGGCGCGTTAACAGTCATCGGACCTCTGACATTTATTAAACCAGACAAGACACCGAACGGATTTCAAAGGCGCGCTCGTTCGTTGCTGCGCGATCGCACCCTTTCATCTCGAAGTTGGATCGAACGGAACCGAACAGCCGTGCAGGCATTACGGTTATGAACAGACCACGTTCATCCTGCTTGTCCTCCGTTCCTCTAAAACCGGTTATTCTTTGAGGAAGTTTTTAGAAATTGAGACAATCCACGAATAACATGGTTAATTAGGTCTACGTTGCGATTATGTTGGATGGTATTGAACATCCTATTATTCGATGCCTAAAGTATATACGAACTTAAGTGTCGTGGTGGCGCTAGTTGTGCGCAAGTTATACTTTCACTCCAGAATTACCGCAGTAATTGAAATAAGAATATTTGACTTTTTGTTTCTGCAATTATTGAAATCGCGCAGTTGATTTTAAGAAAATTAAAGTTATTTTCGTCGAAGCGAAAATTAATTATAGACATAATTATTTATAACGAGTACACGCCATGATGCGTAGTTCTGCTGTTAATTGAGGACATGTTATACATGTACGACGATCGCGTTTAGTATTATTGTACATCGTGTTCGTCAATACCGCAGGTCTATACACGGATGGACGTTTGGCATCGAGTATGATTGTTATGTAAATTATACGTGAGGCTAGATTTAGCCTTCCGGATGCGTGTGTGGACTCTTGAAGAAATTGATGTTCGAAGAAGAGAGGAGTGGTGTATCGAGTTGAATTTTAGATGGGTTGATACAGATGTATTTACGCTGTATATTATGATTGCTTACCCTGAGACAATATATACTGCTACATATTTGAACATATAATACGTTGGATTAAGAGAGTTATATAGCCAGGCAAACAGATACACGTATTCTATCGTTAAGAATCTTAATTATAATTATTAAACAAATATGACATTATCAACCAGGGATATAACCATATACAGACCCTATAGAACAGAATACGAACATATTTCCCGACCTTCGAGAAATTGTGTGAAATCCTGATCAGCGATGTCAAAGTTCTCAATCTTCCAAGCCCTCGCGGCCAGGTTTCCAAGCAGCAATGATTTAGCACGGAAGGAAAGTAAACCCAGACGAGTCTACAGAATTACCAGTTCCCAGCTTCTAAATTCCGGAGTTACAAGGTAGCGAATAGTTGGGCCAAGTCGAAGAACGCTGGCAACCCGAGAAGTTCAGTGACTGGTCGATGCGTCTGCCCCTAAAAACTGATCCTAGGCAACCAGCCTTGCATCTCTCTTCCCCTTCCATCCACATGAAGATCGTGCAGGAAGAACGCGAGAATCTCTCGAACGTATCCAAGTTTCCTTCAACCCTGGACAAACTCCATCCTTCCCAGTCACTTGCTTCGCATCCTCAAGAAGTTCCTCACCACGAGTATTCATCCCCGGTATACCACCTATTTCCGTTATTCGTTTTATTTCCATCGATTGATCATCCAGCGTTATTTTGTCTTGAGTACTCAGAGTACTTTGCATAATCGACAAGGTCTACCGTGGCGTAGAAGGTTTCAGCACGGAAGAAGACGAGCGTGCACGGATAGAGGAAGTTCAGGTGGGCTGGGTAGCTGGGCAAAAGAGAGAGAAGACTTCAAAGAACCGGCGTCGCGTTCCCGGTAGTAGGCAACCCCGTTAGCATATTTTCGACTCGATTCTAGAGTTTCCGCGGCCCTTTTCCTGACACGTGTTCCATATGTTTTCGGTAATCTTGGTGAAATAGGAGCACCACTGGACCTTTGAGGGTATTTCATCTGCCGTTGGGGAGCACCGTCGTCGGGAAAGAGGGACACGTATTTGCATTCGTGTGTGTTCCGCGTACGGGATTATATGTTGTCAGGAAATTCCTTTCTTTCGTATTACTTTAATTAAGTTCCAAAGGTTGAGAGGTAGGGATCGGAATTCCAACGGCCAGGTTTGGAGCGTGTGGACGCAAGCGCGCTGTCACCCCCTGGGACCAAATAAATCGCCGTTTCGAGATTCTTTCATGTCGTTATGCCCTGTCATGCGAACAGCTTTAATTAATTCTTGACTGTTCTTTTGATACCCCATGGCAGGGGTCGTACGCGTCGTTTCGTGAGTTTTAGTTCGCATGAGAGACTGGGGTCAGAGAAGTAAAGAATCAATTATCGGAGGACGGACATGTTGGATTAGGTAGGACGTGTGTGTGCTTCATTCTTGTTACAGTTCTGGAACTTGCGTTAAAATAGGTTTGGAAGTTTAATACTGATGAATTGCACGCTTTAAAGAAGCATACCCAGTCTTCCTATTTCAATCTTTGATATTGCCTTATGTGTAGGTAAGTTTACCCAAGAAAAATGCTTCCATACGTTTCAATTTTGTTCCGTAATAACACGTGAAAATTAAATATTTTCATGATAGCGAGAAATCGCTTGTCATCATTCCTTGTTAGAATTTGAGGAAGGGGAACACGTGCTTCTATTGTCAAGTTCTTGAGAATGTTCTATTACTCTTTGAACACGAATCATCGGAGCTGAAAATATTCAGCAGTTACGAAACGCCATAGCTGATTCCTCGATTTCCAAATTTCAGGAACGCACAAACCTCGCAGGATCTGTGGCTTCTATTATTATCATCGGAGGATCCAACGTAATGGAAAGAATGGATAGAACTAAATTCTATCTCGACCAATAAAATCGCGTACTTAAAGAGACGATAATGTCTGTCGCAAATCACGAACAGGAAGTTAGTTCGATGACCTGGTGGAAGCTCTGGTTATTGTCCTCGATTTCCTTTCGTGGCTTGGAAAGGATTGAAGAGCATCGACGATGAGGTACTGGTCTGATCCTCGTTATCGAGCCACTTTGACTTTGCTAAATTTAGTAATCCTCCGACTGATCACGCGCTTCGATGAACAGAAACTGCACGTCTTTAATCATTCCTCGATAGCCGAACGAAATATGTTACCACCTAGAGAACGTTTTCCTACACGTGTCTGTGAACTTAGAAATTTATCACCATGCGAAATGAGATCTATTTACAATTTACATTTCTTAGGTGTGCGATTACATTCTCGGATGTGACTTCGAATTTAGATCGAATAGTCTCGTGGGATGTGGCCAATTAGATCCATATTTCTTCTATAGGTCATCCCCTAAGCAATCAGAAATAACGAGTTAGACAGAGACAATTAACCACCCAGTTAGCAACCTGCCAAGATGACGAGAGCAATAATTGACACCCTCGTTTTATAATCACTTCTCTCGAGTCAAATGCTACAAGTAACGTGTTTATCACTGAAATGTACTAATTGCATGCATCTAGTGACATGCACGTAACATAGATATAGATAAATATTACTGCTTAATCCTCGTACATATAGACCTCGACCTATTCTATCATACCTTGCTAAGTTAGCTCGTTCGTTGCCAAGAATCGATAATAGAAATAATTGACACCGTTTGTCTTCTAATTATTTAATTCAGATCAGGTGCTAGAGATTATTCTTGATACTACTTATTGTAGACACTACTGCTCTCAGGCAATTCTATAATCATTCAGGCTACTGTCACCTAACCAGTTAAAATAACTCGGTGTCACCGAAGTCAGTGAGGAATTTTGCCGATCAGTCGCTGGTTTATTCATACATGAGTGGATTTTGGAGTCCGACGCGGACGGAATATGAAAAGTTCCGCGACCGGAAGCTCGCAGAGAAGCGCAATTTCCGCGTGATTGACGCGCGCGTACACGCGAGTGGCGTTACCAACGACAACTTCCATGGGTAATGTTAATTGAATTCGCGTTGTTACGTGTTCCTTCTCTTTTTTCCTCCATTTTTCCCCTTTTTCCTATTTCATTTTTCCGCATTTTTCCGTTTTCCGCGCGTAAAAAGTTGTCACGCGAAATTCTTCGGTGAAATTTCGTGAAAAATTATTGAAACGGTATCCGCGACTGGCATTCGGCAACGACTTTTTCGCTCCGGTTTACGTTCGCGGTGGCGCTAGCGTCGCATGTACGGTAGGAATGATCGATGATCCGTTCCGTTATTTTCCGGCTCGAGATTAGGTATTAAGTCAAGGGCGAAGTTTCGTTCGTCTGTAATACCGTTAAATTATGGAAGTTCTACATGTTCCCGCGGAAAGTTCTGTGGGAATCGTTATATGTAAGAAGTCTTGACGTGTGCAGTTCGAAACTAATATTCGATGTCTAATCCTTTATCTCTACTGCTTGCCGCCATATTGTTACCGAATCTCCAGGAAATACCTTCCACGTGCTTATGTTCGGTAATATTACGACTCTTTCTTCTATTTAATTTCAAGAAGAGGAATTCTCTTGAAATCCATGGGATTTAAGAACCTACATTTTTGAAACAAAGTAGAAATGTATTGCTAGTGGGTGTTTATGAAATTCTTCTAATGTTAATAGTGTATCTTATTAAAATTGTCTTAGAGATACATATAAATGTATATTAGAATATATACATATAAATATCGTTATAAATATATAAATATATAGATATAAATATATGCATGAATATGTTATTGGATATATTCTACTAGTAAAGATTACTTGCAATTTATTGAAATCTCGTATCTAATTCCTCCGTTTATCGTAAATAGTTTATTCAAATAGTTCGCTTACTGGTTGGGAACAAAAAGAAACATAAATTGCACCATGATATTCCAACTTTCATTCAATCGATATACACTTAAAACTTTCTTCAATTTTTCATCGCTATATACCTCCAACAACGTCTACCAAGTATATCTTTAGCAAGTAATACCTCGTCTATGCAAAACAACGCTGACAGTTTCTTAACCCAAGCGAGGAAAGTGCAAAAAAATAACGTGGGGATTCCAGTGAAACTTGGTCTCCTGAAACTTCCAATATCATTGATCTCATCTATAAACCCGCACATTTTCTTCTCGCAACGCCGTGGCATACTTCCCCTTTACTGCAGCCAGATTTCAGCCGGATACATTACTTCCTGTCGGAGATTATCCGTCGCCGCCTGCCACGACGTCTTTTACGTGAATCCTCCGGCTCCGTCTGGCGTCTGAAATAAAAGTAACGGAGCCGAGATTTTCCTGTCGGAGTTAGTTTCTTCACGTTGATCACGTCGAGTGTAATTGCGTTTCCTCCGCTCGCAAAGGGCGATCGTCGTGTTTTCAGAAACCGATATACACCGTTGATTCACAGAAATTGATCAATACTGTTACACGTAACAGCCCGAAGACTCAGAGTCAGAGGAGGCAAATGGAATAAATTTTTATAATTTTCACAGGAATTTCGTGATAACTTCTCTTACGCTTAATTTATTTCTTAACACTAGGCTTACGGGGCACGCCATTTTGGCGTATCCCGAATTTCACGCGAGAAATTATAGAAACCTTTTACATTTAAACAGAAATAATCTCTATAAGTATTATAAATTGTATGTAAATTTATTTTATGTAAATTTATATCTCATAGTTTCATTTATAAGTTAGTAATGTAGAATTCTGACAAACTTTTATTGACAAATTGACACGTGACCATTAAGAGACATTCGTAAACCTAGCGAGATCTCTAAAAGCTTGTATTTATTTTATATTCAATTTGTTAAAAATGGAAATATATGGAATAATAAGAAAATTATAATGAGAATAGTAATTTTATTATATATTAGTTTTCGGAAAAGAAAACGTGACGTAGAAAAATGAGAATATTCTGAAAAATTTATAATTTTGTATTTCATCTTGCTAAATAAAGGAAATTTGTAATTTGGGATAAATTGAGTAAATACAATAGCAGTGAATTTTATATTTGCGTGAACTTTTATATACAGCCTATGCAATTTATATTCATCTTGAATTTGCTATACGAGGCAAGTGAAGTAGATGTAATTCAAGAATTTTTACGTTGTTAACTTATGTTAACGTTATGTTACGTTCTTAACTTCATACGATATTACCATAAAAGACAGGTGTTCCATTTAAGAGGATAAAGTCGACCTTATAATCTTCTTCACCCCTTGACTGCATAACAACGTTTATTACCATCTTATTACGTATTCCACGAAATCGTAAATCCAGTATCGTTAACATCTCCCTATTTAAAATAACAGAGTTATTTTCATTGGATAAATGACAGTCTCGTCCTTTACGGACAAACTACATTAGCTATAACGCAATGGTGGTCATACTAAATAACGAAGCGAGCAATTTTCCTCGATGCCTATACTTCCAAAGTGCACACTAGCTCTAAAACTTAACTTAAGACTGTCTAACGTTAACTATAATTTTCATCGCAAAGTACAATTTTAGGTTAGCTTACTTTGGATCCAGCCTAAACATAGCAAGGAAGTGAAAACTAAACTTATACCAGAATTTATGCAGATTCTAAGAAACAAACTCACCAAGAGCTATAATGACTACCCTCAGAGGAACATAAGAAAGGAACGTAAAACGAAAAAGGAGTACGAATAATTACACTAATGGGTCACAGTTTATTGCTCTCTGATGGACTCACCGCTGTATAAGTCTTCCACGCAACTCGTAAAGTGGCCTGTAAGTCGAATTTTCTACACGTGCAATTACCAACTAAGCTCCCCTATGAACTGTACACTTTTCCTCGAAGTAACCCCATCATTGCCTCATACCTCATCTATGTCAACTTCAGACCTAGTTCATGTAGAAAATAGGACTGTAATCACCTACTTCGCCTACCTATGAATCTCCCTGCTTCGGCACGTCTCAATTCAAAGGCAAATCTTCCTACTGGCCGTGACAATTCGCCCTCACGATCGGATTCATGAAGTTCCAGTTCCTCTTCTCGCAGACTTAAGAACTTCCGGCGTAACGTTCCTTCCGTGGAAAGTTTCGCTAAGATTGCCACAGTCCTGCACGAAGTGGCGGCTGTTCACGCGACAGGCTCATGGTAGAAAGCCTCTTGTTCACGCGAGAACTCGCACGATCGTTGAATCGAATCTTCGATCCCGCGGTCCGCGACGCCGACCGTAAACGGCGCTGTGATCTAACACTCCGCGTCACTGCTCGTCACCTTTACCAGCACCTTTATTCCCCCGAGTCACGTTCGACTCTAGCCATCTCCTAGATTTACAGAGTTCTCTGTCTGCTTGTACATCGATATACTGAACACGGTAGAAGTACCGGAACGTGCGAACCCCCGGTGAGCCCTGATACTGCTAGTGAGGTGAAAGAGGTGGAAGAGACTGAGAAGATCGTAGGCTAAGGAGATAGAGTTTGGGGAATTGGAGATATAGAGTGTGAGATGTCTACAGGTGACTTGCAAATTTTCTGATTATCGTGATGTCTGTTTCGTTAACGTTTATAACACTGATAATAGCCCAAAATTGCTATGTCAGTCAATGTTATAGGGTAACTGTTCATTTTTATGTGACATATGTATGTGTGTATCCTGGATAACATAGGTTCCGATATATAGGTGTATGTGCAATGACATTAACGACGCCTGGTGTCTAATTAGATGTCCATAATTGTAATAGCCTTCAGTCTGAACAAAATAATGTAACAGTTAACATGTTTTTCGTTATGATATGTATAGTAAAACCTCTCCTAAAACTTCTAAAACAAACTGAACAGTTCTAGATCTTTCGTTTTTGCTTCTGGTTTGAAGACTTGCAATTTTGTTTCTGGTGCAGTTGATTTTTATTGTCGTAGAGAAAGATTTATATATATTTGTCTACTTTTGTCATATCTTTTTCATTACTGTACGTTACTACATTTATATGCTGTACGTGTAGATTATTCGTAATTAGAATTATATTTGCTTTTACTGTATTTCGAGAAATTAACGATGAATGTGAAATCCTTATTTATTATCATTGTATGTAACTATCTGTTGCTGAGTAATATACTTATGTATAGAGAAATAATACCTGGAATGTCGTCTCACTTTCTCCTGTCATTTTCGTGATTATCTTTCTTCGTCGGGGAGGATTCGCGTGCTTTCAAACCAGGTCTCGGATCTATATGCCCGCAGTTGTTATACCCTTCCATCTCAATAACTCGACACAATCTGACAACCGTGTAAAAGAATGAAATTGATGAAAATGAATGGCTCCACGGGCTATACTTAAAAACAGAAGCTCGTGGAAGTGTCCTCCTCTGTTTCTCTTTCCATCGGAACTGTTTATTCCAAAAGAGAAAAGCGAAAATCCATATTCTTTTCTTCGTTGCAAATATACATGATCACCTGACATGACCACTTCAATTATTTTCATCATGGATGGAGCTATTAAATCGATCGCTAAATTTATCCATCTCATCGACAATCTTTGTCACACAGTATAGCTGATGTGAGTATTTGAGAAATAGCTCTGCTGGAACGGAAAATGCACGTTAAACGGAATGTTCCGGTTCCACTATGAACAATTAGGTCTGCGTCCCTTTCGCAGGACTTCTTGCGAGGTACACACTGTGTTTGGCGAGCGCGATGACGCGTTCAGGCTAATGCACCTTCGCCATAAATGCAACGTCGAGAGTTATGGCAGCGGACAGCGTCTAATTCTACTAGGTTAACGGAAACACGATCTGTCCACGTGACGCGACAATAGGGGAACACGTTTCTGAGAAGGATCAAAAGGCGAGGCCAATCATGGAGTCGATTGTGCCGTGTAACTTATCGCGAAATGATCTTTTGTACTTCGGACAGAACACGTGTCCCGCGGAAGAATTGACTTTATTTCGGTATTTCTTTGTTCATTTACTTGGAGAGACGTTTACAACGAAATAGCGGTATTGCGTATCTCGATTCACGAATGCTTATTCTTGCAGTCGGGAGTTCGTAGTCGTGAGCGCAGCGAAATAACGTTTCGAAAATTTGTAATTGGATGAGGTTTTCTGTTCTTCTATACTTCAACTCGTGTTCACTTTACTCGCACCCGTCATTAGTTATTCTAGCCCAAGGCAAACTGAAGCGTACGAGTTGGCTGAGCATGCTAACATTAGGCAGCGGGTTTATGATAAGGCAATAAGAGTTAAAAATTAATGTTTGATATTTCGCTGAAGGTATAGAAATTTTGCAACTCGAAGATTCGCATTGCTAACTTGGTATCCAGAAACTTTAACAACGCTGTTGATTTTCAGCTTTCTGTTTGCATTAACCAGAACCCAAATCACCAGGTATCTAGATTAAACCGTTCATCATTTCTTTTACCGTTGTAAATGCTCCTTTGCGAAGTTTAATCGATGTTGTTTATGACTCGCTTTTAATGCCCGTTTCCGTTTAAGTTTTAATCGCTTAATGTTCTTAGACGTCTCGAGTATACAGCGAACGTTCCCTGAATTAATTTGGACTTCAGCTCTCTGAGCAGTTTGACTTGCTTTGAGGCACGAATACGGTGCACTCGTTTTCACGAACGAAGACTACTCTGATATTAATTCATAATGTAAATTATAGTAAATAATCATCCATTTTCTTCTTATTACCGCTCATATCTTAACCACTTTGATTATTTTGATCTTCACAATTCTACAACTTCTTTCTTCCCCGTGTTTAATTCAGTATGCTGAGTATTCTGAAACTCGGTGTCAAATAATATACACGTCGAACAATAATATTCTATTATTTACGCAAACAAAATGTTTGCGAAACGTTATTTACTCTCTTAACGCTGCAAGAAAATGTATGAACCGAGCTTGGAACGCAATATGAAACCTTGGTTAGAAATGTAAATGAAATCCAGTATTCATGATATGTGTATCGTATACAATGAACCAATTAAATTCTGAATATGATTGATCTGCTGTTTGCACGAACTCTTCGCCAATGATTTCAACTTCCTTTAATGATTAATGGGAAAATTTGTGCGAGTAGAAGAAAGATTGGGTGTGGTTCCTACATGATTGATTGTTCGAATTTGAAGGCGAGGTTGGAAAAGGTCATGGTAGGATTAACACTATAGTTTCATAAAAAATGTTATAATATAATAGAAAAATTGGCTAATTTCGAAATATATATTTCAAATCATTTGATCATTATAATTTATACAATTCCAGAATGATCCAATGAATCCACAAACTTTATACCACGGCATACACACACTTACATGCACAAGCATTGTAAATTGTCTAGGAAACAATTAATTAACGCTATCACAGTAAACGAAAAGGATTCCTCCGCGAAGCAACAATTTGTTTGTCCGAGAGAGTAAAGGCAAGTGCAATCTAGGTGTGCAAAGAGGCCAAGAAGGAATCGCCATGGGAGTTTGAAGACGGAGGACGTCCAATTATTTGGCCTCCCGAGCGAAATAAAACAAAGAGGGAGGAGGAGAGGAAAAATCAGAAACGTCCGGAGGAGAAAAAGAGGGACGGTCCGCGAGCTAAGCAATTATCTCGAAAAATGTCGAAACCGTGAAAGCGCTCCATGCTGCGCGCTCCATCTCCGTTATTTACGCACACGGCGAGAGGAAGATGGCGCCACTCGCGACACCTCGGCCCCGGCACAAACTGCGCGAGATTAATTCAATGTAAATAGAAGATCAGCCTAATGAGGAACGTTGGAAACCGACGAAAAATCGAAGAACACTGGCCGCCAGGGTTGACGAAGTTTGGTCCTTTTTCTCCCTTGACCACGGGCTGCGACTGCTCCTTTTTCTCCACATCCTCGCTGTCTGTGCGCTTCCCCGGGCTTTTCCGCTTTATTCCGCGGACCTCTAATGACGTTCTCGTTCAGCGGTCTGTTCCATGCGCTCTCCTCCTCTCTGCCTTCCTCTCTCCCTTCTGTAGGGACACTTAGTCTCTCCCTATCTTTTTCCACTCTCGACTTCTCTTCGCTTTCTCAGCTTTGCCCCCTGTCTACCCTATTTCGCTAACGTGGTCACTGTGTTCTTTAACCTTTTGAAGCAGTCTTTCCAATTAATCCGCGATGAGGATGAAACGGAGTCGGGTGACTGTGAGCCACGCGATCAAGATGACCCGCGTGTTCATCCGCTGGCGTGATTCGTGAACCACTTTCGTTTGCTTCCTCCATTGGTCAATTAAAGCTTGAATTGCTGGTCCATGTTTCGTTGACTTGGACCTGAATGTGTGCAGACAATGAGAGGTTGATTGGATAAAGGAATAGGAATGTTGAGGATCATCTTGTATGATAGGGTATACCAATTTTCATTATTAGTTAGAAGCGACGCAATTATGGATGGAATCGTCTTCCATCTCGTCACGAAGAGAGATGAGATGCACAAAGCACTAACAAACTGTTAAATTGAACGAGAGTGTCAATTAATAATGAGATAAAGGTACCATTAAGAATTCCATTATGATCAGTGATCAAAATCAAAACAGAGACAATCTAATTTATTCTAACATCATGTAAGTGTCGTCAACAACCTAACAGTACAGATGAGAAGAGCATCAGAGGTTAAGTCAGACAGAACTGGTTAGTTATCTCAGTGATATTTCACTTTCCATCTCATCTCTAGGCATCATTGTTCATTTAAATGGCTACGAATCATCCTCATTACTCCTCAAAAATGTTTGCTCGAAATATTCCTTGACTCTGTGTGCGATTATTGTCATCGAAGCCTCAAATACCAACGAATTTTACTTCATTGCTATACTTGCATTGCAATGTTCGCCAACATCCTAATTCTTGTCAGCCCATTTCGCTAATTCGCGCCCCCTTTTCATTTTTTCACGTGAAATTTCATGTTTCTTCTGGATGAAAGCAGTCGAAGTTTGACCCACGCGTAGCGAGAAAGACACTGGCCGAGTAATTCGTTACATCGCACGGCTTAGTAAGAGCACCGTGATTAAAGCTGACGCTAAATACGCTCTCATTGAACGCTCGACCCTGATACGTTGCTCCATTTCGCGGGCATGTGATCTCAAAGGGTCACTGAAACGACGTAATCACGTTGTGAGTTCGTTCCTAGGGACATGGAAAGTGAATTTAGAAGCCACGGAATTTTTCCATTTCGCTAGATGAGTCGCTAGATGAGCTTCATGGCAAGCAGATTAAGCTTCCTCTTGTAATCACAGCAGCCTCCTTTTAGCTCCTGGGCGTTGTTATCGTCGAGAGCTTTCTTAATTGATAGCCAGGGTACGATAAGGTTGTCAACGTTGTAAAATGCGGGCAATCCTTCCGTGGATCGTACGTGGATGCCATGCGTTTTAAACTCTGCTTGGGTTAATGGAACTTGAAGTTCGTGACGTGGACTTTGTGATATTCCTGGGACAGTTAAATGTGCATTATGGATGTTGGTATGCTTTATGCAGCTTCTGAAATTGTGAAAATAATATTCGGAAATTTATTCGTATATTATATGTGGGTATGGAATGTTCTTTAACAATTCGTGAAGTAGAGAACAAAATAATATGTTTATATGTTCCTCTCTTTGTCAAATACCATAGTCGCATCAAATATAAATTTCGATTCATTCTACCTCATCGTTGAATACTCATTCTGATTTGAGATCTTCTAATCTCCGTAGGCCCGCCATTTTGATCCGCCATGAAGATGTGAATTTTGTTAATCAATTGCTGCATGTATGACTTATATTTTTTATTCTATGAATATACAATGCAGTAAGTGGCATCAGGAGAATCTTATTATTCCTTATTCTTATTAAAGAACAAGCAAAGGTTTTTTAAAAGTATTTTTTGATGAAGTCTTGTCTCAGAAGAGGATCCAATTGAGTATGAAACAGATGGATTGGCTAACCTGCGCACGCATCAGTTGCAACCATATATTTGCACAGGATGCCGATGCGTTTTTCTATATTTCTATTCCCGTCACTCGATGTAACCATTTCTCTAACACATCTAGACACGTCCATCCAAATCTATTAAATAATGTGAAGCAGTCATCCCTACCTTCGGGTATTCCAAACCGAGCACTCGTGCTCCCTTTAGTAGACTTTCGACTTATCCCACAAAATTCTATTCTTGTCACAAAATATTTAAAGATTTATCCAAACGCGTTCGAACCTAGGCTACTTAACACATACTTCTTATTGTGTCTATGCTTTTTAAGAAACTGTACTTTGTAGATCGTTCAGGTACAGTGTCATGTTGGTCCACGATAAAAATTTTTGTTGAATGACAAATTTTCAGGAAAATCTTTCCCATTGTTTCAACTTCTGCAGATGTAAAATGGACTTTGATCTTACTGGAATTAATTAGCCCACTCAAAGGTACTCTTTCAACTTTAGACGACGTCGCCGGCGACTGTTTTATTAAAAATAGAGAGCGCGTAATTGCACTTCTGTACTCCCTGTCCTTAAAACAAACAGACAGGCAAACTCATAATGAAGAGACGGGAGATAGAGCGACAGGATTGCTGAAGTTCCCCAGAGCGATCAATTGACTTCCAAAGGGTTGTTCTTTTATCACGCAACGAGAGGCTAATCCATTTTACTTAACCTTAGCAATTTCTGCTGCAGGCAAGTCATAATTGAATCGAATACCCTTGAACACAGACACGCACACCCATTTGCACACAGAACGGCTCTGCACATTCCCACATGTTCTAGTAGAATTTTGTACATTCCTATCACTGTTTGTCCAATTTCAACTTTCAACCTATGTAGTTCTGACCATGCAGCTTCAGTCCAATCTATTGCCCAAAAGATCAAAGCAAAATGCTCCGAACGTATTGCTTATATTAGCGAATCCAAAGAAAAATAAAATTTACTCTGAAACGATCACGCGAGGAATCAAACCGCAAATCCCTCTGAAAGGATGTTTCAAAGTAACAACAAAAAAATTAGCACGGTTCGCTTGTTTTCATTCATCAGCTTCACGTATCGAAAGCTAGCACATGCCCGATCAAGAAAACACGCCGTGAGAAATTCGAATTTCATGTGGAATTTCAACTGCTCGATTTTTGGCTGTTTCGATATTCATAAAGGGACACCATGCGTTTCGATCCAACGTTGCCACTAAGGGTGGCCGTGTCCTGCCGTCGTCATCATGAGAAAAAGGATCGATACTCGATGAAAACGATGACGTTAACGGATGAGATACCTCGGATTTGTTATTTTACGTTGCCCTTCCACAGCCTTGTCAAAGTTTCAGCGAACGGGTCACGGTACGACGTCTCGCTATCAATCTCACAGCGATGATCTTAAAAGGGGTGATCTGCATTTTAATGACACGAAAATTTCAAACGGGATCCGGGGCAATGAAATCTTCTTATTCGGGAAATTGTTTCCTTTGTGCTGTCAGATATTTAATCATTTTACTCTGTGCCCCCTTTGCTCTGTCTATCAGATCGCGTTTCACGTGGCTAGAGCAATTCAGTGTTAACCCTAGTATCTGTGAATTCTTTGTCTCCTTCGTCTTATCTTGTAAATTTCATTAAGTAGATACTCTTCGTTCTAAGGACAAGTCTCTTCGTCCTTTCATCCTGATTCTGAGATCAAATAAGTTATAGTCGAGGAGTTTGTATATGATGCATGAGAATTCGTTTGATCTCAAAAGTGTTGGTAAATTAAAGAGGAAACTCGTATTCCGGGATTACACTTCCTTTGAGAAATGTCATCTATTACCTAAAAATGTGCTCCTTTCACGTTCCACTGCTTAGGGTCTGAGTCAAGAACTCAATCTTCTGTCAGGAGTTTCTGAGTAGCGAGACGGGTCAGGTTGCCTAGACTTGCGTAGTTTTAGAGGCTGTTAGTAGACTTGGCGCATGTGGGGCACAATGTTATTTTTCAAAAGCTTTGTAGAAAAATAGTAACTTGGAGAATATATGTTTGAGTGTTGCTATGAATATGTCATGAAGATACGGTTTTCTAACTGTCTGAATTCTGGTCATTTATGATCCTGATTTAGCCTATCGTGGAAATAAATTGTCATCATTCCTAGCTCTTAAAAAAATTTCTCACGGAGCTATCAGATATTTAAAGTCAGATTTTATTCTTTTGTTTCCCTGTTTTAGTGACAGATGTCTGCGATAACGTGCTTTTAAGAAAAATGATATGAAAGACACACTTCGACCTGTATCTCTTTAGTCTTCGTAGATCTGTATTCCACATTAAACACTATAAACGTAACACGTTTGCATCATATCCATTGTATCTCTTTCGTGTTACACCCTCTTGTGTACCCTGTCTGTCTATTAACTGCTATCGGCTACCGCGATTATTTAATCCCAAACATAGAATTTTGGACGATCCACGAACCATCAAAGTTTCCAGATGGCTATCCATCTTAGACGGTCGCTCGCACTAATTGTACCCGACGTGGCTCAAACTTCGGTGATTACACCAGAGACGGTGCATTCTATGCGGTACCAAAGTTGCTGGCGTCTTTTCTGCGGCCATGTAACAGTGCAGGCCACAATGAATGTACAACAGTTGGAAACTCGCATGCTGCAACTTTTCCTGTTTTTGTCCTTCTCTTAGAGGCATTAGCATTTTGAGTTTCTTACTCGAAGAAACACTACGTTTTGTTACGCCCAAGACGAGGCAAAGGAACAAATGGAGGAAAATGGAGTCTACGAAACTATTTGACTTCCTAGTATGCTAATCTTCGTTCCATTACTGCATTCAGACGAATGATTAATATACGTGCTCCCGTAATTTTGTGTTCTTTTATGTCTTACAGATGGCTAGGTTCACTGATAGGTTGATAATTAATGTGTCACTAATTGACATATCATTTAGATTTACGTGGGATTTTCATGTTGCACCGATTAGACTCTCGCAACCAAGGGCCGGACCAATGTCCTCTTGATTTGTATTTTAATAGTCTGCTTCCAGAGTTTGGTTAATTTTTAGCTACAATTAATTTTCTTTTAATGTTTCCACTTAAGAACTTTATATCATTTGTGAATGATATGCAAATGAGAATCCACTAAACATTATACTCAGGTGTTTAACAGCATAGCTTCCTCTGATCTTGTTGGAATTCAGTAAAAGATAGTAGAACGCATTGCGGTTTTATCCTAAACCAAAAGCCCCACTTGATGTTTGCCAACAGTTAGTTTAACAGAAAACCAGCCAGTCTTTCAAGCTCTTCGTGAGCAAAGTTCTTACTAGCGATGCTATCTCTAATTTCCGGGTGGAAGGTGTGTTTCTTTGACCAGGTAACGTATCAGCATTGGCGAGTCCTTTAAATCCCTGATGAAACGCCTGGTCAGAGTACCTTCACGGAAGCACATGATTTCAGATAACATCTATCTGTGAAGACCCAGTGAAATTGTCAGGATGTTGCTTCAGCAAGGTGATTGAACTAAATGGATAAGCTTGGATTTTGAGATGGAAATAGCTGCATATTCGGCATTCTGAATTCACGATGAAGTAATCTCGAACCACAGAACGTGAAGTTTAATCTATATTACTACGATTAAAGCATCTGAATGCCTTTCATATATTAGGTACGATTAACCTGTGTAGATACCTAGCCATTTCATTTCAGCTGCTCACAGAGAAGAAGAAGAATATTTAATCTCAAGATATTATTTGATTAAGCACTGTATTAATTTTCACTGGTCTCATATCGATAAGCACCAGAAACCAAAATTCTCCTTCAAATGTTATTTCGGTATCCCTAAACATAAACTTCCTGGTCTGTTTGTCAACAAATCGTGCCAACATCGACGTTATAATTAATAACAAAGTGCTGTAAGAGGGTATTACACGTGTACTGTTAACTACATGGGTCTCTGAGCTCGATCTTGTTGATCATACGTCGGAAACAAACAATCGTCTATCTCATATCTAGCTCATTGTACCTGACTCCATGGCTATCTCGAATCAGACATCAATTCTAAACCTACCTGACGATAGCATAGGACTAACAGGATGGTCTTTGATCCAGTTACGAGAATGTGCGTCCACTACTACGTCCAGGTAACCTTTACGACCTAAAGGATCATTGTATGCTCCAACAGCGAATTCCTTTCGGCAAAGCAATTTCCTAATTACTTCGTAGACTCCTCTATGCATATACGTTAACATATGAAACTAGTATTTCTATCCATTCTATCCAATAAATAAGCAAATCTGACCAGACAAATTTTGAAGCCTCTTTCAACGAACAGAAACAGGTAAGTAGCAAATTATGCTTGAAGGTGGTATCGATATTCAGTTACTCTCAGGCTATGGAGGAAGAAAGTTGAAATTAGCTGTAGGATTATTGCAATATTAAGCTTTTTTTGAGTCTCCTTCTAAATTAGAGTTTAGATAGATTTTAATATAAACGGGATTCTGAAAGAAATTTAAAAACTGTTAATTCCTTCGTGATAATTTGCCATTTCGAGATAGGAAGAGGTATCGAACTTCTGATCAGTATCTGTTCCGTCTTGACCATTTTAACGAAACTTCACCTCAGGTCTAGCTCTGTCCGTTTCTCGAAGTGTGACAACCTGATGACGGAGTAGAGGATCGTGTGTCTAGCTGCATTTCGATGCTCACAACATTTAATAAACTTGAAACACTGATAATCTCGGATGTCAGTTGCAGTGGTTCAAAACTGCACGAGACAAGCATTGAAACAAGCAATTAATATGTCCTCGATTGGCGAGTGTCACTGCGATTAGCAGAAGCTACGAATAAATGTTAAATTGGAAAAGTGAAAATATCTCTTCTCGCGATCAATTCGGACTTGATAATCAGATCCCATCGATTGCATGCATAATGTGAACTTGAAAATGTTGTTAAATTAGCTGGAAAAAGGAACTAAAAATGACAAGTTATTTTTATATATATAATAATTCATGAAAATGAGTGTCGTGTCTCGTAATTTGTCATCTGTAGCAATATACAATAGCAATGTACTGTAGTGGACTAAAAGCTACATGTTGCTATTTTATCATTTAATTTGGTACTTTATTATTTTATAATACGTTACGTTATGTTACTAATTTCTTGACAAATAAGCGAGATAAAATTCAATGCATTAAAAAAATGTAACAAGATAATAGTCGTATGAGAAACGACCATGCTTGCAATAATATAATATGCAAATTACGTATTCCAGACGTCTTTGTATGTTAGAGGGTTAATACCAGATCTTGATACTGCTTATGGCTTCCTTAAGAACACTTTACGAAATGATTTTTTATGGGTTTCTTAACTGCATTTACTCTACTGTTATTTCATTATTTGCTTCGTGATGTCACTATCTATTGCTTATCATTTCTCACGTGTTTTCTTGAGAAACGAATTTCAATACGTTGAAATAAATTTAAGTATTATATCCTTATTATCGACTTGTTGTTTAAAGTTAAGAAACATTACCCTTTTAAGAAAATGATATTTAAATATTATAGCCAAAGAAAATAGTGCTAAAATTCAGGGATATTGCAAAGATATAAAGATATTCGATGAATTAATCTACTTAATAAATTTATCGTGATTGCGAATGTAGGTCACGAACCGATATAGTCGTTCTACTGAAGAATCCAGACTACGTTCGCAACCCCACATAGTCCCCAATCGACTCCCCTAATTCACCATATCGATCAGCCCGATCGTCCCATCATTTTCACCTTTTTCGATTTCGAACGCGTCGCCGGGCAGAATGGAAATCACCACTTTCGGCCCTTTCGCCAACAATACGCGGCCAACGGCGCACAAAGGGCGCGAGAAGCATGAAATGGCGCGTTTGACGCGTTTAAAGGAGTTCAATTGATTCCACCACGCTTCTGAGAGAGCGTGCACAAACGTCGAAGCGTCACTGCGGCTCGGGAACGAGATGTATTCTCTCTGCCAGCCTTCATCTCTATCGCTCTCTGTGTCTCACGGTTCGCCAAGTGTGCACCACAATTTGTGAATGAAAGCTCATCCTCGCTCCCTCGCGTATCCCCGAGCAATTAACAGCGAACATTCACGGTTGAAATTGTATTAAATAGCAAGGGGAGAGTAATGTCCGGTATTAACTATTATTAATGGACGCTGTAAAATGCACCCGTGTCTCGTTTCCTTTAGCGAATTCCGACAATAAGTTAATAAGCATGGACGCGACGAGCCTGCAAAGAGATTGCTAAGCTCGAGCTCATGGACCCGTCTACTTAGCATACAACTATCAGATAATAAATGATACTTGAAACATTGAAAGTATCGCGAGGTCTAAGAAAATTCGCAGGTATTTTAAAATTTCAATCATTCAGCAACTGGCGATTAATTATTACTCGTCAATGGGAATAAATTATAGCGCAATCATTTCTTTAAACATTTTTTAAACGACATTTTTGAGCAGCGCAAAAATGTTTTTTAAACATAACGTTACAATGATTTCACAGCAGAGATTATGAAGTAGAATGTTCCTTTTTAAAGTAGAAGGTTCCGTTTCATTGTCGAGGGATTCCATGGTGAATAGTTCTTCAATTGATTCTAATTTTCTTTTCACTTATGGTAATCGCAATTTTAAAGAGACTAAATGTACACATTTGTGCCAGTATCCCTGAAGAGGATAAAGAGTATGAACATGTAGTGCTTCAATCTGAAAGTGCGACATTCTGACCGTGCCTGGGATTACGTCCTTAGAAATGCCATACTACATCCGCGATAACCCAATATGTAAATTCTAAAAGAGTAAGTGTTCTTGTCCCAGTTGCAAGCTTGAAGATAGGTCAGTATCCTGCACAGCATTTTATTGATTTTCGAGCAGGAAGTTCAAGGAAAAAACGGGCGAGCCATTTTTTATCCTCTGAATTGATGGAACGCTTTGAATTCCCCCTGATACGTAATTAAGCTTAACGATATCCCGTTAACTCTTACCGTACTGCAACTCCTCTGTGCACCTCTTTAATTAAGCTCCTAAGCAAAACAATCGTTACTTTTGTCCGTCTGGGAACGCTCGGCTAGCCTCGAGACGATTAATCTCCTTTCATAGAACTTCGCTTCTTCGCATTTATCAGGGCGCTTTTTTCCACTGCGAGACATTTGCCAAGAATCCAAACGAATCAGACGTGCTTGTTTTCCCCTCGTTCTCAGCAATTTTCCATTGACTTTGTTGCTACGCCTCGGAAAACATAGGAAATTTTCAAAGTTGACTTAGAATTCGACTTTCTGTCAGCGATGTCACTCGACTACGAGAGAAGAAAAGAAGAGTACAAAAATTTGAAAAATCGATACAGTTATTATCTACGTAAGCTTTTGTTCGTTAACAAATATTTCGTTTCCGATTAAACGTGTATTTTTTCCCCAATTATTCTCCCTTCCAATTTTGTAGGAGAATATTTCGTACATTAAATTTAGACAATATTCTAACAACCGATACACGCAGTGACATCCACTGTTCTTCCGCGTATGACATACGTACAATAAACGACAGACTCATAGAGGCATGTTCACCCGTTTTAAAACGCGAATCCGACTTCAAAACGGCACTGACCATACATGGAACATTCTATGCGGCTTTGTCCCGCTTTTCACCAGTCGTCGAGGAATCAACAGATTCCTTTTGCAAAGCAATTGTATCCAGTAATAACTGTTCCTCGTATACAATGCGACACGCCATCCGTCGTTGCGTCACGGAAATAGAATGAGGAAAGCTCTCTAAGCTCGGGAGCTTAGGGTGGTCAGCGCTGCTTTGAAACAACCTCCCTTCCTACTCAATAATTTAATGTTTCTTTGCAACAAAGATGATACCTAACTTTTTCGTCTTCAACCTCGAAACGATCCAATAATCTCCAATCTTGGAATTTTCTTTTTGAATATCATATTGCTGCTGCATTCTCAGTCCTGTCCTCTCACAGACTGTCCTCACAGTTCTTTTACGCCACATCTCTTGCGTTTGTACAGTTCTTCAGATATTCCGAATTTTTACTAATATTTTCTCTGACCTGCATACAAAGGATCGCAGCTGCCCTGAAGTTGGTATAGAGAAACATTTATGAATGCCTTTTCAATTATTGTACATTTCATTGCAGACGAACTATCTGACCTCATCGTAGATGGAAATGGTGGAAACTAGTGATGGCAGTCTAAAAGTTCTCTGTTCAATGAGTCTGAGACACTCGACCGTTATATAGACGGCCATACAGAGGGCTGTATAAAAATCCTGCTTCTATCTCGGTCATACGCTTCAGGCGCATTACCTCTCGAAAAAGTTTATCGCTCTCACAGCGTCGATTACTGTAGGGTCAGTGAGCAAAATATAGTGGGATCGTAAAGCCTGCAAGAACGTCAGGCCACTTATGTTTTGGTCACCGAAACAGAAGATATGATTATGGAAAGTCGAAGACTCTAGATGACATTCAGAGCACTGTGCGAAGTATACTTCGTTTCGGTTCTTTTTCAAGTTCATGAGTTTGATTTACGACGTCGACAAATCGTATATGACCTACAGATCAACTCTCCAACATTCGTTACTCAGTAGTACCAGAGACAGCCTTCAGTTTGATCCCATCGCACGAAATACAGCTACCAATGCTCGAGTGTTTAATTTTACCACGAATTTTCGCCACCAATACATTCGTTTAAACTGACCTCATCGACGGAGGGTCGTACGTGATGCATTATGGGAATTCATCATTTAAAATTCCATCTTTTGGTTGGTGCCTCACGGCGCTATTATAAATCGGACAGTGACTGTACCCAACATGGATTAGTCACCAGCGTGAAAGTATCGCCACATGGAAATATTTCAATGCACTCAGGTGCAGCCCCGACGAGAACTATCGGATGACCCCGTCAGAGACACCTTCTGGTTCCCACCAGCGGTTCCTGGAATTGGTTCTGAGAATTTGATTAGCACACCGGTGTATGAGTGTCGCATGGTCTCGTTTAGAAAATTTTTGCTGCACTCGACGCGAGTATCTTTTATATAAAAGGTAATTACTGAACCGAGGTTGTACCTCGAAACACAGAAATACAAGTGGATAGTTCTTGCATTCTAACACCCTGGACACGATAGCGTTCGAAGCTTAAACGTGAGCTGTAAAGTGATACCATCCTCCATTCGCGTTGATTTCACGCGTAATCATAGATCTTTTCAATCGAATCGGTTTTGCTAATACTCGCATCACTAGCACCGGCATTGCGTTTCCCTTATCTGATGCACTTTTTGACGCATTCGCACGTTTAGTAAATAGGGGTGACTAGCTTCTAGCTACTTGCCAGAGGCGCCACGCTGTGAGATTATTAGGTACCTGGTCAGGTAGCTGGCAAAATTAGCGCAAGCACTTGTTTTAATTCAAATAAACGATTATTTTTTTTAAATCTTTAGCATCATCATTGTTATCGTCAATGAAATGGTGGAAGGAACTGTGCATACAACAGGCTGCATACGTTCATCTAGGAAAAACAATCCATCTATTGTTTAGGTGCATTCCTACCGGATGGCATTGTGTCAAATTACTTTTTCGATTTGATGGTTCAAAAATATTTTGGGAATTGTAACAGTTTATATATACGTTGACTATTTTGGATAACTAAAGCTGGTCTTGCACAAAGTTAGAGATCCAATCTGATATCCGAATAATGCATTTTTCGTCGTGTCATGTTCATGCATGAAAGAAGTAATCGAAAATAAATAACGATAAATGATCATCGTAAATGATTAACAGACTACCAAATGAAACAGACAGTTTGATTATCAGAACACTGAACTGACCTGACATATACCCTCGATTTAAATCTCAAGCATAAATTGCTAAATGTGGACGACCTTGGAAATAATTCCTACCACAAACTCGATTACAGAATCTATAAATGTACCATTTTCCTTTAATTTCAATTATACTTGAACTGTGTCTTATGTAGTTATCAAAATTAGCGCAGTTGCTTTCACGAAAATTAATATTGATCTTTCATTAACAAAGGAACGTAATTTTATACAACTAGTTGTCTTCGACATACAATGTTAATTAGTATTATGTATAGATACTATATTTAGATATACATTATAGATTGATATATTAAAGATTTTATTAACTTAGAATTTAAATAATTGTATTATTATTAATATTATGAGGATTATATTTCGTTTTTTGTTTATTAAGCTTTCGTATTCTTCTTTTTTCTTTCTTTTCACTCAGTGTGATGAGATCTAAAGCATGCTAACTTGTATATGTCACTGTTCTATGAATTAAACTGTACATCCCAGTAGGAAAAAGGATCTCTATTGTTCACTGGTAACCTTAAGTGGTAGCACGAATAAAAGAGAGGTTAGTATATTTATGTTCTCATGCAACTCTTTTAATTAATCTCGTGAAAGTTTGCCGAGATATTGCTTACCTGTTTTATTGTATTTGAACGAAGAGAACGAAGTAGTATGAAACATGAAAGAAATGATAGACGCACTTTCAGGAGTGAATACACGGTTTCAACGTTAATTTAATTTCCACGGTAAATGCACTTTATCTTTAAAATAAGTTCCTACTATTTTCATATAGAAACGACAAATTATATGAAAATGTTTGAAACAATTGAGAAGTATTAATCACAAACAAGAAACTAATTTTTTGCAGATAAACTTTTTGACAAAATTTCTATTAGATTTGTCATGCATATACATTTGAAAATATATACTCATTCTGCGAAATTGTATTTGCTATTCTTCTTATATTCTCTACAGGAGCAATTGGATCAATACTTGGATAATAATATTGGTAAAGCAGTGAGAGCAATTTTTGTGCAAATATTAAAATCTTTAGCGTGAAGTACTCAGATGCATGGATAAAAGATTTATTATGGCTACAGCTATCTAGAATGTTAATAGGTGCTTAATAATATAATGATCCTTCGTGCTGCAAGAATATCTCGTGTGCATCTACAGGGTTGTACTCATTGTTTTGCAGAAAATGAAGATTAACGTGTAATTAAAAGCTTATGTTGGAGAACGGCATATTATATTATTACATCAAACACTGTTCACGATATAATTTTAACGATTACACTACGTTATGAAGAAACACGTCGGGATAAATTAATTTATTACGTGATCTGTCTTTGAATCTCAATTCGTGAGACTGATTATTAATATTAATATATTCGAAACAACCCTCAGAAATAGGGAGCGAAAGCATATTTTTGGATTCAAGGAGGCTGGAGATGTAGAACGGCTTGCTAGATACAATTTTTAAATTTTTTCCGAAGAAAAAGGAGCGAAATAGAAGGCTTACAGATGTGGACTCAGAACATATGAGACTTGACAGCCTTTTCATCAACCGTAGAGACCATTTTCATAATTCCACGATAACCATCCTATTTTAATCCCAGATTATTGTCGGTTAATGTTTATTAATTATTAACCGATACCATTGTACTAGATCGCCGATATTGACGATAGAAAAGGAATTATGGGTAATTTTAAAGAGAATCGTTAAACGGCGGAACTGATATATTTAACAGTGAAGCGGATTGCTCCTTTAGGAATTATGGAAAGTTTCACAATGGAAGTAGATCCCAGGGAAAGAAGGGCTAATTAGCACACCTTGTGGACCAACGCCATAAGGTGCCAAAAATCGGTGTCAAGGCGCTGTGAGACCTTCTATAGTTACAAAGTTAATTTTACGTTCGGGAAATTGTCCCCGTGCACTATCCTCTGAATATTACAATGGAGTACTTCTCGACTTAGGTACGAGTCTATCGGTTAGATAGAAGAGCATCCTCGAAACAAAATTCTCTCCCTTTTCTTCCAATTCTAGTGGCTACTCACTCGATTCCTTTCTAGCCGTTTCCACTACGGCCGAACTACTTGTGACCTATTGACACTCCACTTGTCTCGAATGCATTTCGATACACACATTTGGATACATAAGTACATGCAACTCGTTTGTGAATAGGTTTCGAGTAGTAGAAATGTATGTAAGGTTAAGTAGCTTCTAAACTACACAAATAATTAATTAATTAAAAATAGGGTAAGTATTAAAAATTGTACACTTTTCAATTGTTAGTAATTGATGTTGATTTATTGAACGATTTGTTCAGTGTTTGGTAGATTAAGAGAGTCAAACACGAAGGAACGATTCGGGATTGCAATAAGCTCTCAATTAAATGAATTCATTTGAAGGGAGACTGTGCGTGTTTAATTACAGATGTGCTTAAAGTTAAACAGCTACTCTGGATTACAGTATAATAAATTACTATGTACACTACTCGATGCTCATGTTAGCATTTAAAATTTGGTTTTAAACGTGTTTGAAAAGGGTCAACAGTAATTGTAACTGAGTTTGAAATAGAGAAACCAAATACGCTCAATGTATTATTCTCAGATCAAGGATAGATCCGTCTATCTATACATCTATTCTAACTCTTTTAACACTTCAGATACCCAAATTGGATCCAAATCGAATCTTTATATATCCGGCACCCGTTATTACACGTTCACAGGTCTAGAATAAACTTATCAACTATCTAACATTTATCCAATCCCACTTATCAATCTCCCACCACTACCATTCAACTCATCTACCTAGCTCCACGTCACATTTACTCGCGAAGGCATATTCACCCACTGCGTGCTTCTCCTTCGAACTAACAGTCGCCAATAACCTGACTATTTCGATTCACGTCTCCAGGGGCCAAGCGGCCAATTGCGCGCCGCGAATAGGATCCAGGATGGGATGGCTGACTTAAATTCCCGTTTGACTCTCATTTCACGGTGCACGCACGGGACTGAATGGTCCAGGAGTATTCCAAAGCGCGTACGAGCGTGTGCTCGCGCAATCAGTGCACGACAGGGTGAAACGTTTGAAATATTCGTTCGAATATTACCTGGTCGCGACACGTTGACTGAAAGGCGTAATTAATACATTGCCTGGGACATGCATCACGTTAGCGCGAGAACGTGGGCCGCGTTTCTACCTTGCTACCCGTGCATGATTCATTTTTATATTCCCGCTAAATTGGCAAAGTTTTTCCGCGGTCCGCGTTTCCACGCTACAGCGACCACGCGTTGTACCGTGGCCCTGTGAGTAATAGTGTCAGTAGTGGCGGCGCGTATTATGAAAGTCGTGATCGATCGGTACGCCCTGGTCGTGTAGTCGGCGTCGCCTTTTCGTTTTTCCGTTTCTTTGGTGATCGAAGAAGAGGTTTGACGAGGAATGAAATTGAAAATTGTGATGTATATGAATTGCAGGTATTTTTGGTCTGTTGACGTTGAATGTTGGGGTCGGGAGTTTCGCTGTGCTATTGCAGGTGATTGTATTTCATATATTATGATTTCGAAATTCCCAAGATTGTCAGGCAATTTTGCACTGTTAAAATTGTATCCTCATTTGGATGCGGAATTAGTTTGGAATAACTTCTAGTCTGTTTCAGCGAAAATCATTAAAAAATAAAAATTGCCGTGCTTCTCTTTGCGATGTTTAAAACTAGAAGTACCAATCCAGTCAAAAAGACTTGCCTCAGAATTTGTCTTTTTCCAATTACTAAAAACATATACTTGCTTTTAAAAGAATTAATTTCGTATCATATCGAGATAAAACTGTAATTAATATAATTACATATTTTTATTGAACCATTAAAATTAGACTACCCATTAAAGATCGGTGGTTCTAATGTTAATAAATAGTAGTCTATACGACGTATAATAAATCAGTTAGGTTTGACACGTGCACTGTTCACCATTCTTTAACACTAGGTTTACGGACGCTACCTGTATACCTATTTCTGAGGACACCTATCAAATTGACAGTTAAGGGAACCACGTGCATTTTTTAACGTTTTGTTTAATTTTATAACAATTATATATTATATTAACCGTCTTAATATAAGTTAACTAATCTGTTACCACCGTATAATTGGAGCAACCATTCCGTCAAATTGACGGGTTCCGTAAATCTAGTGTTAAGTTTATGTAAATTGTGATAGTTTAATACCTGACATCTGATGTTTCAGGTTATGTTATAGTATTCTGTTCAGAAAAATATTGCTTAAATGTTAAAAAGCATACCAAGTGAAAAAGTCAAAACAGCAGAAATTTCATTTACAAATCAGCTAATCTTATGCTTAACTTCTATCATCCCCCTGCAACGAATGAAGAGGAAAGACAGGAAGAAGCAGAAGGAAATCGGTTTCTCAACCCTCTCTCTTTTCCGAGGGAATATGGGTTATAAGTTCAGCTCGTAATATGGTGCCGCTGTTTCAGAGGATGAGGAACGGCGCAACGAAACAAAAATCTGGAAACTTTTTGACTTGCGCCTGCGTTGCGTAATTCAACGAGTTGCCAGTTAAATACAAGGATATTCATCACGTACATTTTCATTTTTCGAGATATGTAACGCGGAAATTAGGATCAACGACCCGTCACGGTGTTGTCCTTTCACCCCGTTTGGGGGTGCGCGGCGTTGCTAACTAAATTATTTGCGCGTCTTCTCGCGAGTAATCACGGAATTCGGTGAATGCGAATGATGAGAAAAGAGGGCAGTACGCGTTTTTAATAGGATATTTTTTTAAAAGCAACCAAATGTTAAACCAATTTGTTTAAAACCAACTGGCTACGCGCTGTGCTCTGTATAGAGGACGCGTGATACATTTTGCCAGCGTATTCCAGTTTTTCATTTGCCCGTTTTTCTGTTTCTCGTATCTGTCGCCCAGTAATCTGTCATTTCTTGTTACGTTCATCCTCGTTGCTTCTCGCCGTTTTAATAACGATGCTTCGACCACGAAACATTCGAAAACGTTATCCATCTTTGGAACAAGGAGTCTACGATGGCGTGTCTTAATACTAACGTTCTGATTACTATATTGTAGAATTAGACTACAGAAAAGCTATATTTTGATTGTTGAGTTACCGTTGTTGAGGCCAGAATTGACTGCTGCTTATTCATTGTCATAGTTATTGCGAATACTTCAACGTTAACAAGTTTATGAACACGTATTCTTTTTGGAGTTTGAATATTTAATTATTATGGATCAGTCTTCTTTTGCTTAATTTTTTAATCTGACGAAGTATGGAAGACTTAAGTACTGCTTAAGAGTTAGGTCTGCTTTGTGGATAACAATGTGTTCCGAGCAATGAAATCAGCATCCCGGTCTTAGACAATTAGAATTAACTATCGAGATTAAATTTCACCCCATAAGCATAAGAACCATTGATCTCCTGAAAAATTTGTTTCATTAACCTCTATAACCTTCATACAGCATGAAAATGCATTTAAACGAATATGCAGAACAAATGACATTCGAGAAGCGACTTGCACCAGCTTGAAAAGCAAGAAAGGCGGAAAAAAGGATACTTTCGTGGCGTTGCAACGAATCTCAGGTATTCAAATCCTACAATGTAGCCCACGTGATTCTCCACATTTTACTAATAAAGTGTCGAGTTCCATAAGTCGTACTTGTCAGTGTTCCTCAACCACTAAGCTCTTGGATCAATTATACAAGACTACGATAAATTCTATTAAAAATCATTTCAATTTTCCGGACATATTTTATGAATGAATACAACATCAATAAACTCCATATTTATCGGGACTTTCATCTCGATTTAAAAGATTGAAATTTAAACATGTAATGTCGCGAGGGTTGAGGAACACTGGTATATACAACGCAGGACCCACCGCGTTTCACGCCGCGGCAGAGACCCAATGTGTCGGTGAAACCGCGCGAAAATTTACACGGGAAGCTTGTGAAAGCGTGAATGACGAATTAGGAAAAAGTATTTTAGGAAGGCCAGCCTTCATTGCCGCTCGTTTTGCGTCGTAACTCGGCACCCGTGTTCTTCCGTCGCGCTTTCAGACTGCAAATTACTCCTAATTCATTATATCATAACGCAACAAACGTGTCAACGCCACTCGCGTTCCTCTGTGGCCTCGATTTTTCTATTTTTCTATTTTTCTTCCCTCTCTGCCCCCGTACGGCCGAATTTCACGTTTACCGTGACGCGTGTACGAACTGTAAATCTTTCGCGCGATCCGAAGTAGCGATAACATCGCGAGGAGCCGTCTAAATGGTGCAGCGGAGCTTTATGCCAAGCCGAGAAGCAAACAACGGTCATTTTCCACATTGTTCGTCCCAGCACGTCTCGTTGAAAGTGTGTCACGAGCGATGAAATGGTCATTGATGTCTTCGACGTTGAATGAAACGTTAATTCGCGATTAGCTGTTGCAGCGCGAACAGCTTCGGAATTGTCCCTGACTGTGTCACAGATATATGATTTATTATAGAGGTATTAGAGTGTCAAAGGTCTATATTTTATATCAGATTACGTATCGTGTCAAATAGTAGATCGACAATTATTTTTTACGAACATTTTTCATTTACATTCTATTCTACATTTAACAAAATCGACCTCGAATGGGAAAATATTTGTCAACTCTTTGCAGGATTTTTTATTGATTTTAAACTATACCTGATTGAACGAGGATTGGCACGAAATATGATCAGAAAGTTTACGTGCTCGATGCTGCGGATACAGATAAAGTGGCTTTTAAACGTCGCTGCTCAGCGGCACTTTTTAGCCATGAGAAGGACTCCCGCATAAAACATACATAGCCAGGTACATATGCACATCCCTACGTTTACGCATCCGTGTGTAGGAATGTTACGTTTCCAGAATTTTTGCGAGCACAATGCTCTCACGTCCGTTTGTCGGCGACCGCCTTGCGTTGCCAATGATTTTCTTATAGTCATAAGTCAAAAATATGCAGATACAGATAAAGCGGCTACTAAACGTCGAGACTCAGCCGCGCTTTTTAGCCATGAGGACTCCCGAATAACGCATATATAGCCAGATACACATACGCATTCCTACGTATATATATCCCTGCGTAGGGATATTACGTTTCCAGAGTTTCCACGAGTACAATGCCCTCATGTCCGTTTGTCGGCGACCGCTTTGCGTTGCCAGTGTTTTTCTTACAGTCATTTAAAAATATTTTATTCTCTGTTTTGTTACATGAAATAGGAAAGTTGAATTGAGATGATCGTATTAAAACGCAATTCGAACTTCAACAGTTTAGTTATATTGTTTGCACTAGGAAAATCTAAGTGAAAACAATATTTTCAACAAGATTTCACGTGTACCTACTTTCAGAGCCGCTTACGGCGGAATTTTACTAACGAATATCAAATTTTCCGAGGAAATAACAATTACTTTAATTATTAGATGATGTAGTATATATATATATCTTTTTCTTTCTTTTTTTTTGGCAAATGTTTTGTGCGATTTTTCTTGGCGAAAATAAATTAGAAGACACTTGCGTCTTTTTACAAAGGTAATAAGGAAATAAACCGCTGTCCCCCTTGACTCAGGCTTTCGGTCTTTAACTTAACAATTTTTAAAAATAATTTTAAACACACTTTAAAAATTTCCGCTCATTTCTATTACTATTATCTCACAGTTGACAAGGCCTAACACGTTCACGTTATTCATAGCCGTCCACAATTCACAAGATTTTCAAACGACGGCTTCAAATAGCATACCATCTTCCCCTCCTGATAAAAGCATATACGGAAATATTTACTACGTTTAAAACCTTTTTGTAAGTGACGGTAATGTGTTTGGTTGTTATACCCCTGTCATATTGTAAGAATCATGTACTTGTTTTTACAGGGTTTATCGAACATGCAGTGTTAGAAAAAATTTCACACGTGCATAATACATTGCATGCGAGCAGTCGATCGATAAAATTGATACTACTATACGAAGCTAAGATGCACCGATGAATAAACAATATAAAGGGGAGCGCGTTAAAAGTTCTTGGAGGAACGCGTACCTGTAATCACCGCAGAGATCCCAGATATCTGAAGTAACTCCACAATATGAGCCGTCGACTGCTTTCAGAACGTCGTTTTATAGTTAACATATAAATTATAATGAATGTAGAATTTTAATTTTAAATCAAATTTTTTAATGTGAGAGATAAGTGTAATGAATTTATAATTCAAAAATATAGATTTAATTCTATTATTTAGTTTTAATTTAAATAATTTTATACTAATAATGCATATTAATTTATTTATGATAATTATAATTTTATTAATTTATAGAATATTTCCTATTTTTTTATCTTATCTAATTAAATGATTATTAATTAAAAATTTTATTTTTAATAAAATTTTTAATTTAACTTATTTTTTTTTAAGATTTATATTATTATTTATTAGTAATTTATTTATGTATTGTTATTTTCAATTTATTTCATTTTATATTTTAAATTTTAAATTAAAAAAATTTTTTTTTAGATTAAAATTTAATTATTATAGGATTATATTTATATTTTTTTTTAATATACATTTATTTATAATATTATTAATTAATTTTTTAATATAAAATAATTAATATTTTTAAATATTTATTTAAATTTGCAATTTAATGTTTTAAATATAAACTATAATTATTATAAAGTATTATGTCTGATTAAAGAAATAAATTGTAAATTTATTAATAAAAATTTTTAAAATTTTTTAATACTAAATTTTAAAAATTTTAAGTTAATAATAAACTATTAATTTTCAAAATTAAAAATAAATTTTAATATTTAAATTTTAATTAATAAAATGATTTATATCTACAAATCATAAAGATATTGGTATTTTATATTTTACATTAGCTATATGATCAGGAATAATTGGTTCTTCGATAAGTTTTGTAATTCGAATAGAATTGAGAATTCCTGGTAGTTTAATTAAAAATGATCAGCTTTATAATACTTTAGTTACAAGTCATGCTTTTTTAATAATTTTTTTTATAGTTATACCATTTTTAATTGGTGGTTTTGGAAATTGATTAATTCCTTTAATATTAAGTGCTCCAGATATATCTTTTCCTCGAATAAATAATATTAGATTTTGATTATTACCTCCATCATTATTATTATTATTAACTAGAAGAATATTTAATTTTACATCAGGGACAGGTTGAACAATTTATCCTCCTTTATCAAATTATATATTTCATTCTTCTCCTTCAGTTGATTTAACAATTTTTTCATTACATATATCTGGAATTTCATCTATTTTAGGATCAATAAATTTAATAACTACAATTATATTAATAAAAAATTTTTGTTTAAATTTAGATAAATTACCTTTATTTTCTTGATCAGTATTTATTACAATAATTTTATTATTATTATCTTTACCAGTTTTAGCTGGAGCTATTACTATATTATTATTTGATCGAAATTTTAATACTTCTTTTTTTGATCCATTAGGTGGTGGAGATCCTATTTTATATCAACATTTATTTTGATTTTTTGGTCATCCAGAAGTTTATATTTTAATTTTACCTGGATTTGGATTAATTTCTCATATTATTATAAATGAAAGTGGTAAAAAGGAAATTTTTGGTAATTTAGGAATAATTTATGCAATATTAGGAATTGGATTTTTAGGTTTTATTGTTTGAGCTCATCATATATTTACAATTGGTTTAGATGTTGATACACGAGCTTATTTTACTTCTGCTACAATAATTATTGCTGTACCAACAGGAATTAAAGTTTTTAGATGACTAGCAACTTATTATGGTTCAAAAATAAAAATTAATAATTCAATTATATGATCATTAGGATTTATTTTATTATTTACAATTGGAGGTTTGACAGGAATTATATTATCAAATTCATCAATTGATATTATTTTACATGATACTTATTATGTTGTTGCTCATTTTCATTATGTATTATCAATAGGAGCTGTATTTTCAATTATTTCTAGATTTATTCATTGATTTCCATTAATTACTGGTTTATTAATAAATAAAAAATGATTGAATTTTCAATTTTTAATAATATTTTTTGGTGTTAATTTAACTTTTTTTCCACAACATTTTTTAGGTTTAATAGGAATACCACGACGATATTCTGATTATCCAGATTCATATTATTGTTGAAATTTATTGTCTTCAATTGGTTCAATTATTTCTTTAAATAGATTAATTTTATTATTATTTTTAATTTTTGAAAGTTTTATTTCAAAACGATTATTATTATTTAAATATAGTCATTCATCATTAGAATGATTAATAATATATCCACCTTTAAATCATTCATTTAATGAATGTGGAATTTTAATTTTCAATAAAATATTTTAATATGACAGATAAGTGTAATGAATTTAAAATTCAATAATATAGAATTTTATTCTATTATTAAAAATTTCAACATGAAATATATTTTTTTTTCAAGATTCAAATTCTTTTTATTCAGATAATTTAATTTATTTACATAATTTTATTATCATATTTATAATAATAATTATTTTTACAATTTATTTAATTATTGATATTTTAAATAATAAATATATTTTTATATTTGTATATTAATATATAAATTAGATAGTAAAACTTCCCCGGTTTATTCGTCGAGCTGCCCCTTCTTAATTCATCGCGAAGATCAAGCGCTCCGTTTTGAAACTCCGGTTATCTCTGCTACGTGCCCGTCACTCACGTCGCCTCATCGGTAACAGTAGCTCGCATACTCTTACATACTCTTACAATAATTAACCCATTTGCATCATGGCTCTACTTAAAGTGCCGTATTCAGGCATCAGCGACGTTCAACTGACGACGAGCCCGTATCACCGCGCGCGTATCAGTACCTACTCATAGTGGCAATTAAAAGGATTTTCACAAGAAAAGTAAAACTTGTTAAGAATACAATGAACCGATGTAGATGAGATGCTCACAAAAGGGATCAAACGTGATCTGTGGCATATGAAGAATATTCTGCAACTGGTAATGGAAAAAGTCAGCTTGCGGATTATTCCGCGCTGTGTTAGACAACAGTCGTGGCTCGCGGAATATTCCGCGCTCGGTGATAGACCACTGTCGTGGCTCGCGGAATATTCCGCGCTCAGTGTAGACAGTGCGCGGTTCGCGGAATATTCCGCGCTCGGTGTTAGACGACAGTCGTGGCTGGCGGAATATTCCGCGCTCAGGGTAGACAGCCCGCGACTCGCGGAATATTCCGCGCTCGGTGATAGTCCACTGTTGTGGCTCGCGGAATATTCCGCGCTTGGATGCAAATGGTTAAAGCTATCTTTTAAACGACAGAGACGAATTCATTTAAAATATAATATAATATA
>NW_016908289.1:0-28618 GCF_001483705.2 Eufriesea mexicana | reverse complement strand
TTTTTTTTTTCGTATTAATTGTAATGTAATTTATTTAAGAATATTTCATATTCTCAATATGTATTTAATGATCATTGAATGGCAATCAAGCAAAAATATTTTTTCATTTAATGCTTCCTGCAAATAGAAATTGAAGTAATTGTTATTTTTAATGCCTGCTTTTTTCTAACTTCTCCATATTAATTTTAATGCAATTGATTTAAAACTATTTCACATACTCAATATAATTAATTATTGTGTAATTGACTTCCATTGAAGTACGAATTAATATTGGTACAATGTTTCCTTCCAATCATATTTTAGAAATAATTATTGTTTTCAATGCCTGTTTTTTTCTAATCTTTTCATATTAATTTTAATGCAAATTATTTGATTATTTTTCACTTACTCAATACATTTAATTATTGTGTAACTGACTTCCATTGAATTACGAATTAATATTGGTACAATGTTTCCTTTCAATCAAATTTTAGAAATAATTATTGTTTCCAATGTTTGCTTTTTCCTCATTTTTTAATATTGTGTTTAATGCAATTTATTTGAAAATATTTCACATACTCAATATATTTAATTATTGTGTAATGGACTTGCATTGAAGTACGAATTAATTTTCGTCTACTGTTACCTTCCAATCTCATTTTAGAAATAATTATTGTTTCCAATGTCTGCTTTTTCCTAATTTTTTAATATTGTTTTTAATGCAATTTATTTGAAAATATTTAACATACGCAATATATTTAATTATTGCGTAATTGATTTGCATTGAAGTACGAATTAATTTTCGTTTACTGTTTCCTTCCAATCACATTTTGGAAATAATTATTGTTTCCAATATCTGCCTTTCCTAATTTTTTCGTGTTAATTGTATTGTAATTGATTTAAGAATATTTCATTTTACTAATATGTATTTAATGATCATTCTATTCCGATGAGGAAAAAATATTTCTTCATTTAATGCTTTTTGCAAACAAGAACTGAAGTAATTGTTGTTTTCAATGCCTGTTTTTTTCTAATTTTTTCATATTAATTTTAATGCAAATTATTTGATTGTTTTTCACTTACTCAGTACATTTAATTATTGTATAACTGACTTCCATTGAATTACGAATTAATATTGGTACAATGTTTCCTTCCAATCAAATTTTAGAAATAATTATTGTATCCAATGTCAGCCTTTTTCCATTTTTTTTCGTACTAATTGTAATGTAATTTATTTGAAAATATTTAACATACGCAATATATTTAATTATTGCGTAATTGATTTGCATTGAAGTACGAATTAATTTTCGTTTACTGTTTCCTTCCAATCACATTTTGGAAATAATTATTGTTTCCAATGTCTGCCTTTCCTAATTTTTTCGTGTTAATTGTAATGTAATTGATTTAAGAATATTTCATTTTACTAATATGTATGTAATGATCATTCAAATCCGATCAAGAAATAATATTTTTTCATTTAATGCCTTTTGCAAACAAAAACTGAAGTAATTTTTATTTTCAATGCCTACTTTTTTTTAATTTTTTCATATTAATTTTAATGCAATTTATTTGAGAATTGTTCACATACTCAATACATTTAATTATTGTGTAACTGACTTCCATTGAAGTACGAATTAATATTGGTTGAATGTTTCCTACCAATAAAATTTTAGTAGTAATTACTGTTTCCAATGTCTGCTTTTTTCTAAAATTTCATATTAATTTTAGTGCAATTAATTAAAGAATATTTTACATACTCAATACATTTAATTATTGTGTAATGGGCTTGCATTCATGTACGAATTAATTTTCGTTTACTGTTTCCTTTCAATCACATTTTGGAAATAATTATTGTTTCCAATGTCTGCTTTTTCCTATTTTTTTCGTAATAATTGTAATGTAATGGATTTAAAAATATTTCATATTCCTAATATGTATTTAATGATCATTCTATTCCGATAAGGAAAAAATATTTCTTCATTTAATGCTTTTTGCAAACAAGAACTGAAGTAATTGTTGTTTTCAATGCCTGTTTTTTTCTAATTTTTTCATATTAATTTTAATGCAAATTATTTGATTGTTTTTCACTTACTCAGTACATTTAATTATTGTATAACTGACTTCCATTGAATTACGAATTAATATTGGTACAATGTTTCCTTCCAATCAAATTTTAGAAATAATTATTGTATCCAATGTCAGCCTTTTTCCATTTTTTTTCGTACTAATTGTAATGTAATTTATTTAAGAATATTTCATATTCCCAATATGTATTTAATGATCATTCAATGGCAATCAAGAAAAAATATTTTTTCTTTTAATGCTTCCTGTAAATAGAAGTTGAAGTAATTATTATTTTCAATGCCTGCTTTTTGCTAAATTTTTCATATTAATTTTAATGCAATTGATTTAAAACTATTTCACATACTCAATATAGTTAATTATTGTGTAATTGACTTCCATTGAAGTACGAATTAATATTGGTACAATGTTTCCTTCCAATCATATTTTAGAAATAATTATTGTTTCCAATGTCTGCTTTTTTCTAAAATTTCATATTAATTTTAGTGCAATTAAATAAAGAATATTTTACATACTCAATACATTTAATTATTGTGTAATGGGCTTGCATTTATGTATGAATTAATTTTCGTTTACTGTTTCCTTACATGACATTTTAGAAATAATTATTGCTTCCAATGTCTGCTTTTTCCTATTTTTATCGTATTAATTGTAATGTAATTGATTTAAGAATATTTCATATTCTTAGTATGTATTTAATGATCATTGAATTCCAATCAAGAAAAAATATTTTTTCATTTAATGTTTATTTGGAAACAAAATTTGAAGTCATTGTTTTTTTTAATGCCTACGTTTTCTAATTTTGTCATATTAGTTTTAATGCAGTTGATTTAATATTAGGTTTACGGATGCTATCTGTATACCTATTTCTACGGACACCTGTTAAATTGTCGGGTGAGGAAAGCCACGTGGCTTTTTTTGACCATTAGTTTAATTTAAAAGCAATTATATATTATACTAGCATTCCTAATATTTGTTAACTAAATCTGTTACCATCGTTATAATTGGTGCAACCCTTACTTCAATCTGACGGGGTCCGTAAATCTAGTGTTAAGGTTATTTCACATACTCAATCCATTTTATTATTGTGCAGTTGGCTTCTTTTGAAATACGAATTAATTTTCATTTAATCCTTCCTTGCAAAGAAATTTTAGTAATAATTTTTATATTGAATGGTTGCGTTTTTCTAATTTTTTATGTTAATTGTTATGCTATTGATTTACATTTGAATTTGTGGCAGTCGTTACATATGCTATTTACATTCTTCGAAACGAACTAATTATCATCCATAAAGACGACCCACAGCGGCAGAACTTTAAGAAGTTAAACGAAACCGAAACGGTCGTTGAAATATCGTTTCTCTTATCTTGAATTATCTCCATGTTCGGTTTCGAATCTATACGGATAATTCGATGATGGGCCCAAGATCAACGCGGTCTTCCTCCTACTCTCAAAAATAAACGAATCCCCTATGCGGCCAACAAATCGTCTAATCAAGTAGATATATGACTGATGGTGGTGGGGGTGAAATTGATTCCTGGCCGCGAGTAAATCTCAGCCACGTGTTAGGTACGAGACGACAATGGGGGTGCGCAGAAGACAGGAAAAGGAGAATCCGAGATCGATTTCCTTTGGGGATTTATGCGACTATTTTTTATCCTGATACCTCGAAGCCTGGGACGAGATGGGAGACACCCGTTTCCTAGGCGAGTCTTTCATTTCGCGCTTCCCCACCAAGCGAACGCGAAGATCCTTGGATATTAATGTGCCCAACGGCGTGACTCAAACTTCTCGCTAATTTATTCCGACGATCTCCGTGAATCTTTCTCTGTACGCGTTTACAGGTATACAGATATAGATATATAATCAACGTGAAAGTTTGGCTTATCTCCAGTGCGCGCGGCTTCTTTCTGAATTAGAAATCAGACCAGTGAACAACGACTTCTTCCTAACCCACTATCTACGTCCTTGCCGGAGATGAACTTCCTATTATTTCTGCCGGTCCTGCGCAGAAACATGGTCGGTTCCCTTCGTATCTCTTTTCCATCGTAAATCTCCGAAGCTACTTGGGGATCCTCGTAAGGTGAGAGACTTTAGGAGACAGGCTGGCGTCTGAAATTTTTGAATCAATTGTCGGGGTGTATAAAGGGTATGTAAGTGTTACAATTTACCGATTTGATATATTTCTTTATCAGAGTGTGCCTGTTTTTGGAGCCAAATGAATCAGTGTTATTAAAAGGTAACAAAGACAAAAGTTTATTGAATGAAATCAAATTTGAAACTTTAGATTCATATGCTATGGATGTTATAATGATGATCGTGTATGTTTACTATTTTTTCATCTGTACATTTTTTTAAAAATTAATTAATTTTGGGAAAAAGTAACAGGGCACATGTGCACGATATCTCCAGATCTAGTCGACCAATTATTATGAAATTTCGCATATATCTCTATTATAACATTTATTAGGTATTCACCTTTCATTTTTTTTAAATTCTTAATTTCAAAAGTTATTAAGAAAAAACAACTAAATTTTTCGTAAAAAGTCAATAAATGGACTATAAATAGCTGCTGTTTTGTTAATTTTCAGAAAATTGAAATGTTCGAACGTCAATGCCTAAATAATATGTTATAGTTTCAAGTTCTTCTTTATTTTTCTGTCACTAGCAGTATTTAGCTGGAATCTTGCACACCGAAAGGTAATTTTGCAAAAATTTACTCCGGAATGATGACATCACGAAGCTGAAGAAGCTAAATAATTTTTTGAAAATTCAATGTTGTTTTATCTATCTTATAATAGGTTGAAACAAGTCACAGTAGCTTATATTCGTCAAGAGACTACATTTTCTTTGGTGTTCCTTTAAAGTATCGCTAATTTTTGAGCGCGTCAAACTGTTCTTCTCATCCAACAAGATATTACCGCTATAATATCCCAAATATCTGTCAGTCATGTTACCTAGACACGATGCACGTCTCGACGAAAAAAAAAGTATGTAAAATTCGAACTTTGATTTTCGTACTGTTTCGTTGACAGCTCCATTTCGTGGAGCTAGCTCGCGAGTTAAGAAACGAAAGTTAGAGACGCACGAAGGAAATAGGTTGAGCCTATTTGCTCGGTCGGAGCAGGCAGCAGCTAGTCAAACCTCGTTACAAGATATATCGGAAAACAAAGGGAAAGAACGGCGAGTTTAGTCGGCACTATATTCCCGATATCGTTCGTGGCCCGTTTCCCCCAGTACTGCAGCATTTTCAATATCAAATTCTCCATTCGACTTTCGTCGTTTCCTGTCTAACCGGTGCATGCTGTGACATGGCGGCGTCTCATGGTCAATCCCAGAGTATTCCGCATGGCACATTGACGAGGGTCCCGTGCACTTCGCGAGAGGGCTGGTGAAGTTTTAACATAGCCCACTCGCCAGTGCACTGCTATCGGGTATTCGAAATTTATGATCAGCGCCCTTTGGATGACGGATAACTTCCATGAGCTCCTTCAACTTTCGATCTAGCTTGCTGCCTTGCTACTTCGGAATTGCATTTTCCATGCCGCGAACGTTTGACTTATTTTCCCAGGCATTTGCTGAGGATGTATGCAGGATGTTGTGTGGAATAATTTGTGGATGGGTGTGTTGGTTAGGTGCAGGTGACGTGCAGGTCCTGTAGAAGAGGAAAACGGGCTTTGCCAATTTCTGTATATAGGTTTCTGTTTCAAGATGGAGGTGGACGGAGGAGGGGGAGTCATATTAGATCCGCTGATCTCTTTTTGAATTCTCTTTCCCGTGTAACGAGGATGTATGGGGAGAGGGACTGTGAGGGAGGTTTCTATCCATGGATTACGTAGCTGACCTATATCTCAGGTATAGGGAATGTTTGCAAGAAACGCATGCAGAGGAGCGGTTTATCAGGTTTTTCAAGAAGGAAGGTTTCAAATGATTCGAAGTCGCGATGTTTGGATTTGTGGCATCACTCCACATTGTTTTAGTTACTTTTGTTAATACCAGACAGGGTTTCTACTGATTCGTTGATTGGAAATCTTTAAATTAAAATTAAATCTGAATTTTTTAATAATTTGTAGTTACGTCTGCTCAACGTGAATGAATTAATTTGGAAAATATGGGCTTAGTATTTTGGCAATCAATATTCATATGAACAATTGTTATTTCAATATTTTTGGCATCGGCTATTTTCCATGCTGTTTTTTTTATATTATTTCTTTAATTTCGGGTATTTTAGTTCTGTGGAAATTGTAGGGATAATATTTTCTCTTTTCCCTTCATTTCTCTTTGGATGTGTAAAATACGCATGAAAATCACACTGTAATTCATTTTCGTTCATGAATTCAAATATTCAAAAATCTTTTCACGTTTTATATTTCCGTTTTTATCATATTTCTGTAATATTCACTCACTGCTTGAACTCAATATTCCATTCTGTAGGATAACTAATTGCAAAAGGGGAACGAGATGCAGGAGTGTAATAATATTCAGTAAAAGCTACGTAAAACATTAGCCCTTTGACATAGGAAAAACTGTGGTAAAAAGCAACAACTCAAAGCTTTTTATGCCAAAACTCGAATACATTTCATGCTAAAATGAAAGAAGAAAAGCACATGTTCGTTTGAGAAATGAATGGATACAATTATTCTACCTCAATATTTCACGTGTAGTTATTTTTAATATAATCATTATCTTCTATTCGTTATGTAGGTCACAACCTTAGAACAAATGGCATGAGGAGGGTCACTTCCCGAGTGCAAAGGGTTAATTATGCTACACAACGCGCGATCGCAACTCGCATTTCTTATCTCTCGCATGCTCCATCTGACTGTCTAGAACCGGCTGCCAACTTTTATTCTTCGGCATCCTTTATAGCTCCACATATACTTCACACTCGTATTATTTGTCACCAAGGGTCGAAAAACTCCACGTGCATTCTAGGAACTTATTCACTCATTCTCGCGCCACCGACAATCTAACAAACATCCACTCGATCCGTTGCCACACCTTGTTCGCACACTTGTCAATCGCACCGACAATCGCTCGATCCCTTGCCACACCGTCCGGCAATCCCTCGATCCACTGCCACATCGCCCGACAATCCCTCGATCCACTGCCACGTTGCCTGACACTCGCTCGATCCATTGGTCACGTGTGCCGACAATTGCTTGATCCTCTCCTCCAAAATATTTACCATACTATAACCTTATTTGATTTTGCTCCCCAAATATACAGGTTCCTCCACACTGAATATATCGTGGCCTTAGTAACTATTTTCAAAGATGTCGTTCAAAATTCCGTCTTCAACGTTATCCTCTTAGTCATTCGTCTTCGCGATTTTTTGTAATGGGGTCTTCTTGGCCTGTCCGTGTTCGACTATCTCCAATTCGAGGAAGCTTAGTTTAAAATATTTTTTTCGATATTAATAACATGCTTTATCTTTTAAAAAAATCCCTGTTTCCTGACGCCACACTGGTGCGTCCCATCTAAATCATCGCTCCAAGAATAAAAAGATCGAAGGAGGTCAAGCGATTTGCCATCGCGTTCAACGTTTCCAATTTGAGGAGATCTGTACAACGATCTCATAGGATCTAACCATAGGGTGGGGAGAATAGTAATGCTTTTTGGTAAGAGGTTTGTGAGAAGCAGCACTTACTCCAGAACTATTGCATCGAGAACTATATGCTCCATTTTCCAACAGCGAAATTTCTGATATATTGCTATTCTTGTCTTTATCTTTGTTTTTATTTTTATCGTGAGCTCTAAAAAAATGGTAACGCAGGAGCATAAACTAACAGTACCTCTTGAATCATTTAATGGAACAGCCGAACCGTGTAATTCATATACATGTATATATGCTATGAGGCTGTAATGTTTGGATATCTGTTTTATGATGAAAGATGGGATAATACGCTATGAACGTCATGGGGTTGTCACGTCACACGTGGAACTTATTTTGAAGATGAATAGCTTCGCGTTGTAATGAAAGGGAAGAAGAAAGTGAATAAGATGAATGAGGGAGAAGAAAGAAAAAATACTTTTCGTCCGAGGCCTTTTAGCAAACTCACCTAACAACGCTACCTTTCTTATAGGTCCATGTCTCATTGAACTAAATCACGCGATGTGGACATTTGTGTGAAAGAATTGATTAGGTGAGGATATTTAAAAATTGTGTTTTGTTTTGAGATTGTGTAGGTTGGTTGTTATACATTAGTCATAAATTGACCAGAAAGAATTTATTTAGGTGGATCTTCTTGTGGTTTCAATTGTAGTTTCTGTTTATTATAAGACATTGCTACGAAATAGATTTTCAGTATCTCAAGTCTTGGTAAGGTGAATCTATTTTTATCTATTATTTATTTTAAGCACAGGATATATTTAGTGATTTTCGTGTGTTATGAGACACCTTGTAGACACCTTGTTATATATGCAATTTTGACAAACAGTCGTTTCTAGAGTATATCTTCATTTTTCTGTTATCGGAAAATAGCCCTTTTCTATTTGACTATGAAGGAAATAGGTTTGCGAATTTCGATCCCTGCTGTTGGAGGAAACGCGATATCCTATCTTCACCTGGAGATCGTTACTTCGGGGTTAATCCCAATTTTCTTGGAATATGAGCCAAAAGAAGAGCGTACGCCACAGGAAGTCCTTTTCCAAAGAAATGCGCTGAAAAGTTCACTAGTACTTTATTATCCTCACCTTTATTTATAACAACTGGACCATCCAAGTCTGAAAGCTTAATTTTCGGCATCTATACCATTCCGATCACTCACACTTGTGCTTCAGAATTCTATTTTTACTTATACGTCGGAAACCTATTACCATCGATCGAAGCAGAGGAATTGTCATATTTTCTTGGAAGGAAAGAACATGTTTCAAAATAAATCTATTAGACAGAAATGCATATGGTGGAAGACACCGATTTTCGTTGAAAAAATATCTTTTCATTAGGCATTTTATTATTGATCTACGATTGAAATATTCCTTTATCGTCATTTGAGTGACATTTCTTATACTTTTTCTTGTATTGTTTCCTATCAATTGTACACTTAGGGGCGGTATATTGAAGAATAATTGTACACTAACATCTCGTATACTTGAGTAAAAGTTCTCCATAGAGATTGTTACACCATATGTTCTAACTCGAGTTATTTGCATTTTAGTTATTTTGCCATGTTCGTACAGGTGTATTAAATTGTTCGACTAATCGATGTTTGTTCATTACCCGAATTTCAACACTATCAACTCATGTTTATTCAGGACAACAAAGCTTGAATATATATCACGATATATCTACATAGCTAGCTTGAAACGAGTCGTTCGATAAGCAAAGGTAGAAACGTCCATGTCATCGCGGACAGTTTTGCATGTTCCTCCTATGACGCTGTCCTGGGGAGAACCTCATGTAAATCGAGCCTTGCAAGTGGAAGTTGGGTCTTGCATAGAGTCCGTACGGTTGGTTTAAAACGAAGCATCCACTGACATTTACATGTGACACACTCAATCATTATTCCTATGTCGAACTGTTCGACACCGTGTCACTTATGGCTTGGACCGCAAAGAGTGACCATCAATTACCATATACTCCTCTCAGTCCTCGAAAATTTTCAATCAAAATCAGTATTTTACTCCAATTTTCTAAATTCTATTTCACGTCACATTTTATACAATTAATAGAAACAGCCGGTAGAATTGTGGGAACTTGTTCGACAGTCTTATCTGAACCAAAGATATTCGTCAGCAGCAGCCGAAAGTTCCAAAATATAGTAACACTGATGGCCAAAACATTAACTCCTAAATTCTAGAACTTGAACATCTGACTGCTTCTCGGCCATACGGGGGCACTCTTGAGATCCCAACCTTTATTCGAGAGAGATAGATTAACTCTTTGCGCTCGACGATTTTTTAGCTAAAGAAGGGTACGAGTTGAAAAATTTTCTGTTATAAAGCTGATGATATTTCTTGAGCAGTAAGTAAGGAATCGTATAATAATTAACACGTAGAATTATTTAATTTCGATACTTCGCACATTGTTAAATTATTTAAAATTTGATACATTAATTAATATCTAGCTTGGAAATTTTATCAAATGGCGACTGAAGGGCGCATCTCGAGTGCGAAGGGTTAATAGAAAGAATACAGGGGAAGATCAACCGAAAATTTGACTCCATCGCTATCGATAGCACGGCCCAACAAACATCACCTTGTCTCCCCAAACTCCCTGAATACGTTCTCCATTGTCGAGTGTTCGCCGTTTTCCGGATTCCGTTCACATAAAGGGATGGACTGTTTAATCGCGGTGGTCAGGGCGAACGGACACGTAGTTTGATGGAGTATCGGATGGCGCTTAACAAACGGCAAGTCAACGTTCGGATCAGATATAATTTCGGGTCAGATTCATCGACGAAGCTAGACCCGAGGGGTCGTGCATGCGAGAGAGAAAGAGAGGGACCGATGGAGTAGCGGATAGGCGGCGCGAGAGGACACGATTTATCACTCATCGGTGAAAACGAGCGTAACACCGGCACCGTATAATTGCGCGTATATCGTTGACCTGTAGTTATCGCTGATAACCGGAATCATCGATCGCGCACACCCCTCATTTTCCGCACGATTTTCGATTACCATTCGACGCGTTTACGAGCCGTCAGTAACTACGTGGATCGCGATAGACGGACCCATGTGCACGTATCGAAAAGCGGCATTTCGCGAACGCGTGTTATTACTCCAGCTTTCGGCAACCTCACCCTCGTTTTCCTTCTGTGCTGCCTAGGACTTTGAGGGTAACAGCGATGAAATGTGTCAGTCCCGATGCTAGTACAGTTTATGTCACGATCTACTGGCCCAGGTATTTTTATTTGAGAAAGGAAGCTGTGTATCTCATAGGATATCTTTTTCTTTGATAGCTCACATAATCGTGTTATGAATCAGTCGCTGTAGAGGTTGCACGAGTCACTAATGCATCGTGGCTTGCGAGACAGTTCCCTAATGACTCTAGCATGAATTCTTTAAAGGAAGCTTTCAGAGGAACAGTATGCTCATTCCAAACTTCCTAGATACACTTTCTGCTTGTTCGAAAGAATGCTTAATTTTCTGACAGAGTTACGAAAATTTGTAATGGTGCTTTTTAGGGTAACTTAATATTTAGGGGGATGGTTGAAGTAGTTCGCAGTAGGTCGAGACTCGCAGTACAATATTTCAATTTGACGAAATATCAAATCCTTTACCTCACACCTTCTGACTCTATTAAAACCCAAATGTTTGTACATTCGTGAAATTCGTTTGATATGTTCTGAAAATTCTTCCTGTCGCCTTATTCAACGTGGATTGGCAGGAAATAAACAAAGAGTTCACGTGATGAACGCAGATAAGTGGCTGCTGAGGGTTAATGCTCAGGGCCGCTTTTTATTGGCCCCTGAGAAGGGCTCTCGGATGACACGCATACACCGTCACCCAAAAACCCAGATATCTTTGCCTCCTTTCTTACACGATTGTATAATAATATCGATGATGTTTAATTAATAATATCACATTAATATTCAGGATGAGTAATTTTTGTTACGTTTAATATCACGTTTCGCCCCTGTTATAATTATTGCTGTTTATAATTCCTGTCGATTCTCGTTCAACTTGGTACAGTCAGTTTATTCACCAGCCCTTGCTCACTCGTTCTCCTTCATCAGTCATTCTCAACATTTGACTATATCCACGAAATGATTCGTGCAACGAAGTATCACGTCCAGTTTATTTCTGTTACGTCAGTGTACAACAAATATAGGTAACGATAATCCCGTAACAATCCTTGCATGTCACCATCGTGACGAGGCCAGTTAAAGAGATCTGTTTTCATTTGGCGAGTCTGTTTTCAGTGCGTTTTTATGCGGCACTGGGCGACTGTGATACGCGCGAAATCTAAGCGTTGAAATGGGGTAGTTGGAAGGTTAAATGAAAAATTGCTCTTCACTGTTGCGGATTGAACAATACCGGCTTTTTATTATACGCTCGACGATAAGGATCTGCGAACCTCTAGGCTCCGCGTACGTGCGTCGAATTTTAAAATGCACTTAACGCCAGAGAACGGAGCCGAATCTATATCGACGGAAAGTTTCCTCCTCCTTTAATTGGATCCGTTTCTATTAACGGGCAAACACGGATTATCGTCCTAGCGGCGAGCTGTTCTTTTTAATTTTGCTAGCGGGCAATGTGTGCAGACGTGGTTATGTTTTCGATACCAACTTCATTTTTGTAATACAATTTTTATCGCGCGTGCTGCAATGTGAAATATTTTCTCTTCCAATTTATCTTCTTTCTAGTTCACCAAAATGACGTCACTCAGAGATGCTAATTATACTCTAATATCTACCAATAATTGTTCGAAATTTGTTGTTAATGCTTCTCCTATTTATTTTGTCAGTAATTTTGATGATTCAGAATACAGGAAAATGGGAACTTAGGCGAAATGAGTTTGCTATAAAATTATTAATGTAAGTATTCAGAAGGGAAGTTTTTTTGGAGCCTTTGGAAGTTTATCTTTCCGTATGTTGTACTGCGTAAATTTTATTTAAGAGAATCTAATTGAGAGAAGAAATATGAGACTCCAGTATTAATTTAATTCCAGTGTCGGATAACAGTGTTAATAGCTGAGATGGAAGGTGTTAGCAAATGCTTGAAACTTTGGAACAATCAATACACAATACGCATATTGATACGATAATTGGGGTAGATATGGCTATGATACGTCTCTATCATTACCAATGCATAACTGTTGAAACTCAATGTTTCCCTTGCCATGTTTGTCTGTTCGTTTTAGACAAGTGTTACTACAATAATTGCAGCATTAATATATATAGCAAGATCATTTTCGTTTAATATCAGGCCATGGAATTATGCTTTCCTCAAATTACCATGAATAATGACCGACAGTGCTCTATCACGTTTCCAAGTGATCGATCAGCCTTATGGGAAAACCTATTACGAAATGGAGTATCCTTTTTGGAGCAGATCCACACGCGAGTTTCTGATTAGAACTTTCCTTTTTCGAGGATGATCATGGGTTCTGAGAGTCCCATAGGAATACAACATTCCCTTGCATACACCTCTTTTGTATTACGTTCGATCCATTAATGTACACATTGTTAAATTTTCATTTCCTTCCTTAAGAGTTCCCTTCGTTCCATGTAACATGACGTGACGTGAAACAATAGAAGTTAATTTTCGACACAAGAGCATGTACACGGGCCCTGTAGTGGATTAATCAATCTCAATTTTTCCTTCGACTTTTCTACATCCCGAGATTTCACGAACCTTGTTTCTTGAAAGCTAGTTTTAACCAGGCCAACAGAAATACGCTCAGACGTTTTAACAGCATAATTCAACCTTCCCCAGCATAGTCTACCACTCATTGTGAACCCATAAAATCTGCTCTCTTACATCTCAATAGTCACTTGGAAAGATCGAGAACAAGCAACCTGTAATTCTTCCAAAAATATTCTTGCAAAGGTAACATAATTCCCAAGATATCTTATGTTAGTCGATACGAGATTTCACGTACTAACAGGTGTGAAAGATATTGGCATAAGAGCACTGAGACATAAATAGAATTCAAATAAAAAATTTATCTAAAATATACATTGAAATTCGAATAGAATATAATAATTAATATAATAACGTAATAATTAAACAAAAATTCACAGAGAAGGAGAAAAGAATCAATATCGAACTCAGTTATACAGAATATAATAGAACTCAGAATTATTGGTCAGACTTACCACACGCGATGCTTTCAGCCCGTAATGAAAATTCGTATAATCTATTTTGATTGCGTTAGAAATATCACATTGTAACTTAAAACAACTTCGAGTTGTCAATATTGCACAGAGTATAATATAATTCCAGCGGCGATAAATTTAACGTGAAACGTAGAAATATTACATTTGATACTCACCGTTTTCATTTTCATTGAATATCAATTCCTTCGAACGTAACTGAGATGTTAGTCTCGCGTCTCGTAACTTCGCGTGGAAACAAAGATGGCGCGGTAAGTCATAACAGCGACTTGCCCCCTATCCGAAGGAAGCCACATTGTCGTCCGAATTCATAAAATTTTTCCCATTTCTCGAGCGTTTGTTTAAGGTAGTTGGTCTCAAGTGCTTACGCCAATGTCGAGTGTTTTCAATTTACTTTCCCGTTCGCTTTTCCAACCTTATAAAACACTGTTTCCACGCGATGACTGTCTCCAAAGACCAGGCATGTATCTTTAAGAGCACTCTACGCGCTCCGAGTGCACGACCGGAGTGCATAAATTGAGGAAGGTCAATGATTCGCTACCAGGTAGGAAACATCGATTCACCGTTGAACATCCTTAGGTTACGCCCGGTGAAGTTGGTACTTAAACGAAGCGCCATATCTGAGAAGCCTGCTCTATGTGTGTTCACGTCAGTGGTTCAGCGACCTACCATCAATGTCGTTGAATAAATATGAAAAAGCGAAGAGGTAGAGGAGAGTTTCTTGCAACTTGAAGCGCAATATTATTTTTATTTCTCTTGAGAATGGAGGAAAAGCGAGGGAAACAAAATTATTTTATTCGGCGAGACAAATGTTTAAAACGAACAATTGGGAATAAGAAGTATATAGGGTTTAAAATATAAAATCATATATCAATAATATCCTTTTAATATATACGTCAAAAACAAATTATATTAGGTCTATCGGAAAGTTGTCCGTTAATGTCACCTAAAGTTTTATCGAATTCACTATACTTTCCAGACTTATCCCTTTGCACTCGAGAGTCGCCATTTAATCAAATTTCCAAGTCCGATATTAATTAATATATGAAATTTCAAATTATGTAACAGCGTGCGAGGTATCGAAATTAAGTAATTCTACAATTCTACTATTATGTAATTCTTTATTTACTGTTCAGAAAGGTATCGTCAGTATTTTAGTAGAGAATCTTTGAATTTCTACTCTTCTCTAGCCAAATAATCGTCGAGTGCAAAGGGTTAATACCTAATTCCACCAAAATGATATTGTTAGATAAATATAAATAAATTTGTTGAAAATGTATTATTTTCTTTTACTTCAAAAGCGGACAGAACTTTTCGGTAGACCTAATATGTGACTTGGACTTAGCTTTGTGAATTTCTACTCTTCTCTAGCCAAATAATCGTCGAGTGCAAAGGGTTAATACCTAATTCCACCATCCTGGGAAGTGGTCATAAGTAACGATGAAAATGATATTGTTAGTTAAATATAAATAAATTTGTTGAAAATGTATTATTTTCTTTTACTTCAAAAACGGACAGAACTTCGGTAGACCTAATATGTAACTTGGACTTAGCTTTTGCAGTAACATAATGTATGACTTCTGGGTTAAAGCTTCGTTAGCTCCAGCTTCTGGGAAAAATCGTAGAATATCGACCCCTTCCGTTCCAAAAACGAGATACCCATCGAAAATCAATTCACTTTGAGAAATCTCTCCTCTGCTTCCATTTCGATTCAATGATCCCTCCATCTCCCCATGACCCAGGGCCAGCCATTCCCAACGCCATTTGTTACCCTCTTTCACGTCTAACTCTAATCGACTTCACGAGGCCATAACCGAAATATCGTAACATTGGAACACTTTCGGCCGCCTAACGGAAAAGTATTATCACAGGGTCGTTTAATTGATATGATGTATCCATCACAACGAAATCCCCTTTATTCGTTGCTCCAGTAGCCATGGTAACATCGACGCCGACAGTGAGACTGCTCGATGGTTGAAAGCTATCGTCGTCCATTCTGTAGCCTCCCATCGTCATTGCATTCGCGACTAGTTCGTCCGGTTTCACCCGAATTTCTAATGATCGTTTAACCACTCGCAACGAGTCTCGTTTTTCACTCGATCCAGAGGGCGGCTGTGGGAGGGGTAGAAAAATGGCCTCTCGTGGACGGGAACACCCGCGAACGCGGGCATTTCGACGAGAGGTGGGAATAAAAAAAAAGGGGGCTGCAAAATGGGAGAATCCGGATCGTAATTGAAAAACAGTAGCGGTGCGACACGCGTGGCAACAATTGGTAATCGCACGTTCTTCCGTTCGTCTCGCGGCCGTGTTTAATTATTGACCATGCGCGATACCGTTTTATCGATGAATGCGCGCTGACGAGCGAGCCACACTCGTTTCCCTGCGGGTCCGAATAATCGGATCGACCTTGGATTGCGGGGCTACGTCGCGTTGGGTTGGACCTTGTGGAACGGGGGCTTTCGAGGAAGAACGCTGTCCTGTTTTTGACCATCGAAACGTATAATTAACGAGGATTGAAAAAGGCCGTGGTTCGAGGTATCGAGTAGCCTCTTTCGAATTCGCGAGCAGGATAAATAGGGGTGAATGTTTATGGTAACGCGTCCATCGAATGGGATCTGGGTCTGTAAGATGCATACACGTGACATTCGCAAATCGCCCGAGTAGTGATACGAAGATTACCGATGGTCGAGCTAGGGTGGAATTTGTATATGAAAATAATTTATTGGAATAGGTGTAGGTCTCCTTGGCCTTATTCAGTTACAGCTTGAGGTTATTGAGGGATCTGAGAATGGATAAACATATGGTAATAGGTCTTTGAATTGCAAGGGATTGATGTTTCGAGTAATTGATACTGTATTGTAATTTACATTATAATTTAAATATCTTATGCTGAACTCATGGTTCATTCAGAATGTAATGGTGCAGAAATATCTACTAACGATAAATTGCAATGCTGTAGATTCAGTAGTCATTATTATTTATTAAATTCGAGTTTTATATTTTTCGAGTCGATATTATTTTACGATATAAGTAAATCTGGCGGATCGATCATAGTATCGAAGAATTTACGGAGGAATTCCAATTAACCAAAATTCAGGAAAGTTCAAGAATCCATCACCGTTCGACCTTGCAGCATCTTGAAGATGAATTACCATATGTCGTTCACCGTCGATCAAGAGCAAACTTCCGGAAGCTCGATTGAACTTCTAACTTTGAACATCCCGCTCCTGTGTACCAACAGCGTTCTTTAAACGCGTGAAATTTGTCTTATACAGGACATATCTGTTCCGATATATATCATCAATTTCTGCCTCTTTTTATACTTGTCGCAATTAAAGCATAACTTAAGTAATCTTCGTAATTATCAATTCACATTTACAGTGGCTCATGAAAATTTGATCCCTGTTTCTTCTTCAATGTAACTGTATAATGATGTTGGATAGCGCGTAACTTTTCAAATAAGAAATGTTTTACTTTGCTGCTTTTATCACCCCGTAGTACAAATTTCTCCCTGTGAGATCCCGCTTAAGAAACACAAAAATTGTTAACCCTTTGTACTCGAGAGGCGATCTTCAGTCACTATTTAATCAAATTTTGAAGACTGATATTAATTAATATATGAAATTCAAGATAATGTAATAGTGTGCGAGATATTGAAATCAGATAATTCTACGTGTTGATTACTATACGTTTACTGCTCAAAAAAATATCGTCAGCTGTATAGCAGAGAATCTTTGAATATTTACTCTTCTCTAGATCCTCGAGTGCAAAGGATTAAAATTCTAATCGTTGGTTTTACCCTCTCAAAGTTATTTCCCACCGACGAAAAAATTCGTTAATGTAATTCGTTATGCTCTACGTGCACGCAAACTTTCATTAAAATCAGAATTTTTGGGTTAGAGAATTCTTTCGAAATATAGCATCAGAAACTTTCGCGAACTATTGCATACATTTGAAATAAAAATTTGCTAATACTTCGTTTCTGACCACGTCGTACAGCTCCATCCTTTCAATATTCGACATCAGATTATCAACATGGTTCCATATCACCATGATAGAACTCGCAGGATAGGATGATCGTGATCCAGGGTGGCATTCGCGAAGTTCCCAGGCTCTTTGTGCTCCGTAAATTTCGTCGTTCCGCTAGAAGGGGACAGAATCGTTAGGAAGTTAATGGGCATGGCGGATCAAATTTCGGGACGTGGTATATGGTCGTTTATGGCGGAAGAAAAGCGCAGGCAAAGTTAATGGCGACGGTTGAGCGGGGGAGGACTGGGAAACAATTAAAACAGAGCATGTCAAACAGCCGAACGAGAACGATTGTCTTTTGTGCGACGGGTCCCAGTGGACAGGGCGTAAGTGACGGTTGATTGATTCGACTTGATTGAATAATGGAGAACGTGCATGGGTTGTATTAGCTGTTTCGTTGTTTACCACGAATGGAGACTAGTTTTGGTAGTTTATTGTAGGAACATATGTCTGGGAGGGGGCAGATATTGTTGAAGTAAAATACAGGCATCATTTATTTCGGTAGTGTGCTACACAGATATGTGGAGGTTGTAAAACTAACCCAAGTGATCATGTTTCGAGTGTTGGAACAGGGAAACTTTTATTTAGTCCTTCTCTTATTTTTTTCAAGTACAGACAAATACAGATAAATTTATTTCCTATGGTATGAAATTTATATTGAAATTCGTCTGTATTTGTTATGTAAAATTACAGGAATAAAATTTTACGTCGACTTCGTTATACTTTTAAGTCTTACTGTACTAGTAGAGAATTCAGAAAAGAATTAGGTAAACATTCGTATGTCACTTGTTACATATGTTACATATAAGCAAGTAAAATATTTATTCAGTTGTTAGCAGTTTTTCAACGAGAAAATAATTCCTTGCAGTGATAAAATATTTCCTTTATTAACGTGTTCTTATTAGCCTTTCATTGTACTTACAATTAGCTCTACATGAAACGACATCGTTACACGACATTTTACGGGAACACAATTAACGTGTTACAAAAGAATTACGTGCGAGGCAGGTAAAATAATTTTGTAGATTACTATCCTTTCATATCGTTTACTCGTTCAGCATATGACCGTGTTAAAATGAAAATATTTTCCTAACGAAGATATGCACATATAAAGCAAGAGATACGTAATAACGTAAACATAATATATCCGTTTAACCAAATCGAATCGGTTTTGAAAATAGTATTCAGCCACTCTACTTTGTTAAACGTAAGAAACGAATTTTCATAAATTCAACTAAGTGGAAAATTTGTCAAAGCGAAAGTAAAAGAATTTAATCTTAAATCAAGCAGTAAAATCAACTCCAAAGTTAACAACGATAATAAAAACTTTCCATATTAGTATGCATGGAGAGAAACAAGGAGCCAAGAACCATTCTTTTGAGAATTAGTCATCCTATAGTCACTGCGACGAGGTAGTATCACCGAGGTCGGTTTCAACAAGCGCCATTTGCATGTGTCCGAGTTACAGCCCCTCATTCAGTCGTTCTTAATACCGAATTTATTAGCCTAGGAACTTTATCCCTGAGGCTTCGCGTACATTTTCAACAACCCTTTTACGCGCCATTAGAGGGAAATTACTGGTCGCGACAAGTTGCTCGTGTGCAACTTTACACCTTGCCACGATCGCGTGCGACAGCGTAGTTAGTGCACTGAAGAAAAAGAGTTGGTCCGCTTCTGTCTCGCCGTCACCAGATAGCGCCTGCGTCGCACGTCGCTCCACGCGAAATTATTTAGGCATTATGGCCGATAGTCCTTTGCTACAAAGCTCATCATCTCATGGGGGATCTCGTTTGAGATAATTGTTTCACGTTTATGTGGTTAGTTCTGCGACTTCTGGCTGAAATATGGCCAATTAGCCAAGTGTGACTGAGGTCACGTGATAGTGGAATCTCTTACCTCAGTTACAGTAATGTTTTTGCGTATTATTTTTCGTTATTTCGTGACAATTGATTGGGAGAAAGTATGTTAGTCTTGATTTGTCATTTGTTGCATATTTTTTCTTTTGTTTAGAAGTGTTCTTGCTGAGGTATACAAGGACAAAAGTATAACAGCGATCATACGCGTCAGTGGTAACAAACGTGTTAAGGAATGTAAAACAGGTTGTATTAATTAACAGAGTTCACGAATTCTGTTTACTTTGATTTATTTGTCGAGTAATGGCTGAAGATAAATTAAAGTCTGCTCCATCATATGCACAGTAAAATTGTCCCAGTATATTAAAATTCTTTTATGAATAATAAAACGAAAGATGAATGTAATAAGAGGTAATTGAATAAGGGAAAGGAATTTAAAGTTTGTATGTGATTGCTTGTGAAATAATAAAACTAAACGTTACCTAACTCAAGATGGTGTTAGAATATATGCCGACGATGATCTTTTATGGCAAAATTTATACAGCAGTCACTTAATACTGGTATCAGTAACCCAATCTACATCTGTAATGAATTGCAAATATCTTGAATCTAGTAGTTCTCATGCTGGTATCGCTTTTCAAAGGAAGATTATGCTTCGCTTGAAAACGATACTAATTTCTAGGACTCAGTGCGAGTGGCGACTACGCAAGGGTCTCACTTACAGCTTAATATATTATTCCTTAAATTGAAACTCTTTGCATTGACTCAAGTTACGCTTAAAATATATCAGAAGGACTAGAGTTAATTTACGTATGGATATAAAGAGTTTACGAGGATAGGCAAGTAGAAATTAATTAAATGTGATGGTAATTATTTCAAGAGACACCTCATAGTGGTAGAATAATACACGTTTAACCAGTTAGCTGTGATTGACGAGTATACTCGTCATGACACAAAACCCTGCCACTTCTCCATGACGAGTATACTCGTCATGCGTAAAAAATAGTGACCATTGGCAATTTAAATTGTAAATTGTTTATTTTTGTGAAAGATAAAACATATTATCTAATTTCAAGATGTTTAAAATATTTTGAGGTTACGCTGAAATAAAAGAAACAAATGAAAAATATGAATAATTTGCTAGCTCGAAATTACCTAGCTATTTTTTGACGGTCACTAAAATTCATAGATATTCATAAAAACGATTCAATGGAAGAATAGATGTTAACCAAATAAGTAAATATTAGTAACAAAATTATCAATTTTCTGAAATAAATTCATCTCCTTGATCCAATATTTTAACAACGACACATACTCTGTGATTGACGATTATACTCGTCATCGCTCAATTTTCGCGACACATATAGGGGGCGTCACAGCTAACTGGTTAAAGGAAATTAGAAGGACTTAATTGAACAATAGCAAATTATCCTGCAATTATTTCTTTCTGTAAATAGAAAAGGATATCAGAATTACGTTTAAATTAAATTTCAAAAGCTTTGAAATATTTCGAAAGTATAAAAATCACTGCTCCTTTATAAAAATAACAGACGTCCATTGTGAATTAAACGAACTTCAGCACGCGAAAGAATTTTGGATTTAATAGAAATAGTTTGGACTTAGATTTACTTAATTGTCCTAGAAATATTTTCATAACTATCACCAAAGTTTGAATTTATTATAGAAGAACTAGCAAAATTTGACAGAGACGGTCTGATAATTCAAACACTTAACCCATGTTAGCAATTAATATCACAGGAATAAGTAATTAGAATTTCTATATTATTTTAGGTTATGTGGGATGGTCGGACGTGAATAGGATGGACAAGGGCTATCTGATAGCTCACGACTACTCTATTCACATCACAGAACCATCCTGGTTAGTTTCGTGATCCCCGTGATACGAAGTCAGAGAAGTAAATGAGATCGAGCTGCGCTTCTGCGACCCTTAAACAGACAGCGACCGCTATCTTGGAAACCTCGCGCGGAAATTCACGTTTACCCCCGAAGATTAAATTTTCTGTTACAGTAGCTTATAGTTTATTCATTCTAGTGCACACTAACAATTGTTAATTTCGCGTAAAAATACCTTTATTATCCTTTCTGTAAGTACACACATATAAATTGGTACGTGATATTTAAAAATGTGAAATACTAATTATCATCATCAATTGAAAACGGTTATTGTCAAATATATATTTCCAAAGTTTGCACAAGATTTAAAGCACAGAAGCTACTGTTCTAGCATACATCTGTCGATCTGAAGATTGTTTAATGAATACAGGAATCTAAGCTTTTTACAGATTTTACTTTTCGAGATAAGTATTCATAGTAGAACAATGTACGCCGATATGAATAATTTGAAAGGTCTTCAATGATCCCGACACTCAGAAAAATCCTCATCTCCACTCGAAAGTGTTCCTCGACCCGCGAGGACGAGATTGATTATCAGCGAGGCGAGGAGCGGAACCAGACAGGCCAAACGCAATTAGAAGTCGCGAGATTGGGTTCTGATTTCGTTAGTCCTTGGATCTTTGGCTGGTGTTTGCTCGTACGATAACAAGATTCCATAAAGATAACGTAAACATAGTCCCGTTGTCTCGGCGGGGAGAAACGTCCTTTTCGTTCTGCTGGGCGCGCGTTCTCGCGATTCTTTCCCTTTCTTCGCCCAGTATGGTCCGTGAAATTGGTTTTCAAGAAGAAGTAATCTCGAGCTCCAAAGAGGTCCAATGTCCCCACGGAGGAGTACCTAATGAAGTGTACGTGAGAAACAAGTCATCGTCTGGTAAGAAGACCCGCGGGAGGGCAAACAGCGAGACTGCGGAAAGGCTGCGGTGAGAATCTTGTTCGTTGGCCAGGGCCGCGTTGCAGAAAGAAGTTTCGCGAAACTTTCACCGACCCTCCAATCTGTAGCGTCTCTTTTCGCACGTGCTGCCACGGAACGACTTTCGGTATCCGAACATTTTCCTTTGGCGAATCATTGGCCACTATTGTTGCCGAACTTTCCGCCAAGTTTATCTATTTGCTAAACGGAGACCAACGGATGCCCCCTAAAAAGCTGGCTGATCGCGTTTCATTAGGGACACACTGCTCCTACGGTTGGTGTATGGTGTTGTATACTGCCAGTCGTTTCGGGTGGTAATGTTTCGGGATAACGAGAGAATTCTTGCTCGGTTTCCTTTCTTAGAGTATGGCTACTTTTTCGTCTGCCTGGGTGGGCTTGAAACTTTGGTTTATGAGATTGGGAATGTCTTTAGTGAAGGAATTGTGCCGTGGAGGTTAGATAGTTGGGATAGCGAGGGAAAGTTCTGAGGGAAACGATCGAATTATGATTAATCTTTATATACTTTGCATTTAATTGTTTACGTAATTGTTTCGTGTCTATGACTACAAAAGTCTAGCATGAGAAATGTTGTACTATACAGTCGAGTGGTTATCAATGTCAGGAGTGTGGGTCTTATACTGGAAGAAGAGAATTCCTAAAATTGTGCCAGTAAAAGTAGAAAATGATTTGACGAAGTGCATTTTTATGCATTTTTAATACCCTTTGAATGGAGTTAGTGACATATTTCTATTAAATATTCTGGAAATGTTTCAATTTAAGGCACTGTTTTCAAATCTATGTGACAAAAATTCAATTGTATCATAATATTAAAAATGGAGAAAAGAAAGGCACAAATAATACGTGTATTCGACTTTCTCTGCTCTTTCATGTACAATAAGATGTTAGGAGAGAATTTTGTCGCCATCTTTAGTATTTGCAGGGTACACTTTGCAGCATATTATATAACTCACCTTCCAGCTGAATTCTAGGGCGTTAAAATTGATACACGAGGGAACGCAAGTACGTGTAATAAAATGTTGAAGAGAATAGTCAGATATGGAAACCGCGTAAGTAGGGCAGGTCTCGTACCTTTTTCAGCAGTAGCTAGTAGGTAGAGTGATTTAACGTGCTCCAGCTTCCTATAACTTTCCTTTTTTCGTGCAATTGCAACGATGCATTGATGCATGTAGTGACATTATACTGTCTAAACAGAATTCACTCTTTTAAATTATTATGGGGGTAGGATAAACGCATAACAAAATATTTCTCTGCAGCTTTCCTATATTCTAAAATTTGTATTAATTTTAAACAGATTTATTCAGAACACTGTAAAAGGAGGACCAGGGATATTGTCATCTCAGTCTTATTTATTTCACTTTCTAACAATTTTCGGGTTAAGGTGGTACCTTCGTATAAGGCTTTGAAATGAAGCATATGTTTTTTAGCAACGCTGTGCTGGAGATAGATTGATGAGTCTCATAATCACACCACTGTCCACAATAATGAATCATTGCGTTTTCAACGCAACGAGCTGCAATATTGCCTAAATATTAAGGCAACCCTTCAAATGGACATGAGTAATTCTCAGAAGCCTAGAAGCTTCGAACAATGCTAACCATAACACCCAGGATTATGAAAGCTTTCAAAACCTCAAATGACACTTATGTTGGGTCACCCTGTATGAAACTTATAGAGGGTTGGCGAGAGCCCCCGTTGAGCTCTTCTAAGGGTTAAGTACTAAAACTCACCCTACCTATCTCATAGCAGACCTCGCTAGACCCTGACATATGAACGCTTTGGCCTTCCTTCTTGATACTCTCATTGAAAATAGTTTGTAACGCCCTAGGTGGGACACCCTCTGGGTAGCTTCAAATATATTGCCTGTCAAGGGATACTAAGAGTCAGCAAGTAGCCATCAACTACTCCAAATATATCTCCCATTGCCATATTATTAACGCGTGAATGAAGAAATTTGAATTCTGATAATTTTTCTTCCTTTCTATTTTCTCTTTTATTAATTTTGAACCCGAAAACTTTATTAAGATAAAAAATTATGCAAGAATCAGAGTTCCAAATTTGAAGTTAAATTGATTATTTATTATCAGTAATAAATCTGAAATTAATATGTAATAATTAGTTATTGAATTATTGCGGAATAATCAAATACATCAAATAATTAAATACATGCTTTATTTGTATAAATGAATTCGTGATTTTATAAATTGCGAATTTACTTGAAATTAGTTGATCTCATTAGCACGAAGAAAATCTGCATTTTCATAATTTACAAATCATGTGCCTGTAAATAACAATGTTCGCTGGAAACATTACAATTGCAAATTAAAACTCAGCCCACGGCCAACCGTTCCCTAAGGATTCCAACTTTTCCCGGTTGTCGACCAACGAAATTGAAGAAAGATAGGAGAAAAAGCTTAAAAGCGGCTGGGTAATCACGCTGGTATCATAAAAGTGTAGCCGTATCGCGCGTGGTAGCCCACTTTTTCCTCCCTTCCGCGAAAGAACGCCATGGCTCGGTTTTTCGTAATCCCATCAGCGCTGTGTTAACGTTAACGAACATCTAATTGCCAGCCGTCCTTCAAATTATTCCAAAATGCCTTCGAGCATAATTCAAGGTTCAAATCACGACACGTAACCATGACCTCGACCTCTCTGCAAAGTCGTGCAACAATATCTCTGTCTCTCTTTCGGCTCTCATTCATGTTTGCACTTTGCTGGATCGAGATTGGAAGAAAGAGCCGGAGAAAGAGAGATAGAGACATGTCATTCAACATCCGTCACGGTCCACGACGTCTTTGTTCGCCGGCGCGTCGCTGTTCGCGCGGAACTTCCGGTTTGCAGAGTTTACCTAAGCGCGCACCATGAAACTGAACACTCGAACAAAAACGTGTCGTTGTAAGACCCGTTCTGCCCGTTTTTCCGCGCCACGTTCCTGTTCCACATCCCCTGTTCAGGAGTAAATCCGCGCGTAAATCGCGATAAACGTGCCACTTCACGATCCGATGATTACCGGTTGCATATGTCAGAGTTGGCCATAATTAAGGCGGCGTATGCGATTCGAGCGCCTCGTGCCTTTGGGACCAGTAACTGCTGTTGGCTGGCTCGTTTTCAGCTAACGGAGAGCGAGCCCCGTGGCTGTTGGCGAGAGCGCGAAGAAAGAGGGGCTAATAGGAACGGGATTGACGATGGAAGTGGCGGAACGAGGCTCGTTGTTAGATTGTCTGTGATGGATGGAAACGTTTGTTGTGGCGTACAGTCTGGCAATATGTGGGGCAACCTTCGGGCTTAGATTAGAAGCTGACGGAGAGGTTTATGTTGAGGTTAGGAGATCGTTAGAGTTCGCGCTGAGCTCTTGAATGATGAATTTATTGAGGTTAGCACGAGGTAATTAGATTTTCTGTTTCTTCGTTCCATTTAATTTAAAGGGACACGTAATGTTGCAGGATGCTTTGAAATGCGTTAGGAGATTAAATGGTCGGGGAAATAGGTATGATGTAAGTGTGGATTGAAAAGTATTGGTTGATGTCGACATTCGAAACTTGTAAACTTTCAGCTTCTATCAAGTTTTATAGCTGCGTTATATTGGTCTCACTCTGCCTCTGTTGAAATTGTTGTTGAATCAAGCAAAAACTGAACGTACACGTATGTGCTTTTACCCCTTAAAAGGATAATCACTAACCAAAGGAAACGTGATCGACAATTGTTCTCAGTGGCCCCGAAAGACGTACGACTGTAGTTCGAGTCAGTTCAATACGTGCCTTACAGGGTCGTAACACGTCTTATCTCGAATCTCAACCGGAAATAAAAAAAAGAAATTAAATGTGAGAAGTCTCTCTTTATAACTGCCGCCAATCGACAGATTTTGCCTTTCATTTGATTCTGTTGATACTACGACTATCCTTCCGCCGTATTAATTTTCGTTACGCCGATGTACTGAACTGAATCTTACGAGTTGTGGAGAAAATTGTTTTTAAAAATCCAGAGATTAATTTACAGCTGATCCTGTCGTAGCCCATTATTTCTCAGTAGTGGGTTGGTAAGTATATTTATAGCTGCTCGTACTGTTAATTATACCATTGTGAAACAGAGCTCTATTAATCAGACTATGGTACTAAAATCGCTACCCTGACTGCAATAAGAACGAGAAACGATAAGCCTGATTGCACTTAACAATTCATGCAATTCGTTTTGGATGTATAGATCTGAATGAAATCATCAGTTTCATAGGAACATTGATTGATTGGCTGAGAGGAATTGATTTTACTATACTTTATATTTTTGCTGTATTTTTATCTATAGTATTATATACTCGCACATTGTAGGAAGAACATTGTTATAGCTTCTAATTACAGGATGAAGTACTGTGAATTATAGACTTTCACGAATTATCGTAAATTATTATAGATCGCAATGAATTGTTTTGAACTGTCATGAATGGTTATAAATTATTCTATTGTAACAAAGTTTTTTGAAAAGGGAAAGCAAGAAGAAAGCAATATTTATTAACTAGCATGGTTTAAGTTTTCATCAGTTACTAGAGTAGCATCTATCACGTTTAATATTTTTTAATTACTACCCTTCTTATTCTATCCCCTTTTTCCAAGCCAGTTTGAAAACCTGCAACATTCTCTTGTTTCAGATTTGTATCCCATGAGGAAAGAGAAGACCGAGATCCTCGAGGTAAGACCGAGAGACCATTAACGAGTGCATGTGCGCCTCTGATGTGCTTACGTGGCCTAATGACAGCGCTTTCGAAGAAACGTGCCACGACTCGATTTAGATCCTTGCCCGTCCTCTAACCGATGCGATTGTTCCACTACTCTCATACGGTTTCTTTCCCCGCGTTTTCACCTAACATCATCTACCGCCCCTGTGTGAGATGCTCTCACCACGCCCATGAAAATCCAGGCAAGTTAAACACGCGATTATTACCTCAGACGTTCGAAGAAATTCATTTCTCGCCCGCCTGGTGATGCTAATTACTCACAGTCGAAAGTACCTGAAATTAAATGGTAGGATGCAGTGCGCGAAATCCAAGCAACTTCGACATTTTGGGGACAGTAAAAAACAAAGAAAATAACGAGACAGGGGTGAAATATTAGTAAAAGAGAGAGGAACAGAGATAGAGAGGGGGAAGTGGAGAGAAAATATAAAATGAAATAAAGTGAAATAAAATAAAAGGATGCGGGGAAATAAGAAAAACGAGGCTTAAATGAAAAACCCTGATCCGAAAGAGCATTTTATTTGGCTCGTTAATTGTAGTTGGAGCGAAAGTTCTCTCTCGCCAGCACTACCCAGTCGGTTGCTTTAAATTTATTAATTTTTAATGAACGATAGACAGAAACCAGAAAAACCAACTTTCTCACCTTTTCCGCTCTCAACCTTGTGTTCCTTCAAAGTTTTCCCCATCAGAACGTACTAGCATCTCTGCTTTTGTTACATCCGGAATAAAAGAACAACTTTCGAATAGGGGGGAAGTGCAAAGGGTGGAATTAAAAATCCTAGATTCGGTATAATGAGGTCGGTTTTTACGGCAAACATTGCAAAACCGATCTGCACCGCCGCGGAGGAGGCCTTGTTCTAAATACGCGCGCGCTGTCCGCGTTCCCCGTTCTCGTCTAATTGTTTGGTAAAAATGTCGGTACTGACGACGTTCGGCTAACCGACAACAAATTCATTCAGATTGCTCAGTCATCGTTGCGAATACTCTCGTTGTCCTCAATCCCCGACGATAAAGACAAGCATCCTGTGCGTCTGCAAGTTGGCGGAAGTATGACCCGAACGAGGTCTATTGTCCGTAAACTGCTATTTTTTCTCTCCATCGTTTTTGGAATTGTATTTAACTTTGGTATCTTATTTGAATTTAGAGTATTTGCATTGCAGCGAAAGCTGTCTTGCTGAAATTGGACTATTGCTAGGGCTTGGGTGGTTTCTTGTGAATCATGAATATAGAATATCGTTAACTGGAAACAATGTTGATGTTGATGTTGATTTTTGGAATTCAAACATATCGCAAGATCTTATATCGACAAAAATAATTATATATAATG
>NW_016908288.1:290-792 GCF_001483705.2 Eufriesea mexicana | reverse complement strand
CTAACTTTCTTACGTAAGTAAGGATGTGAGATTCTGTTGGAGTGCTTGCGGAATAGCAGTGCTTTGGAATCTTCCTGGAAAATTCAATTTTATTGACATTTTCGACAAATATCGTGGTGAGCTAACTTTCTTGCAGAAATAAGGAGGAAAGATTCCATATGCGTGTTATAGGCATTGCAATGCCATAGAGTCTTCCTGGAAAAATCAATTTTAATGACATTTTCGATTATTATCGTGGTGAGCAGCCACTGTTGCATAAATAAGGTGGAGTGAGACAGTTGGCGTGCTCTATCCTTTGCAATGCTATAGAATCTGGCCGGAAAGTTCAGTTTTATTGACATTTTCGAATAATATCGCGTTGAGCTAATTTCTTTTCATCGGTAAGGAGGAAAGATCCTTTTGGCATGCTATATCCATTGCAATGCTGTAGAATCTGGCTGGAAAACATAATTTTATTGTCATTTTCGACTAACGTCTTGGTGAGCTTACTTTCTTGCATAAA
>NW_016908288.1:0-238 GCF_001483705.2 Eufriesea mexicana | reverse complement strand
TCTGGATGGGAAAGTCTATATTATTGACATTATCGACTAATATCGCTGCGAGCTAACTTTCTTACATAAGTAAGGATGTAAGATTCTGTTGGAGTGCTAGCGGAATAGCAGTGCTTTGGAATCTTCCTGGAAAATTCAATTTTATTGACATTTTCGATTAATATCGTGGTGAGAGAACTTTCTTGCATAAATAAGGAGGAAAGATACTGTTGGCGTGCTATAGGCATTGCAATGCTAC
>NW_016908287.1:0-384 GCF_001483705.2 Eufriesea mexicana | reverse complement strand
AACGTCGTGGTGAGCCGACATCCTTGCATAAATAAGTAGGAAAGATTCTATTGGCACACTATACTCATTACAATGCTATAGAATTTGCCTCGAAAATTCAATTTTATTGACATTTTCGACTAATATTGTGGTGAGGTGACTTTCTTGCATAATTAAGAAGGAAAGATTCTATTGGCCAGTTATGGCCATTGCAATTCTGTAGTATCTGGATGGAAGATTCAATTTTACTGACATATTCGACAAATATCGTGGCGAGCTAACATTCTTGCATTAATAATGAGGAGAGAACCTATTGGCGTGCAACAGCCATTGCAATGATACAGAACCTGTCTGGAAAATTTAATTTTATTGACATTTTAGACTAATATCGTGGTGAGGTAACTT
>NW_016908286.1:0-584 GCF_001483705.2 Eufriesea mexicana | reverse complement strand
TGAATAGGTCGCACAACGTTTTTAATCCAATGGCATGTACAGCCATCTAGTTGCCAGAGAATAGGTCTATTCAAAATATATAAGCTGTCATAGCTTGGAGATTAGATCTCATAACGTCTTCAATCCAATGGCAAGTACAGCCATCTACTTGCCAGAGAATAGGTCTATTCAAAATATATAAGCTGTCATAGCTTGGAGATTAGATCTCATAACGTCTTCAATCCAATGGCAAGTACAGCCATCTACTTGCCAGAGAATAGGTCTATTCAAAATATATAAGCTGTCATAGCTTGGAGATTAGATCTCATAACGTCTTCAATCCAATGGCAAGTACAGCCATCTACTTGCCAGAGAATAGGTCTATTCGAAATCTATAACCTGTTATAGCATGGTGAATAGATCGCCTAACGCCTCCAATCAAGTGGCAAGAACAGCCATCTTCTTGCCAGAGAAGAGGCCTATTGTAAATCTATAGTCTGTTATAGCTTGGTGAATAGATCGCCTATCGCCTTGAATCCATCGGCAAGTACTGCCACCTACTTGCCAGTGCATAGGTCTATCCAAAATCAATAACCTGTTATAGC
>NW_016908285.1:0-541 GCF_001483705.2 Eufriesea mexicana | reverse complement strand
CGCGACCACTTCTGCAGGCTCTTCGAAGCCAAGCACAATATTGCAGAGCACATTAGATCACTGTAATGCACCACATGGTGGTGTACATTGCGAAGGTCGAAGCTATCCTAGCCAAACATACCATATCCAAATAAAGCCAAACGTGAGCTAACTCGAACTAACGTGCCACGGCCTCCACCGGTCGCTCCCCAAAGTCGAGCGGGGCATAGCAGAGATTGCAGAGAAATGTAGAGCGTGGAAATGTAAGGAATTGCAGTGTACAGCACATAAGACAGAGAAATCATAACCGCCCTTCCTAACCTGTCCCTACGGTACGTAACGTAACCCAACCTAACGCGCCGAGACCAATATTACTGGACACCACTGTACCAATCATAGCATATTAGAGCACGTTAGAGCGCTGAAATCAACCGAATAGCAGCGTATGGCACAAAAGTCAAAGTACCCCATCCTTACCTTGTCATACTCGACACATCCAAGCGTAACATAACTCAACCAAACATGACGAGACAGCTATTGCAGGCATCGACGGAGACAAGCA
>NW_016908284.1:0-2335 GCF_001483705.2 Eufriesea mexicana | reverse complement strand
TGTCCCTAGGGAATCCATCAATAGTGGTCTCGGCACGTTAGGTTAAATTTGGTTGCGTTAGGGTGTGCTACGTTTGGTTGGGTCAGTTTGGGCATGGATATGCCAAGATATCTCTGGCTTTTGTGCTTTACGTAGCGACGCCGCGGATTTCTGGGCTCTATTGTGCTCTAGCCTATTCTGCTTTGCTCTGTGGTGGTCAGCGCTATTGGCGTATGGCGGTTGGATGGAGATATGTTACGTTTGATTAGGTCAGTATATTGTAGTTCAGACATCTGTGCCTTACACTGTTATTCGGTGGATTTCAACGTTCTACAATTCACCACTATTCTCTGCACGACACTGTGGTGGCCAGCAATAGTGGTCGTGTCACCATAGGTTGAGTTATGTTATGCTTTGTTAAGCTAGGTTGGGTTATGTTCGTTTATGATGCCTTTGAGTTTTGTGCCCTACACTGCCGTTCGGCGCACATCTGCATTCTACAGAGTTCTAATTTGTTCAGCTTATTTCTGGTGAAGACAGCAATACTGCTGTCGGCACGTTATGTTGAGTTAGGCTACGTTTGGTTATGTCAGGTTAGTCCAGGTTATGTTAGTATATCTATGACTTTTGTGCTATGCACTGTAATGTGGCGGATTTCTGCGCTCTACAGTGCTCTGCTATTTTCTGACTGACTCTGTGGAGGACAACAATAATGGTGTTTGCACGTTAGGTTGTGTTATGATACGCTTGTATATGTTACGTTTCGTCAGGTTAGGAAATATCAACTCCTAGTTTTGCGCTATGCACTGCTATTCGGTGGATTTCTGCGTCCCACTGTGCTCTTATGTGCTCCGTTATGCTGTGGTGAGGCCATGAGCAGTGGCCGCGGCGCGTTATGTAGAGTAAGGTTACGTTTGGTTAGGTTAGGTTTGTTTGGGTTCGAATAGTGTATCTTCGACTTTTGCTCTGTACACTGAAATGCGGTGGATTTCTGCGTTCTGCTGTGCCCTACCATACTATGCTCGACTCTGGAATGGCCAGAAATAGAGGTCTCCGCACTTTAAGTAGAGTTAGGCTACGTTTGGTTGGACTACGTTTGCATATGTCAGGTTATTATGGCTTTGCCTTGCGTGGTATACAGATTTTCTGTCGACTCTTGCGCTCTACTGTGCTCTACTGTATTCTGCTTGGGCCTGGGGCTTCCAGAAATAGTGGTCACGGCTGGTTGTATTGAGTCAGGCTTTGCTAGGTTAAGCTGCATTTGCTTGGGGTAGGCCAGGATAGCTCTGACTTCTCTGCTATACGCTGCGGTTCTATGGATTTCTGCTCTCTTCTTTGGCCTAGTGTGTTCGGCTTGTCTCTGGGGAAGCCTGTAATTATAGTCGGGTCACGTTAGGTGGACATATGTTACGTTCGGTTACGTTACGATTGGCTAAGTTGGGAGGGTCTAGCTTTGATTTTCATGGTATACACTGCTATTCGGTGGACTTCTGCGCTCTGCGTTGCTCTGGTATACACTGCTCAACTCTGGCGAGGCCTGCAGCAGTGGTTGTGACACTATCAATTGGGTTACCTAACGTATGGGTAGGCTAAGATTGTTTATGTTAGGAGAGGGTAGCTTACACTTTTGTGCTATACCCTGCCATACGGTCGATTCCTGCGTTCTGCATTGCCCTGCTATACTCTGCGTGGCTCCCGTGAGGCCAGCAATAGTGGTCGCGGCACGTCAGCTTGAGTAAGTTTACGTGAGGTTATGTTAGGTTGGGATAAGTTTGGTTAGGATATCTTTGACTCCTCCGTTATTCACTGCTATTCGATGGATTTCTGCGCTCTATTCTGCATTAGTATCTTATGCTTGGCTCCGGAGATATCAGCAATAGTTGCCTAGGCACGTTAGTTTCAGTTAGGTTACGTTCGGTTGGTTTAGCTTGAGTTTGGTTAGGTTATGATAGCTCTGACGTTTGTACACAACACAGATATTCTATGTGCCCCTGTGCTTTACTGTGCTCTATCATATTGGGCTTGACTCTGGGGTCGCCAGCAGTAGTGGTCGCGGCAGGTTAGGTTGGGTTTTGCTACGTTAGGTTAGGTTAGTTTAGTTGGGGTTTGGTCACTATGTCTTCGACTTTTGTGCATTTCGCTGCAATGCGGCCGATCTCTACGCTCCACTGCTGTCTTGCATATTCTGCTTGGTTCTGCGGAGGCCAGAAATAGGGGTCCCGGCGCTTTAATTTCAGTTACGTTACGTTGGGGTACGTTAGGGCAGGGTAGTTTTGTCTTCTTCGCCATACAGTGCTATTCGGTGCGTTTCTATGACCTACATTGGTCTGCTATGCCCTGATGGACTCTGGTGATG
>NW_016908282.1:1158672-1158893 GCF_001483705.2 Eufriesea mexicana | reverse complement strand
CATTAGCCATAGCAATTAAACAGCGACCACAGGAACGTAATCTAAAACGAACTGAAAAAAAGTTTTCAATTCAGTTAGAGAAAATTCCACTCTACACTGATGTATAGAACAAACCTAATCAAAAAGCTCAATTTCGAAGATAGATGTCAAAAATATCTATTACGCGTACGATTTCACGGCTACTGACACATTCGGCACTATTTTTCGAAAACGCACACTCA
>NW_016908282.1:1135233-1157672 GCF_001483705.2 Eufriesea mexicana | reverse complement strand
GTAAATTGCGCAGCACGATCTGAGAGCCACTGACACTTCCGGCACTATTTCTCGAAAACGCACGCTCGAAACCGAAAAAAAATATCCAATCCCGTTAAGGAAAAAATCACCCTACGCGAATCGGTGGAAAAATCCGATTCAAAAAGCCTAATTCAAAAACTAGAAGCCAAAAAAGTAAATTGCGCAGCACGATCTGAGAGACACTGACACTTCCGGCACTATTTCTCGAAAACGCACGCTCGAAACCGAAAAAAAATATCCAATCCCGTTAAGGAAAAAATCACCCTACGCGAATCGGTGGAAAAATCCGATGCAAAAAGCCTAATTCAAAAACTAGAAGCCAAAAAAGTAAATTGCGCAGCACGATCTGTCAGCCACTGACACTTTCGACACTATTTCTCGGAAACACACGCTCGAAACCGAAAAAAAATATCCAATCCCGTTAAGGAAGAAATTACTTTACGCTGTTATGCCGAAGAAATCTAACCGAAAGGCCTAATTTCAGAAATATAGGAGAATAAAGTATACTGTGTAGAACGTTTTCACAGGCACTTGTTTTTCCGTTATTTTGTTTCAGATATGCACCTTCAATCGTAATATAATTGCCCTACTGGTTGGAAACTGCCTATTCTATACAGTAGTAACGAAATATTCTAATCCACAATTAAAATTTAGAATGAAAAGAGATAATACATAATTATGTTCCAATGGAACGTCAAGATCGAAAAAAAATTAGAAAATCTATTTAAAAACTGCCTATTCAGAGTAATGTTGATCAAATATTCCAATGATCAGTCGAAATCTAGAATCTTCTACAGCGGATAGAGTAACGGACAATGTGGTAGTATTATAGGATCCCACACTCACACCACTTTATTTTCCACAGGTATACGATTTGTACTATGCAAGATCCCTTTTTTCACATATAGTATATTACCTCGGAAGAAATGTTCATAGTTAGTAATCTTGAACTTCGTAAAATAATTATAACATCAATCAGCAATATCACTATTTCACGAAACGTTTTAAGATTTAATGTTTCACTTTGACGCGCGATGATTTTCCACCTTTGTTACCAATATGCTCGCTTGTCGTCAACTGGAAGTTGGCTGCAGCCGGATATGCTACGTATGCCGGATGTGCTAGGTATTTTTGTAGCGGGAAAATGTTGCATCTTTGAAATAGCTATGTGATAAAGTATCGATGTAGAATATTAAACGATGTCTCTTATACTTAATAATATCACTGGAACAATTATATATACATTTCTGTTGCGAAAAATTCAAAATTTTTATAATTAATTCATGAACTGGAATTATTAATTATTCCATTATACTAATGGAAAGACAAACCATTAGTATCTTCGGCAATGGTTCAAACACTCTATGCAATAATCATCAATAATGAATTAAATAAGGAATTCATATCCAGAATTATATTAGAAAGCCCGCTAAATCTGTGCCTGTACGATGCAATTATAAAAATTGATGAATTAATTACAGACAAACATGAAGTCACAGATGAAGATGAGTGATTTTGTTTTTGGTAAAAAGAAAATGAAATTGCAATGGTTATATGCTTAGGTACATTTTATTCACTTTGAAAATTGTTAACGACATAATAAATAATGCCATATAGACATTAGAATCTAAGTAGATGTCCATATTACTCCGTCGTCACTTTCCCAACCGCTACTTCTTCACTTTGTTGTATTATTATTCTTGGAATAATATCAGAAAATTTTTTTAATCCTTTACTATTTGTACTATAACATAACAGGTACAGCTATTTTACGTAAACAATGTTACTATTAATTTTTGGCAATTCATCTTCGCTGATAATACCTTTATTATTAATTAATATATTACTGATTATTTAGAATTTGGATAGTATAAAAATCCCAAACGGAAAACAAAACAATGAATAGATGACACTGTTGTAAATACAAGAAAGAAATACATATATACTTACGTTCTGTCTGTATTGTCAAACCGCGTAGCTACGGCACTGTCGAGGCTAGAGAAGCGAGCAATGGCGGTGTGGCGGTAAAACCTCTTATACACATTAGCGACAAATATTTTGTCGATCTAGTCGAATTGAAAACTGTTTCGACAATTTTATTTCATGATTTCTTCTTCAGAAAAGCCTGCAGAACACGACACTGTGTAGAAAATTCGTGCCAGATAAAGAACTTTCTATGAAAATGCAAGAATACTGCGTAGAGAGCACGTTCGACTGCTTATTTTTCAATTTTGGTGATCAATTATAATTATTCAGATGCACGAATAATTATAATTACGGTCATTAATGAACTAGAGATACTCGCGCCTAATTTTCATGATAGGAGTAAACCTTCTAACGTTCATACTTTTTATGTAATACTTCATTTTAGCCAAAAATCGTGCTTTCTTTAGAAAAACTCACAATGTTCGAAAACTGTGAGTGTTAAAACAATTTCGATCACAGATTCGTTTTCAAGAAAATAAGCTCTACAAGAATCACCTGATGGATGTTACAGATTAAAGAAAATGTTAAAATTTGTTGGACAGTGTTATTCGTTTATGTCTAATATTAATTATTTAATATACGATGGAACTTTGCCCTATATATAGAAAATAATAAGAATGTCTAGTAAAACGTTGAGTATTTTGATATAAAGAAAAAATACATTAATTGGATTTTCTTTGTCTATTAACATATTAGAAATGATCATATTAACATTGTAAGTTAAGAGCAATCAAGGAATATATTGTAGAGTTAATAAGTAAAATACATCACGTCGATATAAATGTTATATATTTCAGTATAATTGTTATAAAATAATGGCTCCTGAAGCGCTTATCGACAGCATCGATTGAAAGATAAAGTTTTACAAGAATTCTTGCATTTCTCTTGCGATCCGTATATGAGTATTGAAAAACAAAACAACTTTGAAATTGGTGTAAAAATGAACCTACATAAATGGCAAGGCTCAACGGCATGGCATACATAATGGCATAACAGCAGCGGTCTACAAAAAACAAACTTAAAACACAATTTCGTGTTGTAAAGAAATAAATAATAAAACCAAAAAAAATGTAGTAAAAATATATTTTACAATACTCTGTACAAGATCTTATTAGAATTAATATATAGTTAAATCGGTGTAGATTGGTTATCATGATATAGATCAATCCTGGAATACTGTCATCAGATTTGAATTTTATTTATTTATACTTTCCCGTTATTAACGCGTATAGAGATTGAATGGCTTTTACTCGCGATGTTAGGTAGTTATTTCTCTAATTATGTAAATATTCCGGCCGTTTTGATGTATACTAATTCCATAAAGCTTATCTATAATTCAATTTCGAGAGGAGATAGGAGATTGCAGTATTCCACGATTAATATTGCTACAGTTAATATTATCGCGGTGTCTGTACATTTCTGCAAAACGATATCTTGATATTCTGGAACATTCATTATTAGTAAAACTGAAATTTCCTTTGTTGCTAATGTTACTGAAAGATAGAATAATTATTGCATAGAATCGAAACTTCGAATATCCGCAGAAACAAACAGGCACGTGTAAAATACGTAGAGCGAAATTTGGAACACCTTTCTGTTACTATGTCAACAACAAATATTTTAATCAAAATCTGATAATCTGCATCAACAATTCACTGCACTCTGAATATATATTAAAAAAATCTATAATCGGGGAGCTCAGACAAGATCATAATTCATAAGGTCGCGTAATAGCACTTCAACACGATTATGTTACATGTAAAAAGAGAAAACAGTTAATAATATTTACAAAAATTGATTATATTTGTGAGTAATTGCACTAGGATTGCTTCGTATCGTATAAAATAATTTTATACCAATTAATTTCATCAACCTATCAGTTTAATTGAATTATTAATTTATTGTAACACCGAGCTCCCGTAATATCGATGAAAATATATAACATAAACATTATAGACATCCTAACAAGCTATTCAACTAAATTATACAAGAGCTGTTTGATTACATAAAAAAGTGGAGAAAAAAGAAATCGTGAATATACGCGTTTTATATATGCCTGGTCTCTGCAAGGCAAATTAATAATCGATAAAGGTAAACATCTAATGATAGAAATATGTCTTACACGTCACGTAAATTATCGATATATCTTCTGCATATCTTTATAAATCTATATATATACATACATATATATATATATATATACATGCATACGTACATACATACATACATACATACATACATGTATATATACATATATGTATGCATGTGTATATCTATATATATATATGAACACACGTGCGCGCATACGCATGCATGCACATGCACACACACGCTACACATACATGTATACATATATAAATTGTCCAAACCATAATTCCATCGTTTAGAATTTTCTCAGATTGGGTTATGCATGTGTGTGTGGTAGGTATGTGCATATATATACATATACATATACATATATTTATAGTGTGCAATAAAGTAGTTTTTCATTTATAAATATGTAACAAAAATAGATAATAATAGATATATTATATGTACAATGTAGACATGTAAAACCTAACAAAGTAGATGCGCTTGGTTACTTTCTAAATCAATCTAGAAGCCTATATTGTGAAAAATACTTAATTATCTCTCAACATGAGCATATTTCGAAATCTTGCGTGCATTCGTGCATTTTGCTTCTGGTTTTAAAAAGACAGCGATATAATTAAACAATAATTTTGCTCGTTCTTCAATTTGTTTCTTTTCTTTTTCCTTCATCTTTTACCCATTCGTTTGGAAATCTTGACTGGGTGAACAATCACTTCCAAACAAATGGATCAATAATAAAATCTCATCCCGGGATATCGTATCTAAATTCCATACATGTATTTTTAAACACGTTGTGTGCACGTTCTTGCATAAAAAGGAAGAAAATATCTACGCTACCGAATGCAAAATTAAATCGAATGCATTCACGACGCACCGACCACATCCAGTATAGACACTAGTCATCGTCATCTAATCGTTCTCCTTTTTCAACTTGACCTAATATTATTATGAACTAAGTAGCATTTTTACAAGTTACACGCGATTTATTAAATATTAGCGACTCCTCTCTTAGTAACAACAATATAACATACGAGTATACGTAAGCTCGCTCCAGAAAAAGTTCCACGGATTATCGAGTACCTCCGTGATACTTGTTTGAATATCACTTCACAAATCCAAACAATGTTTCACATTACATAATCTAATCTTCGTTTTGCTTTCTTTTCCCTATATTTCAACGAACACTTATTAACAAAATCGTGAGCGAAGATTGTTTGAACTTGCAAAACGACTGCAAAAATCCTCCCAGGCCTTTTTTGTACTGATATACATGTATATAATATACTAGAATTTAGTTGTTCGATTGTTCAACACGAGGTAAAATGCATGCGATCATATGCAATCGTCATAAATTATTGTTCGTTACAATATGAGAAAAAATAAGATTTTTCTCTTTCTTTCTTTCTATATCGATATCTCTGTACCTGATAATATAAATTTATATAAAAATTCTTCGACAAATAGATTGTTGTAAACATTAATCAATACATTAATTAACATATTTTAATTTATAATAGTTTAGCATTAAATGATATGTTGACAGTTATCAACAAATTAACATCTTAACATAATCGTTAATAAAGTATTGAGGGTTAAAATGTGTTCAGTAATCGTTCGTAAAGTATAAACAATAACTATTAAAAAAGGCCTGTAAAAACTTATGTACCCCGTCAATGACTAGCTTAAGGTATTATGCATATATATATGCTTTGTTTAGTATAAGTGTTTCAATGACATTGCATAGTTCCTTAAAAATTTTGTAAAGTGAGTCGCTTATGATTGGATATTGATTCCAGCATATCTTAATTTATTCAATTTTGCTGACTGTCGAAACAAGTTATTCGATATATATGATCTTCTGCTTTTAAAATGATTTCTACCAACTATTTTAAAAAAATTTATTCATTTATAGAAGTGAACGTAAAAATTGTATGTATATTCTATTCAGTTTCTTCTATTTACAAAATATTTAAATTCTGTTAAAAGATTTTAACACAGTCAGCAATAGTACATAAAATGTAAAAGATAGAGAAAATTTGTTAAATTCATTCAAATTAGTTAAATAATTTTAGCTGATAACGAAGTATGTAAGAAACATGCAAAATCTAATTGGTCTCAAAACTGTGATTTGATTAGCCTTCCCTTATCTTATTATCCTTGACCCTGTACTTGTTGCTATAGTTTTCCTTTTACTGCATACTTTCTGTCAATCATTGCTAGCAATAGTAAGGTACTACAGGAACGATTTATAAATTATATACACAAATAAACAAATTGCGCATACGAAAGTAGTTAGACAAAAAAGTCGATATAATTTTTGTACGTAATACACGACTTTAACAAACAGCAATTTTTGCCTCTTTCAGCCGAATCGAAAAAGAGACAAAAACTAGCAGAAGTTTTTAACATTTGCGAATAAACAATTCATAATTGCGAGCAACTTCATTTCGATTGATTTTCTAGAGGAATCACTAGAATGATATAAATATCTGTTTCTACGTATATAATTTCCAAATTTCATTAAGATTAAAAAAAAAAATTGATCAATATGCATGTTATTGGCATGCATGATAGAGCGAAAAATGCTTTTGCAATTGATTTACAGTGTAAAAAATTCAAACGAAAACTTCTTTGAAAATTTTCAAATCGTTTTAAACATATTTCAAAATGTTAATACTACTACACAGAGTCGATTAAAAACTTTCACAATGATTAAATAACTATCCTTCTACACTGAGAATTATTATACTACCATAGATAGCGAAGAATTTGATTATTCGGACGAGTTGTTTGTCGATGGGTATATGCCACATAATTTACTTAGAATCTATAATCCTTACGCTATGGCGTTGCTAGTGATTTTTACATCACATTGCACGATAATGTATATGATACAAAAGTAATTCATTTTGTACATACTTTCACAAATGAGGTGTCGATGTGCCCTCGTGTCGAATATATCATTGTATACGACATTCTTCGTTTTTTAATTTTCGCTTTTCTACCTTTTTTTCCTTTTTTTTTTTTTTTTTTTTTTTTTTTTTTTTTATTTCAGTCGTTGACCCAGCATCGAATTATGCTGTTTGGTATAGGATCCTAGAAAACACTAAAATTTTAAACATATCAACGTAAACACGTGTCGACGGAGTATCGCGATGTTCGTATGCCTTATTTCATCTCTGAGATACATGTTTCATGTTCTAATTTAGTATTTTTCAGGCCCTCGACCTAAATACCATATTTGTTAAAACAAATGTAGGATTTAATTGTCATCGACTATATTTTGAAAGCACCTACAAACGTGAAATCGTATTGCACCATCATAGTTCATTTGAAATAACGTTCCTACATTAGAGGAAGTTTATACAGTGACAAAATACACAAGCTACACTGCCACAATTGATACGTTTGCACCTTTTCTTTTTCATTAAATAGTACTTGGCACAACAGTCACTTTACTATATTGTTCATCTGACTGTCCAGTAGTAGTTTGTGGCAGTGGCTTTTCAAACCTCTCATGCTGTACATACGGCGATGACAATGTCGACGTTCTATGTTGATCTAGCTTTGGGTTTTCTGCTATGGTAACATATCCGGTACTCTGTTTAGTCGTGATAATTGATTTGTCCACGTCCAACTTCGAGTTTGGTTTTATACCACTGGTCTGCCAACATAGAGGATACACTGTTGTAACATCCTGTTCTGTTTCGTCATCTATCACTTCTGAAATAGGAGTTTCCGATTTTCCTCTTTGTTGTTGTTGCAGCATTTGGAATACAGAACTCGCGAGGACGTATGGCTGTGAACCATCAATTGTAGAAGTTTGAGGCACGGTAGTCTTCTGTGAAGACTCTAAGGTACCTGTTTGAAGATTTGACTTTTTAGACACTTCAGGAATTGAAGACACAGAAACATAGGGTTTCGACGAGGAATCCAATGTCGATGTTAAAGTGGTTGGGCTTGCAAAAGAAGAAACGAACGGTTTATTGCACGAATCAGTTAAAGATGTAACTGCAAATGGAGTAGACATTGTCGTGCTCTTTGTACCATCGATACTACTTAAAGTGAACGGCTTCTTCAGTGAATCAATTAAACCTGTTTGCACATATGGTTTAGAGGCTTTATCAGAAGTTGAAAATGGAGTCAAAGATTCTAGTTTTGGTTTGTTCGATTCAGCAAATGTTAACTCATCTAAATCACGTAAAGTATCAATAGTTTTCTTATCCTTTTGTTTCTGTTCCAAGGATGCTAAAGTTATATATGGGTTTGTAGGCTTGGCTTCTGATTTTATAGGTATTAGCGTGTTCGCAGTAGATTCTGTTAAATCACTATCATCCTCAGATTTCGATTTTACAGACTTAGGAATTGTTCCTATAGTACTATATCCACCTGCAGTTGAAGTTTCCTTTGGAACAGGACTTGGGTTACTGGATAATTCTTCTGAAGATGGCATACTAACATAACCAGTTGAAGACCAAGTATGTTGCGAAGTAGTATAGCCTGTACTGTCAGTTAAATTAGGTGTAGATCGTGCTAAAGATAATGTGTCTCCGATGATGGGCTCACCGGATTTTGCAACTTTTACGTATGGTTCCCAGCGTGCTGTTTCTGTTGTAAATCCTGGCCTAGTAATTCCAACATTTCTTTGACGAAGACTTGAAGATTCCCAAGCTGGTAGTGTTTCAAGCAACTTATTTGGTGATACCGGCATCGGATCTATCTCTGTACCACTATCACTTGAAACCTGTGAGTCTGATGTTAGTGAAGAAGTAACAGATTCTTGCCCACTTGAGCAACCACTAGAATCAGCAGAAGATTGTCTTATATGTTGCTCGCCTACTTTTTGAAGAAGCTTCTATAACAAAAATATATAAGATATAAATAGTAAATACAAACTTCTTATTATTGATACAAGTGATTAATTTTTATATACTGTACCATATTTGGTGCTAATCCTGGTGGTAATTTAACTCCAACATCTTGCATAGCTTTGCACTTTAACCACATTCTATAACAAACAGAAATACATATAAGTGAAGCTATATGAATTTAATAAAATATTTAATATTCAAAGGATTACTCATACCTCTTTGATATATGTGCAAGACAAAGAAGAATTGCCACAATACTAACACCTCCTATCACCCATATTATAACCCATACACTGAATGATGGTCCTGTAATGTAATAGAATAGTTATATCATTTTTATTATAATTCTTCCAAATAAAAAACTAATTAAAAAAACAAATATAAAAAAAAGTGGGTAAATACTTACCATCACTATAACAATTTCCCTCACCAGCTTCAGACCAAGGACCTCTTAAGTGTTCATTATTTGATGCAATATTAACAGCCCTTACACGAAATTGATATAATCTTTCTCGTCCTATAGTTTTACAGTCAGGAATAGGTAATTGAGCCTCTACAATATTTATCAAAAATATATTAATAAATAGGGCACGGCTATAGAAAATATATTTAATTTTTTTTAAATGTTACCTGTTCTAGTACTATTTTGTATTTCACCATCGCTTGAAAATATTTCATAATAATTTAAATGACCAGCAGGATATTGGGGTTTATTCCAGATAACAAACACTTGGCTAGAATTCATAAAGCGTACGACAGGTAAATTAATTTCTCCCGGTATTCCGACTTTCGTAGTTCTCTGAATGATAGGTGATTTTACACTGCAAGATACAGTACATGCTGCTACACTAATGTTATAATTTGTATACGGCAACAAGTATTTTAATTCAACGTGATTTGCTTCTTCAACTTTTTGTGCATGTCTATTATAATAAACTTCATAATAACGCAATACACCATTCATTGCATCTGGTGGTTTCCAAGTGATGTACATTGTCGTATTTGTTACATTAATAATTTTTATGTCTTGCGGTGGAGTTGTTGGTGCAGCTTCAAGAGTTGTATTGTATAAAGGATCACTGTGTAATCCTTCTCCACTTTTTGTTAAAACAGCGACGGCTAGCATATATGTTGTATATGGTTTCAAGTTATTTACGATGCCATGAATAATATGAGGATCGGCTTTTATCGTTGTATTAAGTTTCGGTCCCTTACAATTCAGATTATATGGTGAGACAATAGGACAGTAATAAATATTAAATCCTTCTACTATTCCAATGCGATCTGAACAATCTAATTTCCAACCAACTTCAATAAAATCAGAACCAATTCGATTTATCCAAACAGACTTCATTTTTCCAACAACTTTGTTATGTATTACAGTACATGATGCCCATACCATGCCACTACTACCTTTGTTCGTGTTTGCAGAAATCGCAAACTGATATACTTTGTCAGAATCTGGTACAGTCATATTATAAATTGTTGTATTTTTCGATACATGTACCCAGTCTAGATAACCAGTACACTGATAAGGACGATCGCGTTCATTATCGCACCAAAAAATTGTATAATTTGTGATTTTGGTATTCATAATGGGTGGTTTCCAAGATAATTCATACAATCCTCCATCAAACGCAATTTTCGTAAATGCTATAGGTTCATGTGGTATTTCGTATTGACTAGGTACAAAAATTTTAGCACGTTCTTTATTTGTGCCAACAATGTTTGTCGAAACAATTTCGAATCTATAATTGTTGAAACTAATTCCTTTAAATTTAGCATATGTTCTCGTAGTTTCGTTCGGAACAAGTGACAATTTTCGACCATTTTCTTCTACATGATCAACTTCGTACTTGAAATTATCACCATTTTCTAAGTATTGTGGTATAGGTTGCCAGTACAAATATACGTCTCTACCAGCACTGTTCTCCGCTATTTCAAAGCTTCCAATATCGGTTTTTGGAGGACGGCCAGGTACTAAAATATCAAATATATAAAAATATAAAAAATATGTTAGAAAATACTTATTACTAAATTAAAATTACGGAAAACATAACTTACATCTCGGTGGTGTTCTAAAAGTAACATCACTAAATTGACTCCATCTATCTTCTCCAGTTGCAACAGAACTTTTCATAAAAACACGTACATCATATACAGTGTTGGCATACTCTAATCCAGTAAGATTATAGTATCTTTTATACATGTGAATATCATTTACAATATTGATTACCTAATATAAATTTATTATTAATTATTAGTATATTACTTTCAAATAAACCAATATTTTACTATAGTAAAACTAAGAATTTTTAAACTCACCTGCCATGTTTTCTGATGATCCCATTGATTTTGATAGGTAATTCTATGATGTAATCCAGGTGGAAAATTTTGCATTGGAAAAGGCACACTCCAATGTAATAATGCACTATCAGACGTTTTATTAATAACTGATAAATTAGCTGGTTTTGCAGGAATAACTAAAACCATTTATATAATACTAAAAATTGTTCCACTAATATAATCTCAAAATTTAATGAAGAAATAATATATACAAACCATGAGCAAAATGATGAAATTTATATGTAAAACTAGCATTTCCTAGAACGTTATGTACATTTAATATAAATGTATAATATTCATAAGGCTGTCGATAAATTGGGCTAGTAGATGTATCCCATAAACATGTAGTTAATTTTTCATTTTTCTGTGGACATGGATATAATTTTCTACCTCCTGCCCTCCCTGGCAATTTAAATACAAGTTTAAATGTCGTTGTAACATAATTCTGAGCAGGTTCCCATGAGCATGTTATATTTTCCCAATTATGAGATACACAACTGAAGTTATGAGGCTCTTGAGGTGTAACTGTTAATAATTAATAAATGGTAAGTAATACATAGGTTACACTTTTTCTTTAAATTCTAAAAAATGTTATATTAAGTTCATTTATAAATAAGTCTTATACAAGAAGCCTTTTGTAATTATGATCTTATCTCAAATGATAGTCAAATATGAATTCCAAGATACAAAGCACATTAAGTGATATTCCAATAACTCTAATGAAAGCAGACACTGAATGCCCACTCTTGTTTTCATGAAATACCTTTTAGCTTATGCTGATAAGTTCATATCAATGACATGACTTAGTAAGATCTATATATATTATATGTTATACAAATTATAATATTTAAATTAAAGACTAGTTAATACAACTGTATTTAAAAAAGTACTTACACCCAACCACAACTTTATTTAAACAAACTGATATCAATTGCTTATTCTGTAATTTCAATTTACAGTAATACATATCATCTGCTGGTGGAGGCATTTCTACATCCAATGATATTGTAGTTTCATTAATAATTGTGATAAATTGTGGTTCCATTTCTTTTTGGTTACGAAGAAATACCAGATCTGAGATATTTTTGCCAGGAAATTCAGCATCCACAAATGTTTGATTTAGTATACAAAGTATTCTCAAAGGTTCACCATATTTAAGAACAATATCACCTTGTGGCCAAGTTCCTTGTGAAAATAATATTGTAAATTTAAGTTGAAAATAAATTTTCATTATTAAGTATATTACAACATATATCTTAAGTTAAATATTTAACAGAATATACAGTAATTTTGCCTAAAATTTTAGCCTATACTGTACACCTAGTGTATTAAATATAGATATATACATTTAGCATCAACACTAGAATTCCAAACAGAGAAGTAAGATGCAGGTATTATTTATAAACTCAACTGCAGTAGACAGTTACAAACACTTTAAAAGTATGAAATTAAATAACTGCATCTGTTTATTTAAATTTATGAATACATATATATGTTTCTACTAATTAAAAGTTAAAAAATTTTTTGTGAAACTTACTCCCAGGTGTTTTCAAGCCAACTGCACATTGATTGGAATCTGCACTGCATATTGTTGTGCATAATAACAAAATAACAAAAGGAATTAAAAATATTCTCCAGAAACAATTTCTCCACTGTGTACCAACTTTTTTTGTAATTAATAACGGCAACCTCTTATCTGTTCTAATTTTCCATAAATTATGTATAGAACACAAATAACTTTGTGAAATTTGTTTGTTTTGTTGACAATGCATTATATCACAATTACAACTAAAATTAACATCTTTCCTTAAAATACGATGATTAACTGAACTTATGCCAGATGAATAATTAACAGTTGTTGAAAATTCAATTGTGTCACATGGATCATCTTCTATCCTGTTAACGATGTCTACCTTCTGAAGGAGACTGGTATTTCTTGGTACACATGTACTATTATTTTCACATTTCTCTGAATCACAGCACAGAGTCTCTGTCATTCTATCTGTATTTAAACATCTAACAACATCATCATGCTTTGATGCATTTTTAAAACCTAATTGTAAAAACTGAAACATCTCTTGAAATTTTTTGGAATCTGCTGAGTTTGAAGTCATCTTGTGCTCCCATCACTGAAAAAATAAGAAAAGTATCATTTTTGTTATAATATATAATATACATCATATTTTACATGAATTAAAATTATTAGTAAAAATACAAATTTAACACTATATTAAATTAACTATCTAGAATCATGTATATCATGAATCATGATATGATTTATGGAAAATATAAATCATGAATATGATTTCAAAGCTAAACTATAAATAAATATTTATACTGTAAAAACTGAAGATATACTGATTAATAAAATAGAATATATTTCTATGTAATAAATTTAAATTATAACATATTACTTTTATATTTTAATATTGTACTGTCAATAATTATGTCATTTATTTTATACTATAAATGATTTTTATATACATTATATATAATTTTACTAGAACTAAGTATCAACATAAAAATATCTATAGAAATGGGAGCAAAGTATAATAATTTGTATATATATATAATTATAGAAAAATATATATTGGATAATAAACCATAACAATGTTATAAACATATGCTTTACATTTTATTCATGTAGACATATTGAATAATACTTTCGTATGATATGATCATACCATGCACGCATACCAAATGAATAAAAGAACAAACTAAAATCATGGAGATAACTCATTTAAATACAAAATTGTACAATAAATTATTCATTAAGTAAATTGAATATAATTCCATATATGGCTAAAACAAAATTTACAAGAACTTTGTGTGATTCCATTTCTGAATAAACTGTTATTTTTAATAAACATATGTTAATTTGTAATTTAATTTACGAACTTTTCAAAATTTTAATACTAGATTTTATTTTATAAAAGCTTTTATACATAGGAAAAATGCACAAATTATACAATTCAAAATTATATACACAACTAATAATAGTAATTTAAAAATAGTATACATAAGGAAGTGTTAAAACAACTTTATGTAAACAATATGTATGAAATTTTATCATTTAAAATATATTTCAGCACAATAACTTTAATTAAATCAAATAAAAGTATAATGAATAAAATGAAAATTAATAATATGCATATGTTTAATCTATTATATTTTTAATATATTTTTCGAATAATTATATTAAACATAAGTTGTTGTTGCTGTTGTTTACTAGAAAAATAATTATCAGAATAATAGGAAAGCAGATAACGAAACGTAATCAGTTATCACGGTCGTAGTGTAAGTGAGAAAGAGAAGAAAGAAAGAATATATATACGCATACGTATAGAATCACGTATATATAGCATATATCATTCGTATATAATTTAGTACAATACGGTAAGTTCTTTCGACTATAAGACTGTGAAACATTTTCACAGATATTTGAATCGTGTATCAAGCTAAAATTATTAAAATCATTTATTTACGAATATACACTATGTCCACAGCGTAACGCGTTCCATGTAGATACCCATACCTCGTATTCTGTCTTATTGCACGTATATGTCTCTGTGTGGTTGCACATAAGATTGTGTGTGATCTCACGAATGCTGATTTAATATACATAGTTGAAACGTATGAAACAATGTAATAAGATTCGTGTATTCTATATAATATAGAAAACGTTATAGCATATTTTAGCGCGTAGAAAATATGTATGCGATCAACCAGGAAAATTAGGCGATTAAAGAGCATAGGCTTATTTCACAGAGAAATCGACCACTACGACATATTTTGCGGGTGCTGGAAAAGTCCACAGCAGTTGTTCGTGGGTGCCACACGTTTCCAAATACTTACCGTCAGTAAGCAGTTGACGAATTTCTGCAGATCCCACATTGCACTTCCATGTATTCTAAACCGTCTCCACACTATTTCACTGAACTTACACTACGGGCGGTCGAACGTAAACCCGTTTTACCCGCTAGGTATATCTTCTGGTTACCGTAACGCGTTCAAGACTAATACTTGAGGTCTTGTAAACTGCTAAGGCAGTCGGCACGGTATCACAAGTTGCAGCTTCCATGCACGAGTCGCAGCCGCATAAATCGGCCGTGTCACTTCATATTTGCGAAAAAATTCTGTTTACATTCGCCCAGAGGGACCCAGGAATAAATATATATGATACACATTCTAGGTAAAATACTTACGATCAATCGACAGTGATGCCAACATGTCAATGATCCTTTATGAAAAATTGGGCGATACAGCAAGAACGATCGCATAAATATGTTATATAATTCGAAAAATTATAGTATCTCTATAATATTTTTAAATATAGTTTTTAATCATTTCAAAAAAGAATACGCCATAAAATGGATAAAAACGTACGTTATAAATGTTATAGTTTGACGACATTGGCTGACGTCATAAGACGTCAAGCACTGCATTCTTGGAAATATAGGCGCAGGCTTCACTGGTGACCGCGATATCTTCCAATAGGCGCCGTTTTTAAAATTCATTTAGAATTTCATTTTTAAGTATATTTTTTAGAATACTTTGTAATTGAAATATAAATCTAATTTTTTAATATATACGCTTCTATACCTTTAACCAAATTGATAATTATAATATGAAGTAAATTGGAGTTTCCTGAAAAATTAAGTTAGTTTTCTAACAGCTACATAAAATTTATTCATTTCTTACTGAGAAGCAAACACAGCGTTGTTAATTCTAGTTTATTATCGTTATGTATGTGAACAAAAATATGAGAATTCTATAATAAAATTCGGACAACAACACTGATCTTTCAAATTCATTTATCTCAAGGTAATTAATTTTTATCGATATTACTAATGTACATGTACAATATCAAATGTTTACCCGTAATAAATATAAAATATTTTGAGAAAATTAGGTAATTACATGGTAGTAATAAAATAAAGTAACACTTTTGATGTTACAGTACTTTCAAATGTAAGCACAGAGTACATAGATTATTAGTAATTATATGCAATATGTATTGGTAATATATAAAATTGCAACATAACTATAGAAGACATGGAATTTTTTAATGATGAAATTACAAAGATAATGAATACATTTGAATTGAGAAATTATTCCTTTACGAAGCTTATAATTATTAATAATGTCACATAATTTTGTAATGTGTATCTATATGTATATATTTACAATTATTTTAGACTTGTTGCACTATCCTACATAATATACAAATTGTAAATATATATGTTTGTGTGTATGTGTGATCGCGTGCGTATGCACGCACGTGTGTGTAATTATAAAAATAAACACAATAGCTATAATATAGGTAAACTGTGATCCATTTTAAATGCGTTTACCATTTTTTATCATTGATAAGATACACATAAAAATTGCATATTTAAGTAAATGTAAACAATGAAAATTTCACACACATATTCAAATTGTTAATACACTGCCCTTTTTTACATTCAAGAAGATTTAAAAATATAATCTAATTCGAACTTGTAGAATCCATTCATTGCATTTTATTAAATATTTTTTCCTAATCGATATTCAATAACTAGTAAAAAAATATATTTATTAGTCTTTTATATATTCAACACATTTTAATACAGCAAAAAAACCGAAAGATATTGCTTCTATAAAAAAAATTCATGCCAATCTCATTCACGGTTTCCTACTCATCGTCATCTGTTTATTACAAATGTCATTATGTAATCAATAAGGAAAAGATAATAGTTCGAACGAAAGCTTTAAATAATAAATGTAATAATATGTTCATTTCATATTGATCTTCTGCACTGCATTTCGAAATGTTTGATAAGTGCATTTACTTCTTTGGTTGTATCAGTACTTAATTTAATTATTGCTATACGCATATAATTCATACAATTATAATAAATATTATATTAAAACAAAAACAATATCGACAATATTCTTTTTCAAATGCTGCTCAAAAAATAAGCCAGTAAAGCATCAATTAATAAATTCAATGAGATTCTTCAGAAGTTGTATACACATACTTAAAAGTATACTATTTCATAATTACGACCATAATATATGTCGTGAATCTGTCAAAATATTCCTGAGTGTATACAATTACTATAGAGACTAATAAAACACTTAATTTAAATGATACTTTTCAGTCTGCGAGTTTTTTAGTTGAAAATTTATCAGTACAAAAATGTTTTCCTACACAGATATAAAAGTAGGTAACTTCAACATGTTTCGTGGGTATTAATACTATTTGCTGTTACAAATAGATTATACTCCATTAACATTTGCAATTTACCATATTTGTTTATATTAATTCATGTTTATATAATAAATTTCAGTACACAATTCCTGGTAAATTTTATAAAAAATGTAAAATCGACTAACAGTAAAAAATCTTGAAAATTTTTTTTCGTAAATCGATCTTTAATTCTATAGAATATGAACTTATTGTGAAAATATGTTATTATGTTTAAGTTAAATGCTTGCTTATCATAAATATCTATTTTTAGATGAACAGCAGTTAAGTAAAATAAAAAATCGGACTTTCTGACGTTTTTTAGGGTACACACCCATCTCGTGTAATTTCAATAAATGTCTGCGTGGGGTGCCCTCATCAATCGGTCGAATACTTATTTGGTCGATTGTGAGATTACTCTACAATGAAGTTCAATAAAAAATTTATAACTGCTTCATAAGCTTAAGCTTTTTACTTAGTAATTTTGTTATTAAATATGGAACACGCGTAAGGCACAATACTCTCAAGCTATCACACGTGTTAGGATGAATTAATATCTTTCCTTACAGGAATTAGATCATTTAAATACAGAGTTAGCACCACTCCAATTTTGTTAGAATGAGCAAGTATTGTTCCTATAAATTGGACTTCTCACAAGTCACATTCATAGCTGCAAGGAAAGTCATTCACATATTTCTTCCTTCAACTTAAAAGTATGTAAAACTTCTTATTTTAATTATCAAAACATTACAATTAATATGTAATTAATATTAATACTATTATAAGGTATAATTCATTTCATTGAGAATCAACAACCATGTCCACAGTATTCATATTAATATTGCTATACTGCAATATGTATAATTTGAAGCTCTGGTAGTCATGTAAATAATATTATCAAATATAAAAGCTGCACATGTGGGTGTTGTAAAGATTGATTTCAACGTGTCGCATATAAAAAGTATATATCTTACTACATACCTACATATATGTATAACCAACTCCATAAAATATACAATATAACACACTGTTTCCTGTTTGCACCAGATATTTCTGTACCAAATGTCATAGTACTGTAAAACAGTATTAATCTAACTCTCACTGCAATAAAACAACCTCTTGCAATCATTCTTTTCTTTTTCGTATTGTTTTTAAATGTTTTTTTTTTTATTATGGTACCTAATGTTAAACTCTGAAGCTTCAAGTAAAATTATGAAGGAAAGTTATGCAAGGGCAACGTTAGCATTAGTATCGTCACTTGCAGAAGTAAATATCGTTAATATTTTTAATATTAATGTGTTGTTATTTAGGATGGTTAATTTCATATATTCATATCGTAGAGGTGTGGAGGAGCACCTACCACTGAAGGCATCTGACAACCGCGTCGAACTAAAAGTCGAACGGATGGTCCACCGTTTCGTATAATTTCAATAGCTTCTGTATGTGTCATATTTTTAGTATTAATTCCATTTATTTCAATTATTTGGTCACCGACCTAAAATTTATATGAAAAAGCCATTAATTATATGAAAAATCATATTCCAATAACATTACACTTACTCTTAATCGATTATCGATAGATGCTGGACCATTTTCTGCAATTTGCAATACAAATAGTGGCATATTTTGAAATTCACGTCCTCCCCGAATACTAAAACCAAATCCTCTGGTTCCACGAGTTAATTCAACAGCATGATATTGACCTCCATCTCCATCACATGTTGGTTCATCCTGAAGTAATTTATTTAATACTGTATTTTGTGGATCACATATTAAATTTAACTGCAGTTGACTTCAAAGTTAAATAATACCTTTTGAGATAAAGACGTATTACTACAACAATCATCAAGAGGGTAACCAATTGTCAATGTAACAGAATAACCCGAGTCTTTAATTAAATTCACAATGTCTTTATGACAAACATTTGTAATATCTACATGATTAACGGCAAGAATATGATCGCCAACATTCAATCGCCCACATCTTTCCGCGGGTGAACCTTCGATTATTCTACCTATCGTCGAACCGGCTTTATTAACTGAAGAAATGATAACAAAACCAAAACCTTCATTTTCCATTCTAGTGACCGTCACATCATAAGGATACTGTAGATTTATTTGTCTATTATATGGAGTTTGAAGATTTTCTGGAAGATGTTCTTGAGTGTTAATTCGTCGACGAATTCCCAATGTGACTCTACCATTTTGAGCGGCGGCTATCATCAACTGAACAACGTGATGATGTGATGAATTCATAACACTCTCACCATCAACTGACATAATTAAATCACCTGTATTTAGTCTGTTATCTAAATCTGCTGCTCCACCAGGTACTATATGTCCAACTGAAACCTGCTAACAGTTACATTATCAATATTTCTGATTTCCTTTAAATGAAGGCATAAGCAACTTTCTAACTCACTTGAGATCCTTCCTCAGTACCACCAACTATTCTAAATCCAAATCCTGTATCCTGTCTTACTAAAGTTACCAATGTTTCTATCCATTCTATATCAGGCACGATTGGACATACTAACTCGTTACTATATTGAGGATATCTAAAATATAAAAAATAGTGTTTATATTTTGATGCAGATTGAAATATATACCTAATGAATTCAAACTATTTACCGTGGTATTGAACTGGAATGTGGTTGCTCATGCTCAAAACTAGTAGTTTCTTTTCGTTTATCCCATATTTCACCAGTGTCAACATTTTGTTCTTGACCTATAGAATAAACATTGTAATCTTGTTCACTATATTGAGAATGAGACTGTGATGTATACAGGTCTTTATAGTAATCTGAATGTAAACATCCATTTTGTTTTAACATGTTATCATGATGAGGTATATCAATAGAATATACATCATTGTTTATGTTTAATTTTTCATTTGTAACCCAGTCTCTCTTTGCACCATTTCTTACAGAATCGTCATCTAAGTTTGTCATTGTAGCAAAGTTATCAGATAAATTTGTTATATTTGCTTTATATGGATCATTATAATACATGCCATGTGTGTATTCTGAGTATTTGTATCGATTATCTAGAGGATTTAGTTCGTTTTCACTTTGTTCATTCCAATTTGACCTAATTGCACCAGGTGGGGACTTTGGGCGATTCCTAGTATCAATAAGTGGGGTTTTTGGACGACTTGGGACAACAGTTTTTGTCTGAGTGCTATAAATGTCAGCTGTAGGTGTTTTACTTCTAAAGAAATCTTGTGAATTTTTTTCTTTTTTTTCATTTGATTTTGATGTTGTTCTTTGCACATGTATTAATGCTTCTTCATTGCGAGAACAATCTTTTAAAACTTGTACCACTTCTGAATGGCACATATTTCTCACATTAATATCATTTATGTTGACTAAAATGTCACCTTCCATTAGATTTTTACAACGTTGACGATCTAAAATCTTTTTAACTTTCTGACCATGAGCAGAATCTGCTATTGTAAATCCAAATCCCATAGTACCTTTTACAATCGCAATACTGAAAAATTCTGGTTTGGAAGACATTGATGAGTCTTTACAATCATTTAAATCACTGCTTTCGGATAATAAAATATCTGTGCTACTAGGTCTTTTAATTGTATTAATTTTATCCGAAATACAAAGATCTGGCATTGAGTTGACAGAGGTTGTGGCAAGATTTTCACCATTTTGAAGACTATGGACTGGCAAAAATGTAGTATCCAAAAAATTAAAACGACCATTACTTTGCAAAGCAGGATCCAAATCCATGTACATTCTAGGATCTTCTGTTAAAATATCTGAGGAAATAAAATTTATTCTTCTAGAAAAAATATACTATTATTTAGTGAAATTTTTACCTGGTGCATTAACAGCAATAGTTGTAACAACTTCTGTGTTTGGATCATTTGGGTCAAATGGCAATGGATAACCACGACACACTTCCAGTGTAACAGTTTCACCACTGCTAATTGATTTAAAAACATTTACCATTTCATTATGTGTAAAACCCAAAACACATGTGTCATTAACATATACTAAGACATCCCCTGTAATAAAATTTCGAATTTGAAAAATTTATATTGTATGATACAGAACAATTATTTTATATGTAACTTTAAATATTACCAGTTTGCAATTTTCCATCTAACCATGCTGGGCCATTTGGCACCACACTTTTAATTTGTAAAAATTCCTCTACTGAATCATCTCCACCAACAATTGTAAACCCTAATCCTCTTGAACTCTTTATTAAAGTTGTTCTTATTCTCTGGCCTTTTAATTTGTCAGGATTTCTTGTAAAATTAGGACTCTTTCTTTCTCCTGAATTTTGTTGTGCCCGTTTTGCTTGCAACACAGGATTTTCATATTGAGTTCTACGATTTACATGGTCAATAAAGTATGTACCATAAAGAGTATCATCTATTTTTTCCCAACCATAAGGTAATTCATCATCTAAACATTCTTCAAGAGATCTTTTTTGAAATTTAGATAAACGTGGATCTAACCAATGAGATGTACCTGTATTGTGACTGTGAAATATAATATAAGTATTTTAAGCAATGGTATAATAGATATTAATTTTCAATGGCATATAATTTATATTATATGTACTCTATAAAATAAACTTCTCCTGTATCTGTGTAAGCTTTCTCCCAATTTGATGGTAAAGGTCCTAATTGATCTTCTGTAGCTTGAGTACGATTTCTATTACTTTGATCCTGATTGGATATTCCTGTATTTTGTTCAGAACCTGGATTATACAAATATGTAGGTGGAATACGATGATTAGTTTCATCATTTCCACTAATTGCTAATACCTCTTTGTCCATGCTTTCTCCTAAAATTACACATATTGTAGAAACATATAACACATAAAGAAAGATTTTGAAAAAAAAAAAAAAAAAAAAAAAAATAATTTTTT
>NW_016908282.1:1074166-1135015 GCF_001483705.2 Eufriesea mexicana | reverse complement strand
AAAAAAAAAAAAAAAAAAAAAAAAATTTTTAAAAAAAAAAAAAAAAAAAAAAGATAATTTTTATACCATCATTAGTATTATCAATAGATGTTGTATCTTCTGATTTTGTAGCCATTTTATAATTCCTTTAGCTCCACCTTAATATCCTAATAAATGATAGAAAAATTAAGTCTAAATAATTACAAATACACATTGATCTGCTTTTTAACGTTTAATTTATTGATTTTATATGGAACACTTAACATTTTAGTTAATAATAAACATTTTTAATCTACGAAATAAAAAAGTGTGAAATAATAGTACAATAAAACATGAAACAGATATACAACAAATAATCGTTGTAGACACGAAACACCGTCGGTAATAATACACCGTATCAGAATTACAGATTATATTTCACGAATTGTGACACATTTCACCCAACGTTCTAAAACATTCTTTACGTTCTTCCAGGATTAGTTACTAGCAACTAGTAATCGCGTTATCCAGATTGGTAGCCTCACGACAACCGAAAATTCCTTTATCAGTTATTTCAAACATCTGACAGATAAGGGAAAGGAAACGTTGACAGTAACGCGTAACTAGTTTTCTGACACTCCCGTCTACACGCTGATATTGACACGATACCCGAAATTCTGATGGACAGGTGTCCATAGTAAAATTACATAAAACAGAAGAAGGAACACGACACACGACGGACGTGAATGCATTCTTACGAATGCATTCACCCGAGAGAGCCTGTGCGTAGCCCACATATCGCGCATCATTGAATGCAACTTTCTATCTAGAAAAGTAACGTCGGTGACTCTTGACGTAAATAAAACTTTTTGTCCCAGTAAAAGATCCGACAAGAGTTTCTACTTTTCTCTTCTATAACAACATGTTACTTTCAGTATTTCCGTATACAATCCTGTACAATTGAGGCGACACAAAATTTTCCAAATAGAAAATAACGATAGTACGAACTAGGAAAACATATATTTCATAGATATTTTTTTTACGGAAATCTACTTACGTTGATTTCTTTCAATACGCTTCCCGATTGACTCAACCATCGTGGCTCAGCCGTAAAAACGGGCTGAAATATTTCGACACTGAATCACTTTGAGACCGCGGAAATGCTCATCATTTCGAAATGACAATGGAGTGAAACGTACTCGCGTTCGTCACACAACTACATCACACATAACACTGCACCGCACGCAACCGAGGCATTTAACTAACGTCTGCATTCAGGCATCACCTTGCGGTTAGATCACGTACTAGTTCATGGCGCGATATTCAATTACAAAATGCATTTGAGAAAATTCAATTTATTTCGAGAAATATACAAAATATGGTTTTGATAAGCAAATATTTTGTTTAATTTACTGTTATATCATATGATAAACGTCTATAGTTTACTATTAATCTTATCATTGATGTCATAAGGCAGACGAAGAAAACGGATTTCAATATATATTATGTAATTCGTATAATTGGATCTGTTGAGCATATAATCTTTATACTAATTGTATAAGATTGAAGAATGTTCATTTTGTAACATAAACAAGATAGACAACTTTATAGTTGAATAAAATTATAATCGTCGATGATCTTGTATCTGATTTCTCGATAATGTACTAGATCGTTCAAGAAATGCATACTACTTTCGTTATGCAATTTCGTAAGTACTGGAGGCAATGGAGTTATTCCGGCAGTATTTGCAAGATCATCGTAATAATGGTCTTGTTTAAATCCCATCAAATGAAAGTGTTTCTTTTGCAAACCCTCTTTTCTGCGAGTTTCCAATTCTTCCACTTCTTCTTGTAACATATCCGCTTTAGAAGGAAAGTCTTTCTTGCCTGACCAATATTGCAGCACAAAACGGACCTTCGATCAATAAATAATGAGTCATACTAAAATAATTTATGCGATAAAAAGACTTTTCATTATATTAATTTGTTTTTGAGTCGCACCTGCAGATCGAACATGCTAAAGGCGCAAACATAGAAGGGAAGACCAATCAAGGCCAGGGTAGGATTTTCGATCGATACCATATGCTTCCATAATGGTGTCACCATATTAGAATCTACCCGTACTCCACATTTCTCGCTCAAAAAGGGGAAGCTATATTTATACCCTTTGTTCGGAAAGAAAAAGAAGGTAACTGAGTCATTCTTTTTAGATAAAAATTCATGACGATTACCTGTGCAATAAAAAATCACATCAACTGGTTCGTTGATGCCATCTTCGAAAAGGACACCGTGTTCAGTTAGTTCTTTTACATCTGGTTTCTGAAAGATTAAAAGTTGATATAATTATTCTTCTTGTTTCCTATATTTTCCTATATCTCTTATTTATATTCCTCTTATTTATAGTCCTCTTATATTATCGCTTACCTGAACAACATTTTTAGGAAATATCGTACCTATGGGGTCTTTCAGGTGATGACTCAAAAATACACGCTTCGCTTTCGCTGATATTTCCAAAGCCAAATCCATTCCTATCGTTTCCATGAAATGTCACAATAAGAGGAAAAACATTTTGCATAGAAAAAGAACGAAAGTAATGTAACATACCGGAAGGCCCAGCACCAAGTACAAGTACAGTCTTATCGGTAAAAATATTCGGCACCCTATAATCATGGCTATGTAATTGTTCCCCTTGAAAAGTGTTACGACCCTTTAAATTTGGTATATTAGGCTCGAAATAATGACCATTGCATACCATAACTGCGTCAAATGTTTCTGTTAAAACGATATTTTTTTCTAGATCTTTGACTTTAACCGTCCATTTCCGGTCTCCTGTTGACGGCTCCACTAATTCAACGTTGTGCAAAAACTGTAGAATATACGGTTGGATATTTTCTGTGTAATATTCAACCATGCAAGATATTATTTAAAAAAGTACCCGGATATATTGGCGAAGATGAAAATGATCGCAATACGAATTTAAAAATTCGAGTATTTGCGTACGAGTCAAATAACTTTCCGGATTATCCGGAATAAGATAATCAGGATATCCCATTACTTCTTTGGGAAGATTTGTCCTATGTAGTACAAATAATTAAATACAGTAACGTGACAAACATATTTCGAGTAAAATGAAAAAATAAATAAATTTAATGTAAATACAATATCTTTTTATAGTTTACTTACCTTAAATTTTTGTACATGCTAGTGTGTATGGGTAAATTGTATCGATCTAAACCACTTTCTTCCCTATAAACCCATGTACCACCTACTTGTTCCGTTTTTTCGTAACATACTACTTGAGTATCATATTTACCGGAAGTACAATGTCGTAGGACGGCAAGACCAGCAGATCCACCACCGATCACGGCGATCTTCATGTTTTCTGAGAATTTGACGAATTATCTAAACTTTTAAATACACTTATTCTTGACAACTCTTTTAATTTTCTACTCTTCTGAAGAACTTCGTTTTGATTTGGTAACGATCGAATAATGATATAAAAAGATTGTTTTATCTTACGCGTCACTTACTATTTCTAAGGAATTAAGAAAATAATTAAGAAAAATACAAATTCATCTGCATTAATATCATGCAACGTAGCAGTAGGCACGGTCAAGTTAGAAATGGGAAAGGTGCAACGATTGAAAGTTACGAACGCGAATGTTCCTTCTTTTTTGTTGTACTGATCACTTTCCTTACAACTGTGTAAGCCTCCAGTGTAGGATAATAAAAACATATGGTACAAGTAACGTGAAATACTTAGGATAAAATATAGGAAAGAGTCGCAATAATTGATCTCATGAATTAAGATCACAAATTTGTTATTTATAGAAAGATTAATGACTATCGTGTATTTGACAGTGAAGTAAACATAAAACACGATGCACTTAGATTCGTAAGATTAATTTTAACTTATTTAAAATACCTTGTTGACGCTGATTATCCTAATTTAATTGTAGTTTGCTCACAAGTAGAAAAGAAAAGTAGTCACGTGCGAAACTGCTAGTAAAATCGGTGTATAGTGCTCAGTGGAGATATACGAAATGATCGTGAAATAATCAGTATACGGAAAGTCGAAGTGTATCTTTTGAAAAGTGGCTACTACTGATAACGAGGTCGTCGTGTATTCTGTACATTTACTTTATAAGAGATACGTATGAGATTGCTATGGGTAGCAACATTCGTCAGCAGCCTTGTACCTTTTTTGGAAACCTTTCGCTGCATTAATCCCGAAACAATTAATGAGATTTTAATTATTTCGAACTATAGTTCTTTCCTTGGCGGTAAGTTACCGATAGCTTCAAAAATTTGTTAGAGGGCGTAAATGTTGAGAATTTGGCAAAGTAAAATGAACAATTATATATCATATTTCTATTTTGTAATATTCTTTTTAGAACACCTTTATTATTACGTATATCCAAGTTTATTATGACTTAGTTATCACATAAACACTATAAAATAAAAATGCACCATATTTCTTTGCGCAATTCTTCTTCCTTTTTCTCTTCCTTTTTTTTTTTTTTTTTTGAGAATAATTTTAGTAATTGTTTTTATTTTCTTACTATCGTGTACTAATTCCGAACATATAATAGATAAAAGAGACAGAAGCTGATAACAACGTTCAAAGACCTCCTTCACATTTGTGCATCATCTTTCAAGTTCAATAGATAACAGAATTACAAACAATTATGTTGTTAACCGATATGTTTAAATGTTGCGGTATATTTTAACGTAAAATTTTTAATATCAAATGAAATTGTGATCATCGATAAGTTTATACTTGTTATAATATCATATGATGTACGAAATCCAATTCTTTATTTGCTCCTTATAATATATCCTATAAGAAAACATTCTATTTAAAATATTTGAGAATTAATATTCACCTTCGGTAAATGAATAAAAAACATAGTGTCCGATTTTCATTATCCTTTCATTATATAACAAATTAAAGTTGAATACTGGGCATTTCTGGGAACATAAAAAAGAATTAACTGACAAAATTTCAAAATATCAAAGAACATATAACTCTATTATATCAATCCTGTTATGCAAATATTTGAAAATTACATTTTTAAACATACCAATACCTATACTAAAAATTATTTAAATTATATGTAATATTACTATATGTAATTATATTAATATTAATATTAATATTAATAATTAATATTATATCTAACATTATTATTTATAGTAATTTATGGTAATGAAGAAGTAGTAGTCATGCAAGATCTATCTGAAAAAGAAATATATTTAAAAATTTTTAATACAACTTTTCTTTACACTCTGATAACAATGTTCTATTTACATATTTAATTATACATGAATAAATTTAATGTTCATGAATTGAAACTTGAAGATTGGTTCTTGTTAAACACAATCATGAAAATTTGTAATGTTTGATACAAAGTCTCTTTGTATAAAATAACTTTATATTTCTTGTAATTTTGTATGTAAGAAACAAATTCCAAAATATTTGTTAATTTATGATATTTTGTTACATACACAAGATTTTCATGGTACTTTAATAGTGATCTCATTGTGATCTGAACTGTCATTTAGAATAAAATTCAGATTCCCACTTATTTCTGTACAACATATATAGTTGCATTGCAGCTTTTGCATCTTCAATTGAATTATGTTCTCCTGTTTGTATTTCTCTACCTAATAACTCATGTGTAAGTTTCTTCAAACTAGGAGTATTTCCTCGACATAATTGCCTGAATATTTTGAATGTAGAAGTATCTCGTAAATATCTTCTTGGATGAGATAGATATAGTACATCAAGATCATATTTTATTGCATGACCAATTAAAATACGGTCTGTTAAAATTTCTGCTACTTCTTTTTGCACAATCTCAAATTCTTCTCCATTTCGAAGATTATGAGGCCTAATACCACTAACTTTAGTTCTGTAATCTTGAACAGGTTCTCTTGGTTTTACATATTTGTCATAAACACAAAAGCCATGACGATTTACAATGGATACTCTAGCTACCATACTTTCTGTGCCATCTCCTATGCCTACCATTTCACAATCCATTGCTACTTGTTTTGTCAGTTTTTTTTTACTTTCATCATAAACTACTTCTTCCTCATTAGTTGTTAGTATATGAGCCACGTTGGATACAGAAGCATGATGTTTTTTTCTAGACTTTTGATGAGAATATGACTTTTTCTTTACTTGCTCTTTACTAGAAGAATCTGAATTTAAAAGCGATGAATTAAATACTAAACTTTTAAACATTTCCCAATTTCGACCAGATGCATTACGTTCCGTGTGTGGAATTATACGTTGAGAATTTTTTCTGTACTTTTCAGCCATAATTTGCTTACTACCAGACTTCTTAGAACGGCATGATTTCTTCTGTTCTTCGCTTTTGCTAAAACTGGTTAATGAAAAAAATGATTTGTTATTATAAAATAATAAGCTGTGTGTATTTGTTATTAGACATTAGGTTACCTGTCCTAACCTCTTCATTTAGCACGTGTATAAAAATAAATATAAATATCGTAAAAGAAACAATTTTTATCGAATAACAAAATATACTGTATTTATTTCCGAATTAATACAAAAATACATAAATTTTAAGCAATATTATTTATAAAATGTTAGGTAATATGTCAACTTAAATATGGCGGTACAAATTCAAAACATTCATACGTTTGGAAATGAATTCAGCATACTTTCTTTTTTGAATGTACCTAATTAAATAAAGACTTGCGAATTTACACATAAAACTTCTATGTGAAAATTTCGTTTTTTATTTAATAATATTATTAAATATAATTTATTACATAAATTAAATATAAAAAACATTATTTATCTGATACTTATTTCAGGGTTATATATTTTCAAATAAAAAATGGTAATTAATAATTAAATGACGCCATCTATTTAAACAATGTGAGAGTTTTCCTACCTCATAAATAATACTATAACAATACAACACACTATGAAAATTAAGAAATCCATTATACTAGGATAAATAGAAAGTATTCTATAGTTTGCGTTTACCAAGTTTGTACTAATGAATCGTTTTTCTTGAGGGCCTGCGTAGATTAACGGTTACTTCGTATGGAACATGAATAAGTGTATGTAATTCAGCCGTACATCAATTTTTTAAAATTAAGAGGAAATGTATGATGATAGTAATAATATAAACAAAGATGCTTTTCAAGAACCCCGAAAAAAATTTTGGTTGGTGAGTTTTAATATACTGTCAACGATATTTCAAAGTGACGCAATATTAACCTGCATCAATTTCATCAACGTTTAATAATATTACTTTTTTATATATTTCTTAATTTTACGAATTATATATTTAATTTTGTGATGTTTAATATATTTTATATGAGATAGTTACTTCTACATAATGTTTGTATTTATAATAATTGACATTTTGTGGTATCTTAAATTAGCGATCAAGAAAACGTCCTAAAAGTGATGCTATCAGTATCAGTTCAATGGACATATCTATTGAATCAGATGTGGGAAAAAAGAAAAAAAGAAGAAGAATTACAGAAGTAGCCAGCAGCATTTTTTCTTCTACGCCAAGCAGTAAACAAGGAAATACTCTTCATAGATCTTTTACAATTCAAGCAAATACAACAGATTTGTTATTTGTGAATAATGAGACAGATACAGGAACTTTAGAGAAAAGGTTTATAAAATGTCATCAATCAATTAATTTTTTTATATAATCTAATCATATAATTATATAATTTCGTACAGTCATATTTATTTAATACAACTTTATTCTTTAGACACAAAGAAAGTATTGAAAACTCTAATAATTTTACAATTAGAAGCTGGATACTTGATGTAGCAAATCAAAGTATCAAAGATAAATCTAATTATGTTTGGAGTAGAAAAGAAGTGAAAAGACAAGAAGCAATTTATGAATTATATTGTGGAGAAAATGTACTTATCAATGATTTATGTGTTCTTAAAGAGTTTTATTATGAACCATTGATATCCAGTAGCATTTTTAGTACTGATGAACTAATGACAGTTTTTGGGGATGTAACACATCTCATTGAAATACATAGTAGATTAAGGGATGAATTGATTGATCTAAGAGATAAATATGGATTTACAGAAACTGTGGGCTTTACAATATTAAATTGGGTTAGTAATGATCAATTTCTAATAGTAAATTTAATACAATTTATGACTTTTCATATTTATTTTATTCATTAATTTTTACAGATTCCAACATTAACAAAACCATATTTAGAAAGATGTAGAACGCAAATATGGGCAAAACAATTATTAGATGAAAAAAGGTTGTCTAATAAACGTTTTCAATCTTTTTTAAAAAAACGTTTAGAATTTCCTCATTCAGTAGATTTGTGGACTTACATAGATGTAGCAAGATCAAGAATTGTTAAATATCCTTTATTGATCAAAGAAATACTAAGGCATACTGCAACAACACATGTAGATCATACATCTTTAGAAGAAGCATATGATTTAATATCTAATTTACTTAAAAATATAGACAAAGCTATGGGAGATGCAGAATGCAAATTGGCTCAGTCAAAAATTAATGTAAAACTGGATTTTGATCCTACAAAGTGTATTGAAAATGCAACAGAATTAATTACCCAAGGACAGCTAAAAGATACAAAGGGAATGGTAAGAATATTTTGTGAATTATTTCATTAAATAAATATGTGATTAAATTATGTTATAAATTACAATATAAAATTTGTAATTATGATTTGTAGAAATTTCAGTGTTTTCTTTTTGATACTGGTTTTGTAATAACTCGTAGTACAAGGTCTGTAAGTAAAAGATACAATTTGTTTCATCCTGTTATACCTAAAGAACAACTAAGTGCAGATGAAAAATGTGATATAAGTTATGGATTTAAAATTGGAGATCACATTTTAATAACAGAAGATGGGCATGGTAAAAGACATTGGATTGATTCGTTTAATAAAGTTCATAAATGTAATATTAATTCAATGGAAAATGTGATTGATGTCAGTAAAAAAGAAAATGTCGAAAATTTGACACCATCAAAAACAGATCGATCTATTAGATCATCTCTAAATAAAATAAATGAAAATCATTTTTCATTAACATTAAAAAGAAGTTTTTTAAGACAAAAACGTGGCAGTATTGGTCTTGTTTAACGTTAACAGATATACATTATATTTTTTATGCTCGTATACAACACATAAACAAGACTTATGCTTGACAAAAAATGTTTAATTTGGTTGTACTAAGAACACCTTGGTGTACTTTAAATTTATATTACTAAATTACTTCTCACTATGCTTTAAAGATTACATTCCAGATTTATTTTAAAAGTATATGATTTATAGTAACAAGAGTACTTACCTATGTATTATTTACATATTTTGAAACAAATATTATTAATGTAAAATATATAGATTATATAAATATATATATATTCATATATTTAAGTATATAATAGAGGTGCTAATTTAAAAATAACAATATATATACATATAAATGCTGATTAAAACACGAACTAGATATTTCTAACAAATTTGTACAAATGTTTTTGATATTAATTTTAAGTTAAAAAAAAAAAAAATTGATGTAATTATAAATGCGATTTTATACGAGGTATATAAATTTAATATTTAAAAATGAAATTATTTTTTTATGTATATCTTAAAACAATAAAGAAAATGAAAATCTGAAATTCGTATTCAAGTTTTATTAAACACAATTTCATTCTCATAACATTTGTAATAAAATAATTATCCACTTATTTTACTTTGCCTAAAATACTTATGGTTTACTAGGTTTCATTGAATTTCCATCTGGATAACGCTTTTTAAAGGCTTTAATAAGTTGAGGATCAATTAAGTGAACTCCATCTACTTGATTGCCTAATGTGATCCAATTTGGTTGAACATTATGCGGTCGACCAAATAATTCAATCTTCCTCGTTCCTGGACTCATACGTTCGATAATTCCGTAAATTTCGTCAGGCTTGTGACTAGTTGCACGAACTTCTGCCACGATAACATCGCTATCTAAACCACGATTAATTCTTGGATTTCCTTTCATACCGACCAAACAATGTTCTTTACCATGATTTAGCCAATGACCTGTCCTTCCAGTTCTTATTATCCTTTGCAATTGATTGGTCTTTACCCATATGATTTCATCTACTCTTTCATATCCCCACAATTGTAAACATTCCCTACCAAGTTCCATTGCTCTCCCTGTCACCCACAAAAATAAAAGACCTTCATCTTGAAGAGCAGGTATACCTAACTGTCTCATTTCATCATCTGACATGGTACCATATGGTAGTTCCATATGAATATCCCATGGAGGATCGGCCATTATAACAGCAAATTTACCCAGTACAGTCATATCAAGATAACGTAAATCACACTGTATCCATTGTGGTGGATAAAGAGTCAATTCACTACCTAATGATCCACTAGGAGTTGGACAAGTAGTATTACTACCATTTTTACTATCTACTATTAAACCCTTACTCACTGTACTATTATTTGCATTGTCTGTTTCATTTGATTCCTTTGGTTGAGTTGTTGGTCCATCCACTTCATAATGAACATATCTACATAACATTTAAATGGAAAAAGAATTAGAAGAAATTCTTCTTATAATTAAAAATTATTAAATTCACAATACGTACTTGCATGTATCCATATGAAAGCAAGTATTAAGAAAACTACAGTCACCTAAAGATTCATCTGTGTGACTTTGAATAATTTTTTTAAAATGAAGTTTCTTGCATTTTTCTGCAAATCCTGGTCCACCATTTAACTTCACACAATCTACTCTTGTACCATGAGGACAAAATTCCATAACTTGAGCTCCTCCTTGAGATCGAAATCTTTCAGCTAATGATTTCTCCTTTGATGTTTGCTTTGATAATAAATCTAAAATTTGCTCTCCAACCTTTTTATTTTCTTTTTCCCTAATAGTAGGCATTGATATTAGTGACATTATATCCTCCGTATTTTTTTTATCCAGTTTAGGCTGCTTCTCTGCAGGCCCATAGTCATTCAATTCAGATGCAGATGTTTCTGCACTCTCAGGATTTTCTGTATCATCTGATTGAGACTGATATGATGATTGTGATTCTGCCAATGATAATACTGTATATCCAAAAACACCATTTTCTGTTACTTCTTTAATTCTAAAAAAGTATTTGATTACTTGTTTGTATATAAAGTTTTGGTATGGGATAATGCAGAAACTTACTAACTTAACTATATCTTGAGCTGCAAGTTTTTCCAAAATTTTATGGATGTCTGAAGAACATACATCTGCATTAAGATTTTTACGAAGTTGATCTATTAATTCTGCAGATGTGATTGGTAAATTGGGTAATGACTCGTGTAAGATGCATAACACATCTCTTTCATATTCATTATGGTCAGATCGGTGTGAATGTCCCATTGAATCTATTAAAAAATTATATTCTTTATTGAGCTTTTGGTATTTAAATAGAATTTTAAAATCATATTTGAAACTAATTCTTATATATAACAAAATATTAAAAAATATAATTGAATTTAATTACCACTAGAAAGAGGTGATTCATTTGTCAAGGTGGATGATACTGATGTTGCAGAAGTAAGAGTAAATAATTCATGTCTTTCACGTTTTCTTTTCTGCAATTTTTCCCGTAGACTGTTTCTTTTTATTTTAATTGCTTGTATCTCTTCAAAAGCGTCTGACATATCTTCGTGATAAATTGTTTAAGAGAAATATTATATGCAAGTGTATGACAAATATTTGCATATTATATTTAAACTTAAACTTGGTAAAAACATGAACTGAAAGTCATTTTTTATATTTACAATAAAAAATATCAATATTTACCTTGTAATAGAAATTAAAGTAGTTTAAAACGTTTAAAAATTCATTTCTATTTAAAAATTTCAGCATATATGAACCACTAGCAACTTCACAATATGAAACCTAACCTGATCTTAATAATCTAACTTTACCTGAAAAGTTACCTGAGAAGAACACATGGCTGATTTACTAATCCAGTGTAGAGTAAATTAGATAATTGTGATTAATTACCATCACTAGTATAATTAATAAGTTTTATTAAAAAATTCTTTATCCTCAATAAGATGTCAAATACAAAAGAATTTTTTCTTTCGGTTACACAACGTATTTTCAGTAATTGGACTGCATTAAGAGTAAGTATCTATTTTATAGATAGAATATATGTATATATAAATAATTTTCTTATATTTTATTTTTTATGAGATATTCTTTATTAGGTGGCAGTAGAACAAGGGATGGGTACAAAAGAAAGGGCAACAGATTTTTGTCCTTACATAACGGAGGTTATGTATATGAACGGTTCGTCATTTCATTTATATTTTACTATATCTTTATTTAATTTATGTTGTAATTTCTTTTTTGTCATATTTTCATCTATAGAAGATCTAAATAGCGATGAAATTGCTAATGAGTTAGAAGATTACATGGATGAGTATTTCAATACAGAACTTCAAGATAATAGTGCAATACAAGTAGCAGAAGAATTATTGAGATTTTATCATTATTGTACTGAAAATAATGAAAATTTGGCAATGACAGAGCTTGCAAAATTGCCACCATTGCAATCATGGCTTGTTATGAATGAACCTATAAAAAGAAGTCAGAACTCTTGTGCTATAGAAAATGATAGTTCTGAAAATGAAGAGGAAGCTTCTGTTGGTACGGAAGTTGCAGATGAATGGACAGAAGTAAGAACAAGACGAAAAAGATAACTAGTTTATAATACAATAAATGGTATTCTTTTATTTTTTCTTTTTTGTTTACAAAAGAACAGATTAACAAAGAATATACAAACTACTGTTTTACAGTACATGTGCATTGTTTGTAATTGCAATTTATGCTCTAGAATCTTGTAATCAAATACTTATCTAAGCAGTCTTTAATACATTATCAAATTTTATTTGGCAGTTCCAGTTCCTGAGTCTAAAGAAACGTAAATCATTAAAATTTGTAAAACAATGTTAATAAATGTTTTTTAAATGATCTTTTGTTTTGTATATAAAGTATCACCTTTCTCATTTTGAGATAAAGGAACATTACAATATCCATTATGCTCTCGCACAACAGTTTCTTTTTTCTCTTTGGTTACTCTCTCTTCAGGACCCACTATGCTTAAAATTACTGGTAAAAATAATAGTGCGTGAAATAGACCAAATATTACTACACACGTGAATAACTGAAACAATAAATTTTTTATAAAATTTGCAATTAAAAGAGATAACATATTTCTAAATAATACCTTAAAAAAAGTATTGAATATATAAGCTTCACTAGAACCTAGTAAAACGAATGCTAGGAATGTACTCAAACCTCCATTAAACACAGCTGGGCCAATGATAGAAAGTGTTTCTATTGCACGTTCTATAAAAAATATAAAAATTTATTAACTTAGTAATTATTTTTTCATTTTATATAGTATATAAATTATAGTATTATTTACCTTTTTTGTTGCCCTTTGCACGTATAAACTCTAATCCCATGTGCGCGGCATAGTCGATCGCCAACCCCACACATAATAATATCATGATGCTTGATGACATTTCGATGGTTAAATTTAGAAAGTACATAGTACCTAATAAATCAATGAGTGTGAAAAATACGCAACAAATTACCCAAAACGATGCTCGTAAATTTCTAAGGAATAGCAATATTACTATTCCGATGGTCAGTATTTCTAAACTTAAATTCCTGATCAATTCTTCTCCTATAACCTACAGAAAAATAACAATTACATTATACGAAAATTACTAGCCGAAAAAGTGTTTACTTTGTTCGCCGTCCATGAAACATAATCAGATGAAAAGATTGCAATATAGTCATGTCCATGAGAGAAATTCGTCGCTTGAACTGTTTCCCTAATAAGTTGCATCGCTTGTATTTGTGCTGATGTTGTATTAATCATGATATGTTGTATCGGAATTTGCGACGTCTAAGAAAAATAAAAAAAAAATAACATATTTATGTCAGACAAACATCTATCAAATAACTGTATAATAATAAACATTTATTAATACCGTTATATTATATTCTCCGGCCGGTACTTTATCAAAATTAATATCCTTAATATATGCTTGACCTTCTTTTGTTAAAAGTAGATATTCTGTTAAAATATTATAATATTCTTCTCTGCTCTCAATATCACCTACCAACAAAATTTTGCCACTGAGTTATACTTAAATATATCAGTATTAGACCAAATCTTACCTTTGTCAGTAATGTTAAGCCACTTCTCATAAGCAATAAACCATGGCTCGAGGGTACCATTGTTAATAAACTGATTGTGTCTCAAAGCTTCTACCAATTGAGAAAGAGACTTACGGTCTTCATAATAATCTACGCCAGTCATATAAATTGCCGCTCGTTTTCCATATTTCGGAAAATACTGTTTTAATTTGTTGTTAAACTGAATTGGATATGAGTCTTGATTTAAATACCAAAGAGGATCGAAGTTTTGTTCCAATTGAAATACTGCCCATGTATTAACGCACAGGCAGCAAATAGTGAATAGCAAAATGACTATTTTCGCTGTAATTTTAGTGATTCCTGGACCGATATAATTCTCAAAGATAATCTGCTGAGTGTTTCTTTGACTGCATTCATTGGGCTTCCAATTTAGTTTCGGTCGACAGAAGCAACCATCTTTGCGTGCTTCGAGTCGTATTTCATCGTATACAAGACAGCTTACGAAGAATATAATTTCGTATACGTATAAAAATAAAATTCCTAATGTAGCGAATGCGTAAAAAGATCTGAGACAAGGCATCACAGTTGTAATGCCGAAGGCAAACGCAATTATGTTTGTGAAAGATGTTACTGTGATTGACATACCTTAAATGGATAAAAAATAAAAGATAAGTAAAAACTACCATATATCAAAAATAATATCATAAATGTATCATAAATCACAAATGTCGTACCAGCTTGTTGAATGGTTTTAGCAATACGTATAGGAATTGCCGCGGACTGATCAGTTTCTGAGAGGCTCGCTAGACTTTGCATGATCACGAACATGTTATCGACGCCAATACCGAGCAACAGAAATGGAAGGATGGAATGTATGGGTCCGTAAGAATAACCCAAGTAGAAGCATACTCCATAAGAGGACAATATCGCCTGACCAACCACAAACACTCCCATTATTGACAAATAAATTCGTTGTTCTAACGCGTTGCATTTTCCGATCATAACCATTACGTAGACTGCTATCAAGGATATTCCACAACATAATACTGTAAGATTACTATTTAATATTTGATGCAAAGAATCTATGTAACTTCGTGAAGCTATCGCATATATTTCCATTCCAGGTGGAAATGTGATATTTGAATGAAGAACGCGATGTATAAATTCCAGTTCCCAATTAGCTGAGCTTGGATGAGATTTCTTCAGCATCCAATTCAGAATCGTTGCGTTGGCGCCTTTAACTCGGCCTTTCTTGTCATAGAAGATACCCGAAAGCAGGGGCGCGATATCTAACAGGACGTTCTCGTTGATCCTGTCAAGTGATTCCAGTTATATATATTTAAAATCAAAATTCTGTTGCTTCTTTAGAAACTCACTTCTGTTTGATCGCCTTGGTTACGTCCTCGAGTATCTCTTTTTTCGTCAAATTACGAACATCTTTCATTAAACTAGTTTCCCAGAGTTGTATGATAGATTGATATATACATCCATTTTTTAGCACCGTGTTATTTAATTCAGCCAGGATATCTCCAGCGATATCAAGGTCCTTGAAAATGTCCGTCGTGTTGTCCACGTTGAACCATGTAAAGTATCTGTAATTCAATAGGATTCTTATCTACTATACAAGCCAAGAGTAGGAAACAAATGAACATTGATTAATTTTAATTTTACCCTGCACATACATCTTCCCAAGTACTATTATTCACCATGACAGATTTTACTATCTGTTCTATCTTGCTAATCTGAAAGTATAAGAACACGATTGAACGACCGATTTAAAATCGCAGAGGTTGAGCTCACAGATTTCGAATGCTGGGTAAATCTCGTGAGTCTTGGCAAATTTCGACAAGAATCATGCGTTAAAGTGGAAAAGAACCTTCGCAGATACTCGTATAATTCATGATCGCCTATGTACCGAGCGCAGCACTTCCGGCTCCAAAATGTTGGGGGCCGTGACGATGATACTTTCGTATCGAAAATCGTCCCGGAAGTGTGTCTTCACCCAGGCGGCATCGCTGCGTATCTCAGAGTCTTCAGGCACGAAGAGCTCTATGTCGTCGAATTCTTCTCTCCAGAAGATCAGTCCAGGTGCGCAAACACAATTTATGCAGAAGCATACCAGCAGCCATAGCCAGGGCTTTTGTCCAATGCTTAGGCCGATACTGGAAACAATATTTCTTATTGTATTTTTTATAGATCAGGAGAATCTATAAATTTTAGAAAAATATTTAAAATGGAGAGTAATATTTTTTACTTCCTTAAGCAGGAATTTCTTCAAGACAAGTCATTGGAAACGGTGTCATCTGCAAAACTTGAGATAACGTTTGCATTGCTGCGCTAAGCGTTAAAGGATATTCTTTGGTAGAAATTTCAGTCTTTGTAAGAATACATTTGAAATATAAATCGCTTTGATTTTAAAAAGTATTTTTGCGATGAATTGATTTATAACATAAAAACATTTATAATTTATAACATATAAAATTTTAGGTTTCAGATCTTTTGTCAAGTTGTAACGTGATTTTAATTAGTAAATAAGGAATGAGCAAGAAAACTCGTCAATATAAATGGGTAACAGGGGCAATGATCTTTAAGTGAAATATTAAGAAAACGTAAAGGGTGGCGTCAGTGGAACCGTTGGCCTAATATAAGCCACTTCATGGAACGAAAGCGACCATTCTTGATTCAGCTAATTAAGAGGGTCGCGATGATCTCACCTTAAGTGGATTAAATTGTACAAGGTTCAAGCCCCGAAACTCGACCACCGCTAATGTTATTATTCTACAACGAGATTTATTATGTTTTCATAGATCGATCAATTGCCTATTGAAAACACAGGCTAGGGTGTGCAGTGATTGATTGATAGTAATTGTCATTCGAGTAACAATCGCACAACTCATTCGAATAGTATTCACACGAGATGCACAAAAGACTTCGAGTCAAAATGGAAATTTTACAAAAGCAAGTGTCTAGAATTATAATGAAAATATAGCCTCGTCATAGTTTGTACCGCAATTAACTTCTCCGTATGAGATTACCATTAACGGATGTACGTTTCAATGTCAATTCATTTCGAGGGAACCTGTTATTTCAACCAGACCAAACACGAAATGTTTCGGTGACAATGCAAAACCAGGCGCGGATCAGGAACGCCGCGAAAACAGAGATAATGCGCTTCCGACAGAAGAACACGATCATGTTCAATTCGCCGACATCCGATCTATTTTTTCCTCTCTGCGAATAATTTACGTCCAACTGTAAACGGTGAAAAAAACATCTTTTCAAAGAAATTTCAATGGGACATATTACAAAAAGTAACCGAGTAACTAGAAAGTTAGTATTTACGGTATCCTTTTTTGAAAGGTACAAAAGGGGTAAAGAAGGAAGCCACTATAGATTGAAACATCTTCGACAAAAATGCTTCCCCGAAAATGATCAATTCAAAGAGAAGCGTCCACTTACCGATAAAATACACGATCTGAATTTAAATGAAAATCTAGCAGTAGCTCTTTCAGTCGTTTCCACGTGATCCCGGTGTTTCCATCTCGATGCGGTTCCATCCTCGAGGTTGCGACGCTCAGGTCGTTCGATGGCCGAATGTCCACTGCGGTAGAACGTTTGTCAGCACACAGCCGAGTGTGGCAGCATGCATGTGACCAACGCTGGAAATAATCTGCCACAATTATATAACGTTCGGTCCGGAGCTTCGCTTGCACGATCGCGGCTGATGCCATCGGGAGGATGAGGAGGAGCATGGTCGTCACCCCTCCTATTGTCTTCGTGACTGCTCGTTTACGATGCTTCACAACACTTGTTTCATTCGAGGACCCACGTCAGTTTACGAACAATCCCCCCAAAAAGAGCTTTCAGTGGTCTTTCTGTTTCTTAGTACATCAAAGACGGTAATTTCATAAATGTCCTCTCAGGTCTTGGGTAAAAGAATATCTCACTAATTGACGCTGCTCGGTTGAGAGCTTTTTGCATTCATCTTGATATTATGTGATCATGAATAGAGGAGAGGTGTGATTTATACGGGATGATTAGCATAATTGTGGACCACGCATCGAGAGTGTCGAGAAAGGGAATTCACTGCTGGAATCTATCTCGCGATCAAATATAGTTTATCATTTCTTTCACAGCGTTCTTCTTCAATGCGTTTTTCTGCTAACAATTTGTGCCGCCCAATGTATGAATGCACGGTATCGGTCCCATGTACCAGTATAATCTGTAAATAGAGCAATTTTTGTGGAATCAGGTAAGTAGTTCATGACTGCATCATCCTCTAGATTTGTGTCGATCACAGACTCGTATCGACAATGTTGTTGCTACGAGCGATCATTTGAAAGGCAGCGCAAACAAAATGCTTAAAATACCGTTCGATTTACTCCTGTTTCACCAGAAATCGCTCGATGGTCACCTGGTATCGAGTTTATATCCGATCTTTGGAACAGCATGGCACTGACTCTACCCGGTCGACCCACTTATGCCATTAATTAACGCTTTTCTTCGAAAGTTGATGGTTATGCGATGCAAAAGACCTTTTGATACTGTAAATTAGGGAAAAGAGAAACTTACTGTGCAAATAAAGAAGCAAAATCGTCTTATCTATGTTAGATAGCTATTATAATTGATCGTTTACACTTGGCAATAAGTTTGCAGTTTTTACGGTTTTATATCGTTTACACAAATAAGTTGAGAATATATGGCAGACGAAAATGGTACATCGGATCCGACTTATTAATTTTCTTGTAACAAACGAGACCGTTATTCTTATGATTAGGTAGACCATAGCTATTGGAGCCTCAAGCGTCTTGTTCGCGGTCGAACGACTGCGGAAAAAGTGATTTACGAGGCATAATTGTGGAAGAATAGACGTTTTTCAAGGATTCCCTGATTCTTTGTAAACTAGACAATAATTTGCTTAAGACCTTGTCGTCGTTTAAGACCTTGACGTTTAACAATCTAATTGTAATAATGATAAGGAATGACAAAAATTTAGAGAAATATATAAATGACCTTGAAATATCTCCGACATGTCCTTGACATTTACTGCCGTCACTCCGATACCGTTCATCGATATTATTAGTATCTAAAAATAATAACATCTTGAAAATATTTTTACTATGTTATATAGTAAGGATAAATTGTCTTTTAAATTTTCACTAAATCAATGGGAAACCATGATCAATTGAATCCTACTTACTGGAGCGCACTTTACATTCTTTGCTCGATTTTCACTTAGAATTCACTTTCTCCTCGAATGTTCGACATAAAAGAGCAAAACCCATTGTGAAGAAGAAGGATCAAAATGGTTCTCGAGGACCACCTGAGGAATCGAAAGCAATACAGGTTGGTTAACAGCAATTTCGTCCAGGTAACGAACAAGGTGTTTGGTTTATGGGCTTGACGAGAAGGTAGGGAGCATGGTCTGAGTGAATGGCTTTCTCATCGGATCCGTAGATCTTCAGTATTCCTGGTTCCAGGCGGACTGATGGACGGTCTCTTCTTGCGTGCTATTTGCTACATCGGCCGGATCGGTCAAATCGATGTTTGATCATTATTAAAACACTTGTGTCAGGGCGAGGAAAAAGTTAGTGCTTGAACGACCGGAACGTTGCTTGACAATCGTAAGTAGAATTTGAGTAATTTTATCCATTTCTGGCTTAGCACGATACAATATACCTAGAATAATTTAAAAAGCTTAAAAGTTTTTCAATCGGTAATAAATAGGAATTTTACTTATTATTCGCAACTGTAGATAAAGTATAAATAGAATATTACCGACTGTAAAATCAATAGTATTTAAATTTGACGTTCGATCAGTGCGCCATTCGAAAGGATTGTCAATACAAAGGATGTAAATATCGAAGTTTAGTTAGTTAGGTTAAGTAGGTGATAGCAATTAAACGGTGCAGCTCGGTTTTGTTTTTCGACCAAGGCGTTGTTGAAAAAGCATCGTTCACGGTACACGGCAGTTCCACTTCTTTTCTTGTTACGTTCTCGTGAACGATCCCGAGGTGATGTACGATAATAAGATCCAACTGTGTTTCAACGTTCGACGTGAATGTGTTTCACTGATCAAGTAAAACACGCTGAACGCATTCCGTGAATGGTGTCGATAGTCGCGATCGACCGGCAGAAAGAAATCGAAGCCTTTTTTGAATTTCGGCCAATCCTTGAATTTGTAATGGATTAACGGTCTTTAGAAAGTTTTGACCTGTGGATTAGGATACGAATCTTTTACTGTAAAATTTCTATATTCTAGAACGACGGTTATCATTAAAAAACGTTTTAAATAGTAATAAAAGAGATATCGACAGAGTAGAAATTTAAATCCGTAAAGGAAGCAATCGTATTTCTCTACGTTGTTTTGAATAACGATTCTTCGTGCTCAGATGATGATCATTGCATTTAATTTAATATGCAAATTCGCATACCGGTTTTGATAAAAAAAGAAAGAGTCTAGCAAATTAAGTAACCCTGAACTTTCGACAAGGAATATCTCGTACGTAGATTGACTTTTAACGTAAAGTTAAACTCTCTAGACTTTTAACTCTCTCTGAATAACTTTTTTCACCGTATCGACTGAGACATTTCCGTTTTCTCCTCCGGAGAGGATTACTGTCCCTTTTTCATACAATTTTCTGATCATTCATCAGGAGCTCAATCTTGAAGCTCGTTTTTGATATATGACTGATATTCAATATCTACATCGTGTGCCTTCTAGTAATGTCTTGATTCATAATTCATTGGCTTATCTCGCGATATTCAAATACGAACGTTTCGCCGATTTATTTACGATTTTTTCGTATGTATGAAAAATGTACGAACTTCCGGGTAAATGGTTTAACATCCACAGGCAAAATATTGTATTAAATTTTAACTACACACAAAAAAGAAAAAAAAAAGGAAAAAGGAAAAAAGAAATAAACGATAACGGGTGATCTCGTTGTAAAGGAAGTCGCCTCATTGAGAAATGATTAATGGAAATGTGTTTCGTGTCAACGTAGTTACGTTCACCTTGACCGAAGAAAGTGTTACGCGACTGTTTAATCCAAGTCGGTCGATTTATGAATGCGCCGCCAGTGCATTTACCTTTACCACGTCTTCACGTGCATATCTGTTAATTATATCGTGAGTAAAAAATGCGATATTAACAGTAAAAGTTTAATGACACGTTGTGCGTTATTTACGCGCGAAAGTTAGATCGTTATCGAAAAGTAGGATAGATAATAGAAGAAAGATGACCGATGATAATCATTCTACACGCGTAACAAAATCGGCGTGAGCATTTCTACGTAACAAGTCTCTTTCTCCGCCCTGCTCATTGACAATGTAAGTAGAACGGTTCGAGAGAATGCTTCGAGGTAGCTCTCCTTCTTAGCTACTCCTGCTAATTAGAAAAGCAAATTGAATTTGTCAATCAACGAACCGAGTGTAAAAGTTTCTATTTCGAAGTTTATTCAAAAATTATACGTTTTTATCACTACGACATAGTAATTCGCTTTCGAAAGCGGAATTTTCAGAGTCAGTAAGTTTCCCCTTGATTCCAGAATCATGAACACAGCAACGATCTTGATGGTCCTCGCGCTCGGATTAGCCAACGGTCAATTGAACTTCGAGGGTAATCCACTAACGGAGAACACCGAGTACGCAGCCGTGGAGTCACGATTCACTGAGAAAACTGCAAGACGACAGGAAACCGCAGCAAACGTGACTAACAATTCTACGGAATCTTCTCAAAACTTTCAACTATTATTGCCAGACACTAAAAACTCATCCCAGTCTAGGAATCCGATCATAAGTCTAACCGAGGATGGCCCAGTGGACCAAGAAGATTCATCACATATCGTGAAACAACGGAAGATCGGTCAAACTGGTCGATATCTATCTACAAACACCTATACTCAAGGAACCAACTTTGGCAATCGTTCTGAATTAGCCTTGAACAGTTTCCTAAACTCGAAGACGCCAGAAGAATCACGCCTGTCTCTGGACTATTATTTACAAAGCCGGGAAACTCCTCAAAATATTCAACCAACGATCGTCAATCAACAGCAATTAACGCAACAGCCAGTAGCACGTGTTGATCAACAACCCGTGTCTTCCCCGGTAAACCAACAGTTGACTGCGCAACTCATGCAACAAAGACACGTATTACAGGCTCTTCCAGTTAATCAACCGGCCTATAGTGCCCCTATGAATCCGATGGATCTTCAATCGAGTGTGTTAAATCCAGCAGCTATACCTGTAATGCAACAACAGCAAGCATTAGAACCATATATGACTGGAATTCAAGCGAGGAAAGATGCCTTCTATCCTGGATGGTATCAACGTGTAAGAAGAGTGCGTGGAAAACCGTTTCCTTATGTACAATCCAGGGGAGGACCAGGATTCTATGGTGGTCCTGTTCCTCCAGGTGAGATTTTACGACCGAGCGTTCTCAATCAAGGATCTTTAACAGTTTTACAAATTTAGTTAAAACTAAATCACGATAGCTATTAACAAACTTTTTATTATTATTATAGTTAACAAAGTTTCGTTATAGGAATATAGGTATTATTTGAATTATTATTAAAATGCATTACGCGTGAAAAGAAACGTTAACGTTCTACTTATTATTCCGATTCGATGCTTGAAAATTCTATCGAAACTCTCAATTTCATAGAAACACGTTAACCATGGTGGTGAAACAGGTTTAGCAACTGAGAGTTGCATCTTTCAGGGAAACGTGTCTTAACGCAATTCGCATTGTAACAACATCCGTTAATTAGAGCAATTGCGAGAGTTTTCCATATCCAACGCTGTAATTGTTTGTTTTCACTCGAGATCAAAATTCACCTTAATTAACAAGCGACTAATTTTGCAACCTCTTTTCCCAAGCAGTGCCGTTGAAGCAGAAGGGCCCACCTGTTGAAGTGATCTACACGAAGCCAGGATTTCAACGTGGACCACCTCCCATTAGCAATCCTCCTGTCCCATACGAAGATGCTAGTGCTTGGTTCCCCGAAGCGGATCATCCACCACCCAACAAAGACGTTTACTATTCTCAGTTATATGCTCAATCCTATGATCCCTATTATTACAACTACATTGCCAAAACGGGAAAAATAAAACCACATCTGTATGGAAAATTCGGTAAGCATCACGAGGAGGAAGGAGACGGTATCTGGGCGGAGTTATATCGGGGATTCAAGAAGCATGGTCTCAAGAATATCATGACGCCAACGTTTCTTCTGGGAATGACTCTTCCCGTGGTCACCCTGATGCTTACGGCCCTTGTACAGAAGAGGTCTCTAGCCAGGTCAGACTCAAGGGAATTGTCAATGGAGAATACGATCCAGGATTATCTGGAACAGATTCAGAGAGCTGTTGAATGTTACGAGAAGAAAAGGAGGAAGAGGGACGCAAACATAGATGGATGTTAGAGTCACAGTTACAACTAATCTCATAATTTATTGAACGTGAGTACCGAACGGCTAATCGATGAAATGGAAAGCATGTTCTAAAGCTTTGTATATATTTCGTGTACCATAATAACGATGAGAGGAACGTTCGCAGAATTCAATAGAACCGAGAGTGCTTTCTCTTAGAAATGATTCATTGTCGCAATCAGTGGTTCATTGCGTGTGAATAATCGCCTTGAATCGCGGTAGATCACCGAGATATATTGATGAGAGAAGGTGACAGTGAAACGTTTCTTGCGACGAGAGTGGCTGACGTGAGAAGCGAACTTTCACGGGTCAATTACCTACGACCCTGTTCACATCCACGTGCTCGTGGGTGTACAACTCGTGGATCGTATGATTAATTACCGATGGCATCGAGTTACTTTTACTTTCCTAATAAGTTATTCAACCAAACGAATTAGTTGTAGCGGTTTAACTTATAAGCAATGTGATTGGGAAATACAAAATACGTCGAAACCCTATTATAGTCTGTTTTTTGTTCCTTTCAGTATCACGCTTAGTATGCTTTTGTTTCTACTCTTTAATTTTTTAAGCAGAGAAAGACTTTCGAACGGGCAGTGATCTTCGACCTATATTTCAGAGTTATGTGTGCTCGAACGAGCCCTGAATTTCAAATTAGAAATGACATCCGTGATTTGCTGCACCGCAAGGCGTGCATCATGGCACAGAAATGGATAAACCGGTTTGACCATTTACGGGTGGGCCGTGCAAAAGTGTTACGCACGGATTTCGATGAAATTTCGAATGAAATTCTAAAAATCGCAACTTAATAATGCCAATATTTTTTATTCAGCCAAGAAGTAGCTAGTCGAAACACTGATATCACATAGTTACCTACTTTGTATCTTGTAAATTTATTTACCTACAATAAGTGCTACAAACGATACAATCCAACGTGAACTAAAATCAAAAATTTGTATACATATTATAATACTTATAAAATTCGAGGAAAAAAATTGTATTTGGTTTCGATCAATAATTTCGATCAGTAATTCCATGAGCTATGCCGCAAAGTGGATCGGTAAACGTATGGTATCATATTATGAAAATCATACACCTACGAGTGATCGAATTGCTTTTATTCATACCTGATATCTTAATGTAACACCTTAACGTAATATGCCAATTTTTTGAATCATCTTGTTTCACCGTATTCTCTCTTTTAGCTACAAATCTTCCATCATAAAGCGATCCTTAATGCTGGCTCGAAAGGAATCTTTGCTCCGTTTTTAATTCCATCCACGCGCTGACGTAAGTCGAGTACACGATGCTGATTAGTATGTGACGATAAGGTCAATTACGATAACTTAGCCATTAATGAACTCGTAAATTAAGTCCATGTGCAGAGGAGCGACTCATTCGGCGGCCAAGGAGAGTCTATGTAAAACTTCGTCCTAAAGAAATCTCGGTCGATTTCTTCTCCTGCCGGAAACGTCCGTATGTACATAAAACCGTTCTACTTAACTTGTTGAATTTTACACGAGTGCTGCTAAGATGTGTCTTTAGCCTGAAAAATACGAGACGTCTATCGAATCTTTAGGCGACACTGCAATAACAGGCATACTTGTTGGAAACCGGTTCTCCTGACTGTAACTTGCACTCTAAGCACAAAAAAGCTCGTTATTCCTCGTGATTGTTTTTCGGTTGGTATTGGTGTCTTTCCCCTATTAATTATCGATGATCTCTCGTGTATAATTATTTCCATCCACGGTTTTTGCGCTTGCAAGATTGATGATTAATGTAAATATGTCATCTATCAGTTATCGAATCCGGAAACGCGTGTATTCGGATCAACACCAATGAACTCTCGATGAACTCTCGAGTAGAAAAATAAATGTGCTCTTCGTGGACATCGATGTACCGATATAAATTGAATTATTTCATCAAACGATTGACGGTTTAATTCACGGGTCATGAGACCCAGACGTTATGCACGTTCCGTCATAATCAAGAGCAATTATTAATTTCGGCCTGAATTTTCTCCATATTGTTTAAAAGACGTTCTTCGAGATACAACGTTAGTATACGCGGCACGTTCTTTTGCTACTTACCGATCTTTCGCTGGAAAAGTTACAGAGAAAGTGCACGGTGAATGAAACACTTTCGTTCGACGAAATTCCAGCGTGAAATTGCATTGTCAGTCACAACAAAATCGATAGTTTAACGGAAAATATATTGTATATTTTGCTACACTTAATTTCTACATATAACTTGTTGCGATAGGCAGAAAAGGATCTTCATTTTTAACTTTTGCTACCTTTTTTCTTTTTTCTTTTTTCTTTTTTTGAGAATAACATAGGTCTTTTTTCCTCGATAGGAGTAATTGAAATAAAAATTCGCTACCGCTAAGTACCGCTTGCAATATGGAAATATATTGTTAACACGAATGTTGTGAAGTGTTTGTAATGAAAATAAATAATTATAATTTATCATATGATTTGTTTATCACGATCTTTCTCTTTTTTTGTTTGCTTTAAATAAGTATTGGCGATTGTTGTTCATTCGTAATTCGAGAATAAGAAAAGAAAATATATTCGCAGTTTGTACGTAGTAAAAGAAAATATGGATTTAATAAATGTTTCCTAATTCATTTAAGTAGACTAGATTATATAAGACTCGTTTCAAGCCATTAAGTAATATATTATCAAAATTTGTATGTATTTCTCATAGTATTCGTCATCTCTAATATCATATATCTCCACTCGATCCTCGAAGATCATTTCTAGGAATTTTCTGAAATTAGTTTCCATAAAACGTTTTTTTAGATGGACAAATTAAAAAAAAAAAAAGAATAAAGTTATTTTTTGGCACGCTTTGTGACTTCTATAGAGCAAAATAGGAGAAATACAGAAGAAAATGAATGAGCATAGAATTTATTAACATAGATGCTCCATAAAAATCACAGACTTCTTATTATAATTAAATAAATTATAATTAAATTATAATTAAAAAGCAATACAATTGTGCATTGCTTTCAATTTTGCAATGAACTGTATATATGGGTATATAATTGCCCTTTATTATCTATGGCATCGTTAATTTTGTAGAGCGCTATATTCTTTCATGCAATCTTAAATAATTTTTTATCGCTTCGATAAACAACGATTACTGCTTCTTCTTCCTCCCCTTTAATTTGCTAATGTTAAAACAAATTATCGACCAGCTCTAGTTAGTTGGTTATTATCGATTCAATTTTACATAGGTGGTCAGTCTTCGTCTCAGCAAACATTTTTATATTTCTCATTATTTATTTTCCTTTTTCTCCATGTTTCTATATATATGTTTGTATTGTGGTAACGTGCCAACTATGATCACCTGAATCAAGTACTTTTGTATAATGTGCGTTTATAATATTTCTTATAACTTGCTTAATGCACATTAATAAAACGTTTGTGGTTTCTTTTGTTCTTTGCATTATTATATACATAATGATCAATGTAAAGTAGTTATCTAATTATCTGACAAACGACCGTGACATCTTTCATACCATAAGTATTACGAATCGCTATTACTACAATTGCCTACAGTGAAACTATTTTGTGAGACTAGATGAGGTTCTATATATATATAGTAGTATTCCTGGAAAAGCTAAATAGAATGGTGGTAAATAACGCATTAATAGTCTATCGCAGGATTACAATTTTCATTGACTAAAATGATAGCGCGTTACGCAAAGCTCGCATTATTCTATCCTTCCTATTTCATTAATTTAATGAAACGCGATTGAGCGTTTTTTACACAATTGGGACTAAATTTTCGACTGTTTTAGGAGTACAAAGGATTTACCGTCATAATATGGTAGAATCAGACGGGATTACCGTAAATAAAACATTAAAATTTAATCATTTAAGAATTCAATTATAACGTAATAAAAGTGAAACTAAAAATTATTTACAAATATGTTTGTTCACTACATATGAATGTGTGTATATAATGCTATCTTTGAACATTTATCTAAATACTATATTCGCCTATAATAAATAATAGAAACTTCGAATATAGATAAAAATTTGCATTAAAAGATGATTTCGGCTATATTTAATATCTCTGATATAAAAGATTGTTGTACTGTCTATAAATATCATTGAGTTGCAGTGATAAATAATAACTCCTTAACTGGTTAAAGCAAGATTACAATAGACACAATTTTTCCCCTTCCATCATTTTTTTAATAAAATGACAGATAAAAATGTTAAAAATGATTTAAAAGAGAAACATTAAACAAAATATCATGTCTATGTAATCGATTATAACTTACTTTCTTTTAATGATTTTGTCTCTAAAAAAAAATCTAACGAAATTAACGTAATACTTACATTAGCGGAGATATATCTAATTTCTTATATCTTCTTTTTCTTTAATTGATATTAGGATGTGAACATTCCAGATCTAAAAATACGTTCTATACATATTTAGTTCAGTCAAATTTTTCTTCCTTAAACGCGACACTAATAGCTTCGCCAACGTGTTTCACTACGAATGCAGGCTTGCACAGGCTTTCTTCAATTGGTAAGAAGTCTGCATGAGTATGTTCTGATATAAAATTCGAATCTCGTTGATGGACACCAGTTTCGACTAAAATACTAATACAAGCTTTTGCACTAGGTGGTTCAATATCTTTGTTAAGTAGTTTCTTCAATTTATCAGACTTTAATACTTCCTCCTTCGTGCAATATGACAGATATTTATCATATAAATTTGCACCAAAAATATCAGTATTGATATTATCTCTGTAAAATACACAGAATATTATAAATGTTTCTTATAATTTTTAATGCTGTGTTAGTTTCTTAGTATCTTCAAAGAATTAATTACCCAATAGCATATATAGTGTCAACATTATGATCTATTCCAATACTTCTAGCATGCTCGTGAAGTACAGAATTTGCATGATAGTATGTAATTTCACTAGGTTTCCCGACTAGAGCAGAATACATCAAATCTTTTCCTGTCACTTTTTTATATAAAGATTCTAGACATAATAGAAAAGCACCATGACCATATCTGGGAATTGGTGCTTCTGATACCCACAATAAATCCATATTACATGCCAAGACTGGAATATGTGGATATGCAATTTCATCAAGTAAACCAGCAGGCATGCCATTAGTCATTAAAATATCTACAATTAATTGTAATGGGGTTTCCCAAGAAATTGGTTCATTAAATAATACAATGCCTTCTATTGTAGGAAACTTCGGATCCACAGGACCACATATTGGATTTCTCTTTTCCACATTTATATAATCTAAAGAGGGAAAATTTTTTACTACTTCTTCGATAGTTACTGTTTTTTTAAACCCCAACTCTTTAGCTATTTCTTTAATGGGGCCTTGACCAGATATCAGTATTTGTTTATTGTGATACTGTTGGAATAATTTTAATGGTGTGTGAGCCATAACAACTTGTGACTCTTTTACTTCAAATCCTAGCCATTTGGATAAATCTGCTGCTCTTTGCCTAGGCAATGCATTTCCACTATTGGTGACAAACACAGTTGGCACACGAAATTTGCCATCTTTCCCTTGAAGTTGTTTGAAAGCCTCTGGTACAGGAGGTAATACATTTTTGCCACGTATTATTACACCATCAATGTCAAAAAGTAGACCAAATTTTGGTTTAGTATTTAAATGCTGAAAATAAAGAAATATAATTTTTAAATGTGTAAGTCACTTATATTTAAGTATTTTCATTTGTATTATATTAATATAATATATTTAAGGCATGTTTCATAAGACGTTCTACAGCTACTTCATATTTTTGGAGCAAGATATTTAAACAGCTACATAGACCTTGAAGCAGGATATAAAAATATACTTGTTATGTTATAAGTATATTTTTGTACTAATGCATAATGTAATGTTTGACAAATTTTACATCACTTATTGTAACCAAATTTATAATTAATTCTTATGTCATGTTAAGAAAGATGTATATACATAAAATACATTTCGAATTTTTTAATGAAAATAACAAAAGTAACAATAAAATAATAATAAAATAACAATAATATAATAATAAAAATGTATATCTAATTTATCAATGTCAAATAATCAATTAATCAAAATAATGCATGCAAATTAATTTTAATAAAGTATAATTCGTTTCATACTATTTTGAACAATGTTTGAAGATTGAAATAGAAAGGCATAAAAATACGTTTAACAATAAAAAAAAGTAGTACCAAAATAAATCAATAGAAACAAATTAATTATTACTAAATTTTTAATCATTTAGATTAGTACAGTGCACGAAATTTTATTAATCTATGTTATAAACAAAAGAAGGCGTGTATGACGGACACCAATTTGGAGTGCAGTAACTGAAATCAAATGTAACAATGGCGTATGAAAAGTAACTCACTCTGACCCCAGTGAACCTTCCGATATCTGGTCGTAACAATATTTTCATAATTGCCATTTTGGCAGTGGTACACGTAAATAAAGATGCGACGATAATATCTTAAGGCTACACTATATTCAAAGGCTACTTCTCACAGATTGATTATGCATAATGCAACGTTTTGAGGTTATAGTGACCTACAGACCACACAGTAGATTTGATCGTATTTTTCTCACGTGCCGTAAGAGGACACAGTACACACTACATAACACAAGTAGCATTATTATCAGACAGAGTATATAATGTCTTTTGTTTTTATCACAAACTTTTTCTAAATCAATTCAGAAATTACAGATGATTTTCTAGATACATACTTAACTATCTATACATGAATATGTATTTCATATTTAGATAGTTTTCAATTAACTGAGATGAAAAATAAAGTTGATCAAATGTTTGGCAATTACCAACCGTCAGTAAAAAGTTGGAACTGTTAATCTGATTTTCACAATAGGATTTTTGTATTAATAAATATGTTGGGAAAATTATTAACTGTTTTATCGCTACATTTGTTGCTACAAATTTCATTGTATTAATTGTTGACTTTTGCGATCTATTGATCAACCATTGTACGCATGTTTCATGAGAAACATTTGCGTCGTAACAAAGTTTAGTTACCTCGATTAAAATTGCTAGCATTAAATAAGCAGATAAAGGGTTGGATAACCTGTATCTCGAATAGAGCTGAATTTTTAGTCGTGTGGTTTTGTTAAGAGTCTTCTTAAACAAATTTTTTTAAAGTCTTATCAGATCAAAATGTTTATAAAACCGTTTAAAATAAAGTCGAACAATCAACTGAAAGGAACAGAAAGGTTGGTTTAATCTAATGATAGAATAAACTAATGATTAATACGAAGAATTATATTAATTAATGTAACGTTATTTTTAATTAGGAAAAAATTATGCGAAGAAATTTTAGCAGCATACCCAATGCTAACAGACGAAGAGACACAATCATTAATTCCTAAGAAAGAGGCAATAAGTGTTATGAAAATTGTAACTCACAGTGGTCACTCAGGAAAAGTGTATTGTGTAGCTAAATTACCCATGTTTTTCCAACTTGAATCTTTACATCAAGCATTGTTACCCACTATATATACTTTATGGCATTATTCAAATTTATTAAGGACTTTTACAACACATCCTCCAGTTGTATCGAAATTAAGTAGAGGTGCAGATTTAATGTTGCCTGGAGTCAATATGAAACAACCTATAACATTATATTCTTTTGGCAAATTACAAAAAGGTACACCTGTTTCAGTAAACACAAATGACAATAAGGTATATTTAACTTTATTTTGTTTCTAAATCGTGGCATTTCAATTTCACCAAAAAAATTGGTGTTTAATAACTGTGTTTCCTTTTTATATAGGCTCCAATCGCTGTAGGATTAACAGCACTTTCTAGTGAAGATATGTATATGTCTGGAGGTCATGGAAAATGTGTAGAAATTTTACATGTAATAGGTGATACACTTTGTCAACTAGGAAAGCCTCCTTTGAGACCAAACTTAGGATCACCAAACGATGATGCAGATAATAATGACTTAGAAATAACGGAGCAGATCAGTGATAGCAATGAAGAATCACTTGTTGAAATAATGAGTGGCTTAGAAATGGATAATGATAGAGTAGCAGAGATGGAATCTGTCTGTGAGGATGACAACAAGCTAGAAGAGTCTGATGAAACCAAAAATATTTCTACTGATCAAGCAGAAGTAGTTATAGATCCCATAAAAGAAATGGATAACTTGTTAGAATATTGCTTTCTGAAAGCTTGCAAGACATCAGTAAAGCCCAATGATTTACCAATGTTAACATCTAATTTCTTCAAAAATCATTTAATAGCTGCATGTCCATTAGATAAAAACGTAGATATAAAAAGATCTCGGTACAAAAAATTGTCCCTGTTTTTATCAGAAATGAAAGCATTGGGTGTTATCAATACTTCTGTTACTAAGGGTGTTGAAAGTATATTATCAATAAAGGTAAAATTTTTTAATTAAATTTGATACGAATAATTTGCTTCTAGTAGAAACGTTAATATATCTTTTTACAGTTTGATCATCCTCTTTTAAAACGTCTAGTTATAGCGGAAGAACCTACAACAAGCCAAGAACCAGTTGTTTCCAACGCGGCAGTCATCTCTGAATGTTATAAAGTAACTGCCGACGTTTTTCCAGTATTATCAAAATTCGGATATGAGTGAGTATATAGTGCCGCACTTGGGATGTGTCATGTTGCCGCGATACAATAATTGCAAAAAGAATGATTTTCTGTACAGAGCAGAAGTCGACAACTGTTACATCATATACCATTATGCTGTATTATATGATACGAATTATGTACATTTTACTCCCATACAATGATTGCAGAAAAGGGGACATTATGAAAAGAGCTGAGATCAGAAAATGTTTTACTGAATATGTGAAAATGGAGAATCTGCAAGATGGAAGGTAAGCAGTTCTTAATCATATGTATACTTTATTATGATCTTATATGATTGTTTAATGTGTTTTATTTATAGGATACTGAAATTAAACCCGCAGCTCGCAGGTATTATGAAAACCAAAGCGAACGTGGAAACTGTAACAATGGAGGATGGAATAAACAAGTTTATTGGGCGTATGACTCACATGCACGAAGTTACTTTAGCGGGAAACAAATTGTTACACACCGGCAAGTTGGAACCTATTGACATGAGAGTTACTGTCCGATCCGGTGGTAAAAAGGTATCGTATTGATTACTACAATCAGAATATAAACGAAATTGTGAAAACATCATCATTTATCTATCGCGAACATTGCAGGTAACGTTAGTAAACAATTTAGAAACATTTGGTATCAATGCCAAAGAATTTAGTAAAGAATGTCAGAGTATCGGAGCGAGTGCAACAATTACGGATGAACCGGGAAAGAAAACACCTAGCGTACTAGTTCAAGGAAATCAAATCTTATATGTGTATAAATTACTTACGGGTAAGTAACAAATCGATATTTCGTGTAGTTTAAACACATAAGGTAGATTAATATATTTGGAACATATACATATAAGAGAACGTTAATTTTTCAGAAAAATACCAAATTAAAAAGAACTATATAAGAGGATTAGAATTCGCCCCAAAGAAGCAAGGTTCCCATAAAAAATAGGATGCCTTCAAAAACAAGTATCACGTGGTAGATGTGGTATTATATAACTGATTGAATTCTTACTTATTTAAGTATCCATATTTCTCTATCTTAAGATTAATTTTTTACAGAACTAATTAACAATCTTTCCACTATTCGGAAGACTGTATAGTAGCCTTTGCAAAATTTAAATATTTGATCTCAGCAGAAAAAGATTCAAAATTTCACTGAAAATCGCATGAAGCATAAATTTGATTCTCACTCTATTAGAAGATGTAAAATGCAACATGCGAACGTGGATGTTACTGCATCAATCGATGCCGCTGGATGTTTTAATTTTGAATCTTGTTATAACACATAGGCTACTATAACTTCAAAAATATGCTGCCATCTCTGTCTATTTCTTCCTAAAAATATTTTTTATTAGATGCTTCGTTAATTACAAGTAAAATTGAGCACAAGTAAAGAATATGACATACAGAAAAACATTTCACGATTGTACTTTGACTCATAAATAAACGAATTCTCAACGAAATATCGTGTGATTCTGAAACCTACCTGTTTCTTATATTTAATATCGAAAAAGGTAAAAGTAAGGTCTTTAAGAAAAAGATGATACCAATGAATGGTTTAAAAGAGAATCAAAAGTCGAAGTTTGTTAATATAATTTATTGTATATCGAGGTTTCAACATGGAAAAGTACAAATATTGCAATATAGGGCCCGCGAGCTCTCCTCGGGTGGGAGGGAGGGAGGGAGGGAGGAGGGTACGATTCACAGGAAGGAGAGACAACGCACGTTTAAGATATTTCGAGAAATTTTTTTTCCATTTGTTCTGACAAAAATGCGCTTGTTATGCATCGAAAACCAAGGATATGAGGTATACATATGCAGATTTTATGTATTTCCGCTGTTTTTTCTTTCACTTACCTGGCAATAGGGAAAAGTCAGTAGATTGGTGAACAATCCACCGAAATTTCTTTTGAGTAAAGGAAGGTTCCCTCCTTTTTTTTTTTTTTTTTTTTTTCTGCTACCAGTACGCACGGGCGCGTCACGAATGTGACGCGCGACGCGCACGTGCGTGTCGTGACAGTTATTACTCTCTTTTTTTTTTATCATCATCATTACCATCATCATCATCATTGCTATCATCTCCACTTTCTTTTCCTTAACTAAGCAGGCGGTCTCCGGCAACCATGATTGCCCGATTTGATCGATTCTCAGTTTAATTCGTGGATCGAAGAAACGACGAGTTCAGAAAGTATCTTAAAGTACTTATTTCTCAAATTTTTCAACATGTACGACGATATTACTTTCTGATGGGATTGACGGGTTTTTTGGGCGGATATGACGTAACACTTCGGTGACTGTTTTTTATCATTTTCAAGATACGAGTCTTGTAATTTTACAGTCATACGTTCAATGTTCAGCGCTCGCTTGTCCGCGAAGTGTTTTAATTATACATATGTAGCTCTCAAAATTTACTTTCTGGACATTAACTGATCGTTTCTTAAATACCATCGACGAACCGTGATTAAAAACATTCGCGTTCAACGTGAAACATTTCAGAGCACCCTTAGTTTTTATCTCACTAACTCTCTCCTTAACCTCAAAATAAATAACTTCGTCCGAGATTATCATCACAATTAGTCAATTCTTGATCTTAATCTCGATCGACGAGCATTATCACGGCTGCAACGAAGTGCCTTCGTCTCATTCTCTCCCTCTCTTTCTCTCTCACACTCTCTTTCTATCGTTCGTTATATTCTAAATCGTTTCTTTTTCTCCTTTTTGGGAACATATTGTGCCTACCGTTGTTGCCTTGTTCATCATTGGTTACGATCACAACCGTAATCATCGCCTCAATCAACGCTTGTCATTTATCATTGTCATTTTTCACAATATAATCACCGAAATTTCGTTATCATCATTACCATTTCGTGTCTCTGTCATTCATTCTCGTTCTTTCTTTCTCTTGCTCTCGTTTATTCTTACGCTCTCTCTCTTTCTCTCTATGTATCTCTTACTTTCATGCTCTCATTCTCTCACTCTTTCTCTCTTTCTCTCTCTCGCTTCTTATTTCGCCTTCGGAATTTTCATAGTTTTTTATGCAACACATAATGCGACTAGGTAGTACAGGTTAATTAATAATTAATATCGTTAGTGATACAATAATAACGTATGACTAGACAATGCAAGATAATAATTATATCGTAAATAGTAATAATCATGGATCGCAATTTATATCAACAACTGTGATGGCGCGCACGTGTTCTCGAAAATGTTGCTGTCTTTTTTTTTTTTTTTAAATCATCTTTGTGTCTGTTCTGTGCCACTGTGTGCGTGAATGGTCTCCTTTTCTTGTACGTGTGGGTGCATGTAATCATGTATTTGTGTGCTATGATTGAACGCGGAGTTGTAGTACGTCCAATGATTGTTCTTTCCGTTCCTCCGTTTTGTTAAATGTTTAAGGTGTAAAGAGCATGTTTAAATTGTTGTATGTATGCGTATATGTGTACAGTCAGCGTGTGTGTGTGTGTACATGTGATGTACATCTACATGTGCACCGAAGTTTGTCTCGTGTGTTGTATAGAAAAAGTATATTAGCAAGATTCTTGTAAATTCGTGTAAATATTCAACACATTTCTAATTCGTTGCCCTAAAGTGACTTGAGGCGACGACGAAGAATGCCCTACGGAACCAACAGGAACGAACATCCCGTCGTTGTTTCCTCGAGAAGTGAATTCTGTTCCCTTACGCGAATTATCCGCACGTAAAGTACGCATAGCTGTGTTGTGTGATTTAGGTGACATGTGTTTCAATTTGCTCCGCTTGACCGGTTATATTTTCGATCGAATAAACCTCGAATTTGTGTTTGATAAATCATGATTACACGTACGCAATGAAAAGATCGATACGATAGAGTTACAACACAGAGGTAAATAGAAAAGTACATACAATGAAACTACTTACGCAACACTGACTTCTAAACATGTATAAACATTGAAATGAAGATAATTATACAACGTCACAACTAATTATAACATTACACTAAGTTTAATCGTAATTCGAGGTTTTACCTGAAACTATGAAAAGGTCTCGCGTGTGTATGTATACATGTACGTATGTGTGTATGTATGCATATATGTGTATGTAGAGGAAGCTGTTTGCTCTGTACTACATATTAAATCGGTATCCCGATTAACCTCTTAAAAAGCACGCCCGTGTATATATTTGTTGCACAACAATAGCCGTCGCGGTGTTATTGAGATGCTGAAAAATTTCCACGTGAGAAATACATGTGTATAATATAATATAATGTAAATACAATATAATATAATGTAATATAATGTAATATAATGTAATATAATGTATATATAGATACATCTAACCTCCACATAATACTTCAATGGGAATTCCTATCTGTAGTTGTATAAATAATACGTGTAAGTAATAATCATGCGATAAGTACACAGTAATATGATAAATGACGATAATTAAATACAGATTATACGTATATAGGTTTAGATTTATTCGCGTTTCGCTCCTAGACGAATTGTAAATAAAACCATGCTCGACCCCATTAGAAAGATACACGAAGAAAGTATATTCCGCGAAACACTCGACAAACAAACCATCGATTTAATTCGATTCGAGAGCGTTAGTCGATTGAAGATACTACTCTTTAAGAGGTTAAGTGATCTGCTGGCGCAACGTTCCCAACAGGTTCGACCAATCGGTAAATCGATATATCGATCGAAGTCGAAAACATATCGATGTATCGATATACGACGGATCGACGGTAACAGTGATTACACGGTATCCTTCGCGGTGACGGCACCCTAGGAAATTAATTCTTCGCGAAATAATTCCCCTAAGGCCCCGATGATGATCAAAGATGGTCTTTGTTACAAAGATTGAACATTACGAAAGAAAATATTATTCTCCACGTCTGCCACCCACGTAAAAGCTCGAAAAGAAACCCTCTGATTTCTACTTTTTCCTCGATTGTTTTCTCGATTATAGTCTCGATATGCTGCGATCAAAGCACCAATCGTGATATAACAATGAACAATGTTCGTGTCGTTCGTGATCGAAATGATCAACGATACATAAAGGTTAATTCGATTATTTGACGCGAAACAAGCGTAACTCGCTTGCCAACGTAGAATCACCGGAGTAGATAATCGAGTGTCTAGCAATTAACGAGGTAATTAGAAAAAGGAAGAAGCTCGGTGTTCCGATGCTTGGTCGATGCGTGAACGTTAGGCCTGTGCACGACCGACAGTAGTTCTAGTCCGTGTGTGATCAGACGCAGGCCAAACTTCCTAGCAGAGAAAATAGCATCTCTGCGAAAAAGAGACTTCTTTCTTATAATCTTTTCTTCTTTTCCTAGAAAATTTTCTGTTTCCTATATCATTCGGTAACTCGATCGATAACCACCCGATCAGAAAGTAGTACGAGTCCGTGCAAAATCAGGCATGGACTGAAGTTTTTAGCAAAAAGATTTTTACTTCTTAGAAGTTTTTCTATTCGTCAACTTGACTCGAAGGTCGTTTCATCGATGCTAGTATAAACACCATTCCCTTTCCATTTCCCGCAGCTACGTTATATTCCACATTTTATACAATCGGCCATTGATACGTATTATCGCGTTCGACCGGATACGATCCGAACTTATACTCGCTGTCCGTTAACTTTCATTGCGCAATCGATTAAACGTTCGACTGCATTTATATTTAATTTAAACGTTATCTCGATGTTCATAAACTACCGATCGATCGAATAACGATACTCGAGCCAAGTAATCCTTCCACGAATCAGTCTTACTTTGTTTATACCCGCTGATTTCCCTCGATCCCTCCATTCCACCCTAAACATTTCTTTAATAATAAATAATCGCTATACTTTTTCTTTTTTTTCCATTTTTTCTTTTTTTTTCTTTAATCGTAAATCGTCCCATCGATAATCGACCTATCACGATTCCCGCGTTCACCGCTGTGTGCGAAGCGTGCGAATTTTTTCGAATTCCTTCGTTCCTTTCCTTCTTTTCTTTCTTCTTTCTTCCTTATATTCTCACTCTGACGACATTATTCGCTATACATATATCCTATATAGTTCGTAAATCGTTAATCACGCATGATTTTGTGCAGTCCTTCCCGCGGAACGTCCGATTTAGCTTTTCCACGTAAAACTTCCCCTTCGTGCTAGTGAATATCATCGCAGATTCGACGGTATCTTGCGTGGAATTGTTCCGTAATTACTGGAAGCATCAGAAACTTTGGCGAGAACCATCGAAATTTAGTCCTTAGCTAATGAACTTCACAGTGATTTGATTCCTGTTGATAGAAAAAGGCAAAGAAAAATAAAACAAGAGAGAAGAAAAATTACGATAGTACCATAGTTGTATCGAAGTACGGGGTTTATTCGAATGTTCTTATTTCTTCTATATATGTCCCTTTGTGCAAAAATTCCATGGTGTTTCCGTTCTTTCGATACTCGTTTCTCCTCTTTGCTACTGTAAAACATCCTATTTGCTCTTATCCTCGACTTTCCCCTTTCGACGATCTAACGCCAAATCGTTATCCTTATAGTAGTCAGTATGTCGCATATTGTCCGATAATTTCTCACATTTAAACAGCGTCTCTATTATCGGTTACAGTTAAATATCGCTATTAATACCGTATTAAAACCCGTCATAAAATACATTACTCTATTATAATTCGCGTTTTTCGCATCCTTCCCTTCATCGCCCCTCTTCATCCCTTACCTCGACGCCCTCGATTTTTCGCTCTTTCTCTCTTTTCCCACTATTTCCGTCTCTGTTCCCGGGTAAACACGCTTCTATCAGACTTTTCTCTCGGCTCGTTCGACGATTATTAACTCGGACGACGTAGCTAGGTCTCGACCAAACTCTCCGGCAGTTGCTTCCCACGCCAACTCTAACGCAAACGCCACTCTATCGTCGTTATTCCTAATTCGCCGATTTTCCAATTAGAAATTTCGAAGAGATTCGGCGTGTCCCGAATGATCGAGAAGAACACCGGAACGCAAGCGACCGGAAGCTTCCGTTCCCGAGGGAACCGTCACTTCCGGCCGTTCCTCCATTCTTTCGGCTTCCTGCCATTCCTCTGCTTCCGCTGGCGCTAGAACGCACCGATACCGAACTCGTTTTCTCCACGAAGTTTGATCATGCGAGGGACACCGACCGGGGGTCTGAGGTCGAGAGAAATGCGAAGATCGATGAACGAAACTCGATCTTGTGAAAGGAAAAGAACTCTCGACAAAAAGGAGACCAACGCCATAAATACTCGAGAAAAGAATCATTAAAATATAATAATAGTTTAACGATAGCTCGTCGATATCGAGCAGAATTTATTTATAAATTAAACGACTTGATATTTCTACATTTAGAAAATGGCTGCTACCCGTCGTTTTGCCGGGTGTCAGCAGAGATAATTGCAAGTACGAAGAAAGTGCGTGGATCTAATAGAATTCGATTTCTTTCGGTGTCAGATCACCGGCGACGTCCACCAACGATCGGTTCCAATATTTCCCGAGTATGCTCGTCGATCGATCAGCATTTGCATCGCGTATCACATTGTTAATTTACATGACGATCGAACGTAACGGAAGAGAAAGCGCCGGGCGAAGTCGCGGCTAAATGGAATGAACGAAATTTGCGAAAAGTGAATCGATTTCTCAGGCCTCGACCAGGTGGAGTTTGAAAAAAGGAGCGGATGTTCGCGTAGAGACGTAAGTAGACGAAACGAGAAGCCTCGAAACGGAAGCGTGTTATCGAGAAAATTTGCGGGTGAAAAAAGTCATGTCCGTGTCAGATTTGAGAGCAACTTATATTTCCTTAAGTTACAAAATCATTCATAGTTTATGGGTTTTGTCCATTAAAACGACAATCAAAAGACAACGTTATTTATTCGAGACAAAAAAATTCGAGGGTGACGAAAAGCTTCCCTTGCGTTTTTTCGTTCGTTCTTCTTCTTTCTCTCCCACTTTCTCTCTCTCTCTCTCTTTCGCTCTCTCGCTCTCTCTCTCTCATTCTCTCTCTCTCTCTCTCTCTCTCTCTCTCTTTTTTATTTCGTTTTCTTCTATATTACTTTTTGTTTTTTTTTTTTTTGGGTTATTTTTAATTGCGTTTTTTTCCCTTTTCGATTCAGTATTTTTTTTTTTTTTCATTTTTGTTTCTCGTGAGATTAGTGCCCTTCGTTCACTTACGTCTACGGTTGTTTCCCATTAAAGCTGTAAACGTTTATTATAAAGACAATTCGTAACAGTCGGACAGATTTCACGTTCGATCGTGATCCCTTTTTGAAAATCAACGAGTGTTTTCTCGCGCCACTCTTTTTGTTTTTTTTTTTTTTTTTTTTTTTTTTTTTTTTTTTTTTTTTTTTTTTTCGTTTTTTCTTTTTTTCTTATTTTACTTCATTTTACTTTATTTTCGTCCTCACGAACGGACCGTCAAAAGTTGTCTCTTAAAATGGTCAACGTGTTGTGTACTTTTTACTTTGTAGTTTCGCTTTTTAATCTATCCGTTGTCCCATTGCATCGCGAAATTTTATCGATCTCGACCATGTTCTCTTCGATCTTTCGTCATCGATCCGAAATTCGAAGCGAGTTTCGCGTGAAATCGAAAAAAAGGAGCCGCGCGCGTTTGTGTTCGTCTTCTTTTTTTCTACGTTTTGTAAAATTTTTCCCTCTCCTCGTTTCGCTTTTCGCTTTTTGTGCTTTTTTTTCGTTTTGCATTTTTTTGCATCGTTTCCCGCCCGATGGATGTGTTCTACACACGCCTTTTGGAGAAAATCACTGAGAACGATAAATGTATTGCACTGCGTTTTTTTATCCTGGGTGATAATAATTTTTTTTTCTTTTCTTTATGAACACTTATACATACAACGTTATAATATCGTAATGGTAATATCTGGTATTGTAACAGTTAATACGGAATCACTGCGACAACTGCGAGTGTAGAAACTCGATTCCCTCGATCGCGTCGGGGATCTTCTACACTGGTAATTATCGATAACACGTAGAATCATTTTTCGAAACTGAACGTCGTTCGGGAACCTTGACGATTGTCTAGAAACGATTTGAAAGAAACGAAACCGAAGGGAGAAAGTATAAAACGGGAAAAAGTAAAGAAAAAGAAACATCGAGCACGAAACTAGATCGACAAAGAAGGAAATCCCTTAATTTTCGTCATCTGTTTCAAGATGGACGAAATAATATCGTTTGAAATCAGTGGTACAGTCGAAAAGTCGATTTACAATAAAAATTGAACGGTCGATGGAATCGACGTCTAGTTTCCAGAAATAATTTTACAAGTGTGAGGCTCATTCGGATAACGTCTCTCCGCGAAAAAAACTCCCCTTATCTTAATACTGTCGATGAATAAACTTTCATTCGATTTCCCAAAGCAGAGCTGTCGAACTCGTGGCCCGCTGCCCCTTCCCCTATCACCTTACTACCCCCACCACATCCACTTGATTCTCGTGCTAACGTCGAGGGAACCACCAGGCTAATGGTGGGGGGCAGTGTATGAACGGCAAGGGTGGGGGAACTGCTAGACCAGTGGTGGGAGTAGTACAGCGTCACGGCCGGGTATGCATAAGTTGGACAGCACTACCTCTACGGAAATCACTCGTCCTTTCAATAGAAAAAGGATAAATGTCTTTTTGGCGGTTTAGCTCCTGGGAACGCGTTCGTTCGAGATCGATCGTTAGAAACGCGTCTAAATATAATTACGTACGTGATCATTAATCGCGAATTTTGTACCTCGAGGGTCTTGCCGTCATGGAATGTTCAAAAATTCGACGATCCTCGTCTACGTGATTGAGAGATCACCTTTAAAATACAACCGTGTCATCCCTAAACTCATTCAATCGGCCGAGTCGAGCATTCTCTCAGGCCCGACATTGCAACGCGATCGATGCGAACGAGAAATAGGAAATGAAAAGGAGAAACGGACAACGCAGCGAAGCTAAACGAAGGAAATATGCCTGGAATGAACCTACTAATAGTCGTAGACGAGAAAAGGAAGTCTTTTATTCCGCGCGAGAGCCCTCGTACTCGGATGGAATGTATCTTCGATATTACGAGATCATCGAGACCTAACAAGCACCGCTCTGTTTAAAACGTCTCATCCCCTCCCTCTTTCGAAACAACTAAAAAGCTGCCTTAACTTTTACCACTAATTTTCTCTCTTCGCGACAAATCACCCTTATTATACGCTTTCACTCGCTATTTTTCAGTGTGCCCTCTTGTGCGATGATCGACGCCCCCGCGGGAACGCGCGATCGATACTCGCCATCGATCGCCATCGACCCTCCGATCGGCGTCTGGTCTCTTTAAAACCCTATATACTCACGTACGGATCATACCCCGACGAGCAATTTCGGTTTCAAAGATAAATTCGCCACGCGAATGATTGACGGGGTAGATGGTCTCGCTCCTATATAATTTTTTTTTGTTTTTGCATTTTTTTAATACTTTTTCCGCGTTGAATTTGTCTTTAAAGACACGTTCGCTCGTGGAGATGTACCCCGTGTAATTTATACGTATATTTTGTACGATATCCTAACGATGATTTCTTATTCTCGCGACGGAGGATGTTGAAAAGCGTAAAACGACGTGATCCAAGCAGCGATCTAGAGGGTCGATCCGGCCCGCGGCAGTGTCCGTTGAGATCTTTGATTCACTACAGATCGTACGACGACGATTATTCCCTCGTTGCCACTATCTCTTAAATAATTTATATATCGCGTTCCGGTATGAGCAATTGATTTACCGACAGTCTTTCCGTCTCTCGATTACACTTAAACGCGCTGAAATACGTGAAAAGGAATTGATCTATCTCCCCCCCGTTTAACCAAGCGTTATATCTCCGGCAAAATATAAATTATTTAATAAACAGTACGCATGGATCACGAGACTCGAACAGTTGCCTCTTTACGGTCGACCAAGTCGTTTTCCCGCGGTACCGTGACAATTTTCCCAAACGAAGAAGATACACGACAAAGGATAACGCGACAGAAACGATCAACGATCCATTCGAATGATTATTCAAAGAAATTCCGCTAATCTCTCGGAAAAGTCGACGAGAAGGACTCGATTCGCTCCTCGAACCACGTGTATTCCTCTGTCTGCCTCGATCTCGTCTTTCCATTCGTCTATATGCCCCATGTGATACGTTTTCGAGAGAGCAAGTTCGAGTACGAAGAAAAAGGAACGGAAGAACACGAGCGAACTGATTTCCTGCGTCAAAATCCTCAGAATCTCGGGTAAATGTTCGGAAAGAAAAAAGGGTTCGAGCCTGTTCACGGAACACAGGCGATTGAACACACCTAGAAAACACCATTCTGTGATCCATCTTGTATTTATACGTATATATATAATATATATATATATATTTATATATGATCGTGCGAACCTTCTCTATTTTGTTAAAAAACGCGAAAAGCGACGGTAGCTTTTCGAAGAACATCTCGTTTACGCGTCGACCACTAGAAGAAGAAAGTGTGCAAGGAGACAAAACGGAAACGAAACGGAAGAAGCCCCCACGAAGCACCGTGAAACTCACTTTGCGCGTGTCCGTAAAATATGCCGTGCGCAAATTCCCGGGACACCCGTTGCAACAGTTCGTTCCTTTTTCTTATTTCCCTTTATCTTTAGCTCATCCCTGTCTTTCTCTTCGACACGCCCGCGGCTGGTCCGCTCGATCAGCCCCGGGAAAGATTCGTCCGACCACCCTTAACACGCTCCGTCCCGCGCGCGACTTTCCCCTGCAGCCGTTCGAATTTTCATGGTAAAACGGGGAATTCTTTTTCTTCTCTCCTAACGTCCCGTGCAGACGTCGTTTATTGCTTTCTTCTCTAATGCGTCTTAAACTTTACGCCTTTTTTTTTCGTTTTTTTTTCTAATTATATTTTGTCCTCGCTATTATAGATATCGTAAGGCATACGTCAGAAGCGAAACTATCGATCGTAATATAGTGCGCGGCCTGAATGGAAAGTATGGAAAAATCGGTCTGGAACGTGTTAATTCACCCCTTGCTCGTTTCCATCGTTTCTCTGCTCTTTTCTCTACTCTTGTTTCCTCTTTTCCCCCGTTTATTACCGTGTTTGCGTTTTCATTTCGCTTCGCTTTTTCCTTCCTCGTTTAAAGTTGAATTAATTACATATACTGTATATCGTCTTCGTGTTTTCGCGTGTTTCTCTGTACGTGTGCGTATGTGTGTGTGTTTGGTTTTATTCGCGTATATAGTCACGTATATCTGTCTCTCGTTCATTCCGCTTTTGCTCGTGATCATTCGCAAATTGGCATTCGACTCGGCTCAATCTCTCGCAGTTGCTCGCACGCGCACATTCGCCATTGTATATCCTGTTCGTCCTTCGTGATTTCTGTTTCGTTTGGCTGTTGTATCTGTTGTGGTTGCTGTTGTTTCATATTTTTTTTTTTCTTTAGTATCACTATAGAGTTATCGTAATTAAATATTTATACACCCATTGACAAACTAACTACCACGTTTTTTTTTTCTCGTTTAAATACAGTTCCATAGATATCAATTAATTTAATTAATTAATAGTTATTATAAGTTACGATAATTAATAATTAGAATAATCAAAACATGTACAGAAGATTATAATTATCTCTTTCTTCCCCCACTGACCCATCTCACCCCTCTCTTCCGTTCGCCATTTCTCCTCCCTTTCTTAAACTCCCTCGCCCTTACGTCACTTCTCTATTTCCCTAGCCACCTCCTCCCCAACTACCCCCCTCCCCCCAAACTTACTTTTTTTTCTCCCACTTCACTCTCAGTATCTGCTTTTTTTTCCATTTCTTTTTTATTTTTTTTTTTTTTTATTTTTTTTTCTCTTAGTATTTTCTACCTCTTTCTCCTCGAACTTTCTCGCATCCTCTTTCTCTCTGATCCTCTCGCACGCAGTCAGTCTCTTTCGCTCTCTTTTTTTTTAATTTCCCCGTCGACTCTGTCTCTGTCTTTCTCTCTTTCTCACACTCTCTCTCTTTCTCGCCCTGTATTATTTTTTTTTTTTTTTGTTTAATTAGTTAGCTTAAGTATATAAATACTTCTCATCTTCTCTCTCTCTCTCTCTCTCTCTCTCTCTTTATTTTTTCTTTGTTTGCTTGTTCGCTTTGTTTCGTTAGTTAGGCCTACTGTGAGCTAGAGCTGCTTCTGGTTGTCGCGACGATTTCTCTCTCTTTCTCTCTCTCCCTCTCTCACACTCCGTTTTCCCCGGTTTCCGCGCCGACTTGCTCGTTCCGAAGCGTATCGATCGTGCTCGAGAACGCGTAAAAATAATTTCATCCTCCCCCGATATACGGCGTTTCTCCTCTCTCTTTCTCTCTGTCTCCTTTCGCTCCCTTCTTCTCTCATGCACACGCTTTCTCTCGCTCTCTCACGCTCGTTTACTCGTTCACTCTCATTCTCTCTCTATCTCTCATTCTCATTTTCTCTCTCTCGTTCTCTCTCTCTCTCTCTCTCTCTCTCTCTCTCTATCTATCTATATATATATCTCTTTTTTCTTTGGTTTTGCGCTCGCTCCAGGGTCGAGTACACCGCCTTTCGCGATCAAAGAAACGCCCCGGCGTGAGAACTCGCGGAAACAATTGAAGCGGAACGAACGGGAGGTGAAGAAAGCGCGAGGACCCGATCGAGAGGTCGAGATCGTCGACGAGGGGGTGGGGAAAAAAATAGGGGTAGCCTCGCGGAACGTCGAGGACGACGAGGAAAGCGCGAAGGGGACGGTGGAGAAGGTGCGACGGTTTTGCGATTCGGAAAGCAGGTGTACTGGACGCACGGTGCGAGTAAGCCGCGAAGCTGACGAGACGATCGAAGCTCGAAAGCCCGGCACGCTGGTTAAACGAGAAAAGTGTCGCTTCGTCGAATGACGGGAGCGGAATCGAGAGGAAGATCGGTCTGGCTCGCTTCAACGAGGCCAGATTGCACGAGACGACAGGATGTTGGTCGATGCTCCTCGCGCTTGAATTTTCGCGCGTCTCGATCACCGCTGCCGTCATCCGAGCGTCGCGTCAGTCCGCTGGAAAAAAGTTTGTTCGAAAATTCGCGAATTGTCACTTGTTGCTTTTCCTAGAAAAGAAAAAACGATTCAAAAAGTCGGGAGCCTATTCTCGTTCCGGCCTGATCGCGCCTCGCGGCCACCGAGCACTCTCTCCGTTTCCGCTTCTCGTCGCGATCCTCGTCGACTTCGAAGACGCGGCAAAGATTCGCGTCCGTTTTGGAGGAAGTGGCCGTTTCGTCGCCGTTTCCGAGTTTCTGAAACCCTTGGCGAGCAGCCGCGACGCGACGACGAACGAGATCGGTGGCCGCGAAGGCTCGATCGATTATCCTAATTGCAGGGGGTTCACGATATAATTTCTAAACAGCTAGTTCTAACACTCTTGTTCTTCTCCTAATTCCACGAGAAAAACGACGTTTGCTTTGGTTTCCCTTTTTCTTTCTCGCGTTTTCGGAGGTCTCTAGTTTCCTAGGAAGTTTCAGGGTAGTACCATCGATCTTTATTATTAATTTAACTTCGCCTAAAATCTCAGTCTCTGCGGTATTTAGTCGCTTCGGTACAAATTGGAAGAGGATTATTTACCCTTTTTTGTTTCGTGGTACTTATTTGCCTTGCCCTCAGATTGCTTTTGCCGCTTGATCGCGCGCCCCGTGCACCGACGATCCCTCCATTTTGTTTCGCTCCAAGAGCAGCAACGCGGCCACGTTAGTATCGCGATATTATCGTTATCATAGCCTGACTGGTTGGAACCACTCGTAAATATCCGTCTCGATCCTTGGCGACCGATTAAGAACCACGATCGTGGCACGCCCTACTCTGTCGATCGAGATCGATCCTCTCCATCGGCTTGGACACTCGCCCCTTCTTTCTTCTTCGAGAGATCTTCATACTCCTATCGCTGGTAACTCCACTCTCGATCCACTCCATAATTTCTTCGTGCCTTTCTTTTTTTTTCTTTTTTTTAACATTTTTCTACGCACTCTGCATCTTCGATCCTTTCCCTTTCTCTCGCGATCCCATGGATCTGAAACTTCCCATGGATCGTTCCACACCGGACCTACTCGCGAGCCATGGACGACAGTGAGACGTGAAAAACGAAACAGCGAATCGTCGACGCGATGTTGCCACGCGATCTAGCCGCGATCGACACGCGATCGACGTGGCTGAACCGTGAACAGGACGATCGATGCGCCGCAACTGCCGCTACCGAGCGCCTCCGACGCATCTAACGATGATGCGGCTCTCCGGTGATAATGAATGCGAATCGCGCGATGATCATCGACGAAGGGAGAACACAGGACGACGACATGAGCGAAACGACGATCAACGCACCCCGTGAAACGATCGACGAGCTGTCGAGCACAGGCAGCATTGTGCGTTGTTCAAACTGACAGCGACGTGTTTCATCTCGCGAGAAGCACTTCCGGCGAACAGCGTTTCGCGCTAACGTCCAACCATTCCAACCGCAGTTCTACCTATTTTCTTCCCTCTTCTCCACTCCCGCGCAACGAGACTCGAGATTGTTCAGCTCCTCCGATCTCTCGGAGGGATATATTCGTCATCGAGAAGGTGAAACAGCCTCTTGATCGGAAACTCCATGCTCGATCGTCATTCGCGTGCTCCCAGAACCGTGGCCTCCTATTCCTATCCTCTAATTGGCGTCATGGACGATCCACGCAGCCTTCCGACGCGACCTCCTCGACTCTCTGTGTCTTCGGTGAAATCTCCCATCGATCGACTGACCCTCGGAATCCTTCAGTAACGTCGTGATCGAGGTTGGAGGATCGATTTGGCCGGAAGTCGCAAGATCCGCGGGCCACTTTGCGAGCGATTCGAAGATCCATGGCACAGGCGATCGACACGATTCACCGAATCGGAAATGCTCCGCGGTGTTTGCGCATGCTCGGTGCACTACACGAGTACCGCGGTGTTTCTCGCGAAATACGCGACATACCCTAATGGGACGGAAGGAAGAACAGGAACTCTGCCCTCGAGAACGAACCCTAGAACCACGGTCAGCGAATCTTCCACGCTGGATCAGCGATCAACGATAATTTCCAAGTTACGATGGTTAAACGAACGAGATTCGTTGGACAGGGAACGGAGAGCGGATGATTAACGTTGGAATAAAATTTCGGACAAAATACGCGCGTGGTACAACGAAGAAAATTAGCGAATTGGCGAATTTAACAGGGAACGTGAGCGATGATAGTTTGGGTTTTTAATCGGAGGAAGCGCGACTCGATTCACCGACTCGCGGTGATCCAGATCGATCCAGAGAAGCCAAACCCGTTCCTCACCGTGCGCATACACGTACCGTACACAGAAATCTGCCCCGTGAACGAACCAATAAATCACACCCTGAACATCTTCGTAGAAACACCCCTTTCTCCCTTTCTTGATCGGTTAAAAAGTACAAGAGGAATACGAACCACTAATTCTTACGCGTAATAATATCGATAATGCGACTAACGATTAAATGCAAATGCCCTAATAAAGGTAATATCGTTCGTTCGTCGGTGAAATCATCTAAAAGCCGCGTAACATTTCGTCACCATCGGACCGATTTCGGAACGCTTCGTACGTTTAGCCAAGGTTCGCGTTTATTTATAATCCGTTTATAGCCGATTTACCTTCCCCCCCGGAATTATCCCTAATTTTTCATTCGAAAGAAAAGCAAAGATCGCGAGTGTCGCGCAATCGAGTATCGTCCCCCGCGTTCTCCGCGAGGAACTCGCGAAGCGTTCGGAACCGGTTCGAAGGCGATTCGACGATCAACCCCAAATCATCCCCAAAGTATCTGTCTGATCGTGGAGAATGGTCGTGTGTGCCACTATCGCGTAATCGTGTGCCCTACGTGTTGTTCCCTGTGTGTGTATCCGTATGTATGTGTGTCATTGGTGTTCGCCTTTCTCCTACTAATCACCGATAACAAACACTCATTATCATCGTCATCATCGTAGCGATATAACTAACAACGATTATTGAGACATAAATACAATATACATAATGTATATCTAACGTAATAATCGTATGATAATATAATTTTATAGTTAAGTAGATTAGCTTGTTCCCCCTCACTCTCGCCTCGCGTCTTTCACGTCTCTCTCTCTTTCTCTCTCTCTCTCTCTCTCTCTCTCTCTCTCTCACTGTCTCATCATTCTCTTTCATCTCTCACTCCATAGATCCCTCTCTCTACCTTCTCGTTCTTGCCTCGATCCACTTTCTCCACTCTCTTTCTCTCGTCTTTGCCATCGGGTTTCGAAAGAACGGGACAGGGCACGCGATTCGCTATTCGCCCATCGCGTTGTCCCCGACGAGTATCCTCGCCGCGTTGTGCGTGTCTTCGACCCTTTCGAGTCTGTCTATCATCGACAACCTCTACTACACTGTGCGCTAAGTTGAGCAGCTCCGATACAGCACTCGTCGAAGGTGAAAGAGGGTGAAACACCCCTGTCTCTTAGCCCCGGGTTCATCGGATCTTCCCAAGATGTTAGACACACTGACTTTCTCTCGCGACTCGCATGCGTCTCGCTTCATCCTCTTTCTCCTTCCCAGTCTTCGCTCTTCGACGTGTGGTCTCCGGTTCACCGAGGGACTACGTCCTCGCCTCTCGTCACCAACGATCGGTGTCACGGTCCGATAAGCCTCTGTACAGTCTCGCCGTTTCGTCAACGAGGGCAGTATTACAGCCGAAATGCACACGAGAGTATTAAAGCTACTTGCGCGACCGCCTCGTGGCATTTGTACTTTTAACAATGAGTCTCCTCGACCTCCGGAATATCACCGCCTCCGTTTTAGCGTCTACGATCGTGGGCGCCGTTGGAACACGTGTCTTCGTTACCGTCGCCGCATCTTTCGCGATCTTCGGACTCGATCGATCGAGAATTCGATCGGCTTCGATGGGTAGAACACGGATTTTCCCGTATCGCGTGGATCGACGCGCGAATCTTGCTTCCGTGATCACAGAAAATCGGTCGATGGAAGAGAAGCGGAGATTCGCGTGACGACGAACGCGATGTGCGTTTACTACGCGGTCCCGGGCTTGCAAAGGTAGCGAATTTTAGTTCCACGGATCGCCCACGATGGAACGGGGATAATAATAGAAATGTTACGAACCACGATCGACGAACATGCAGTAAATGTCCAGCGAAACGTCGGTGTACGCTGCGTTCGCGGGTGCTACGTTTACATCAGTCTCTGTGAGCAACGAGGAATGTCGGGAAGTAGAAAGAAACGTATATATATGCACACACGTGTTCGTATATAGTATATATATATATATATATGCGTTTTCATTTTGATCGGGATGGAGAGAAAATGTAGATGTAACCATGGTTGTTGGAAGGCTGGTGGCAACTGAAACAAGTAATCGAAATAAAACAGACGACGTATTTGAACCAAACACAAATCAGTTTAATCCTTAAATAAAACATAATTTCTGTTATGTTATATAATAATTAAATAAATAAATAAATAATCGGTAGTAGTAGTAGTAGTAGTAGTAGTAGTAGTAGTAATAATAGTAAGTAGTAGTAGCAGTGGTGGTGGTGATGGTAGTAGTAGTTATAGCAGGTGAGAGAAAGTAACGGTAGTAGTAGTAGTAATAGTAGAAGTAGTAGTAGTAGTAGGATGGTAAGTAAAGTGAGTAAGATGTTCTTTTTTTTTCCTCTGTAGTGGTACGAAAAATTAAGTAGATAATAAGGGTGTTAAGGTTTTACACGTGGCTACTTTACGAGAGACACAAAAAATATATACGATCATAATTAATAATAGCAATAATAATAATAATAATAATAATAATAATAATAATGACGATGATAATGAGGATGATGGTGGTAATGATGATGGCGGCGATAATGACAATGACGATAATAATGAGTAATAATAATGGCAATGATGATGGCAATAATAATAATAATGACGATAATAATAATAATAATAACCAGAATAATAGGTGTAATTAATATACGTGATAATAATTATGAAAAGGAGAAAATTTATCGTTTAATATTAGTAAACGTCGAAACTGTGATTCCTTACGTACGATTCGTCCCCCGTTTAAAAAAATCGAGATTTCCACGCTTCGTTTCTTTCCGGAAAATCATTCCAACTACGATCGTATATACATACAGATATATACATATGTATTATCTCGCGACCCCACGGTTATATTCAGCTACGCAAATTTCGCCCACCCTCCGCGTCTCATCTCATTACCATTTCCTATTTTTTTCTTTCTTCTTTTTTTTTTTTTTTTTTTTTTTTTTTTTTTTTTTTCTTTCTTCCCCCACCTCCCAGTCTTTCACGACGGATCAAGGATCGACGCGAGAAGCGCGATCGAAGGAACGAGGGGCGAATCGTTTCAGTCGAATAGCTTCTCCTTTGTTTCTGACGCCTGTTACACATGCCCATTGCACGCGCCGACGCCAGTTCGCTTTTATCAGCCGACCGGTGTATAATTTGCACTAATCATCGAGATCTTGTTCGCCCCGTGGACACGTCGATCGCGTCGTTCCTTCCGAGCCCCCGATAGATCGGGGGGTGCGCGCGTGACCGACCGATTCACGAGGTTTTCCAATAAATTAAATAAAATCTTAGCAGAAAGCAACTGTTGCTTAAGGTTCAAATTACGTTTTTGGGAGAGCGGGCAGGTGTATCGTCGCGCTCCTGTGGAGCTTTGCTGCTTTCCTCTTTTTTTTTTATCTTTTTTCCTTTTTTTCTCTTCTTCCACGAGCGAAACAGCCTACACCTCGCTCCCGGACTAGACACAAGAAGGTACACATAAATAGGACAACATATATATGTGTATATATATATATGTATATATATGCTACGCTTTTTTCTCTCGCGTTATACTATTATAAACCTAAGAGCTTAAGAAATTCTCGCTTTACCCACGATTAAGTACTTACGACCCGCGCTCGTTCGCGCTAGACCCCAAATCACTGTTGTACGAGATACCCGAGATCGAAATTTCCGATATTACCCGATATTCGTCGATTTATCCTCCGTTTGAGAGGAAAATACGATTTCATTGCTATTCATAGAATTTTTCGTTTCCGATGACGCGTTTCGTCCCATCCAGGGGAATTAAATTCCACGGGCCAGCGCGAGCGACACGCGGTTCGTTTACCTTACACGTCGTACCACCTAAAACGCGCCCTCTTAAAAATCGGCCGTCTGATTAGCTTACTAGTCTAAAGAAAGTTTTTCTCGATCTCTGTGTGGAGAGGTTGTTAAGCGCGCGGCGCCATTTTGTATGCCCTGGCGCCGCTTTGCACGTAGACTAGACACGTGTTTCCCGACGATCCGGAACCCCGTTTTTCGTCGATCGTCTTTCTCGATCTGCCTGTATCACATATCCGTGCACCGTCGCCAAGTGTTTCCTGTTCAAAACCGTCGTTCCAGCCTCGTCGCGAATCGCGCGGACCTTCCTCGCAAAGAAGCGACACGACGCACCCAATCTGCGTACCGTATATATATATATATATAAGTAAACCGTCTCTATGAAATATCGTTTTGTACGTTGGACTTTTTTTTCCTTTGAATATTTTCGTTAAAAAAGGGAAATCGAACGTTCGTGTTTATAAAAATCGGAAATATCCCTGTCGCGACGGGGAGGAAGATCTAACCCTCGTTCGTTTTCTCCCCGCTGCGGACAGCCTCTCTCTCTGTACGACGTATGCGTGTGTCTACGCGCGTGTATGTGTGCATGTGTGTACATGTGAAGTGTCTTTGTTAAAAAGTTGGCTGACAAAGTTCTTCTAAAACGTCCAAGTCGTGGACGGTGCACATTCGAGGGACACTAATACGCGATGCTCGGTAAAATCAGACTCTGTACTCAAGAAAGCACTTTGTACTAGCTAAGATCTTACACGTATACGCACTATCTCTAAGTAAAAGTTAAAAAAGAAAAGAAAAAAAAAGGGGGGCGAGAAAATCGGGAAAAAGAAACCGAAAAAATGAAAAAAAAAAAGAAAAAACGAATATTGGACACTCTTTGGGCAACCAGCAGAGAAGTACGAGAGCTTGTGACTAGCAAAAAAGAAAATGTACGACGCGTCGCTGCGCTACAACGACGTAATCCCTCGGGTCACTGTTGCGACGCGTTTCGATATCTCCCGATGCGTGGCGTCGCGACGTCGCATCGTTAACGTATAGCACGTAAGCCCTAAAATATCTTCTTAAATAGATAATAGTCATTATACTTCGCATTTCGGTACTCGTCGAACGGTGACTCGTCCTTAATTCAACTACGGATTAAGAAAGTTTAGATTCTTTAAGTACGTTTAGTCTCACTGGCTAAACAGGAAAAAGAAAAAGGGGAAAAAGATCGTATTCGTATTGACGAAATGGATATTCCTAATCTCTCCGTCGCATTCTCGCGTTTCGAAAATCCCGCGCAACAGCCGGGTTTCGGTGCTTTCGACTATCGGTATTCCCGTTTCTCTTGTATCCTCTACCAGAGAGCGACTTGCCTCTTTCGACACCTGGACCGATCTATACCGATCGTCCCCGTCCCGATCTCTCTCTTTCTCTCATCTCTCTCTCTCTCACTCACTCGTCTCTCCTTTCTACACCATTCCTCTACAACCACCTACTACTACGAACTGTTTATCGCTGTCCATGCGTGTGTTCCTTGATCCTTTCCTCGATCGAGAGGATCCAGGGTAACCGATCCGATCGGGAATACGCGAGACGCTGTCGCGTCGCCAGGTTGCTTTTCTCTCATTCGTCTCGGGTCGTCGGTGATTCTAGAAAAAATCAATCAGGCCCTGCCTTCTTTGAGTTTCGCTTCAATCTCACAGCCTGACGTCGTCTTTGGTCGAACAGAGAGGAACCTCTGGTCCCCTCTTTACTCCTCTACTCCTCTCGTCGATCTGATACACTCGAGACAAGCTTTCCAAAATCTTTGCGAATCCGCTAGCAGAGACGTCCGTTCGCAGCCACGGTGCTCGTGCGACCGCGTACGCATACATAAATCGGCAGTATGTATACACGACGTTCACGAGCAGTCGCACGGGACGCCGTTTCGCGACGCCGACGTCCTTCTCGTTCCTTCTCGTTCCTTCTCGTTCCTTCTCTCCTCTGATCCGCTCCGGTCCGTTTCTCGTGGGACGACGAAGCGTCACAGCTCCGCGAATCCCGCGAGAAACGAAAGCGGACACGACAGGACCTCTCGCGTTGTCCCTTCTGACGTGCACGAAAACATGGTGGCTGGAGAGAAGCGAGTGGCCAAAGAGGGAGAGAGCGACAGAGGGTGAAACGATGGTGAAGGAAGGATAGAAAGGAAGCAGAGCTCCCTCTGACCTTTCCGCTTCGATCCGACACAGTGGTGAATAGTTAATATAATCGGGCGAGTGAACGCATCGCGACCTACCTCTCTCTCTCCCCATCTTCGTCCTCCTCGGCTCTCTACATCCCTCTCCGTCGCAGCCACGTCACACCCGCATCGCATCCCTTGCTCGGACAGACACACGTATACACGCACACACACGCACGAGTATCTCTTAGCATTCTCCCCTTTCTTCTCTTTCCCTTTTCTCTCTCACTCTCTCTTTCATCTCCAACTCTCTATCTCTCGGCCCGAGTGTTCTCCAGGGAGCCCAGCATCCTCTACGTATTAATCGGAATCGTATTCGTCGTCGTGGTTCTCGTAGTCGTATCTGCCTCAACGATACTTCGAGGGGGCCAGATGCCTAAGCATTATGTCGTAGGTGGTCCTATCCAAATATTTCAACTCGCGATTCCACTGATGCTGCAGCAGCAGCCAGTCGTGTTGCTGTCGATGGTGGTTATGGTGGTAGTGGTAGTGGTAGTGGTAGTGGTAGTGGTGGTGGTTGGTGGTGGTGATGGTGGTGGTGGTTCTGGTGGTGGTTGTTGCCGTGATGATTCTCCCCGCGATCGCGACTGTTCAGGGCGTTGATCACGGACTCGTCGAGGAGACGGTGGTGGTGGTGATGGTGGTGGTTGTGGTTGTGGTTGTGATGGTCGATCTTCTTAGCGGAAGCATGGGCAGTTGCGGTGGTCGCCGTCGTTGTACCAAGCACGGCTTTGGTAGCGGGACTCGTCTGACCGATCACGGCCGCGGCTGCCGTCGCAGCCGGTGTTGCTGCTGCTGTTGCTGCCGCCAAAGCCGGTGCTGCTGCTGCTGCTGCTGTTGCTGCTGCTACTGCTGCTGCTGCTACTGCTGCCGCCACAGACGGCGTTGTTGCTGCTGCTGCTGCTGCTGCTGCTACTGCTGCTGCTGCCGCCACAGACGGCGTTGTTGCTGCTGTTGCTGCTACTGCTGCTGCTGCTGCTGCTGCTGCTGCTGCTGCTGCTGCTGGTCTCTTGTGTCCGATGATGGTGATCGCGGTATTGCTGCTGCAGCTGCTCGTCGTCCTACGCCGCCTTGCTCTTGCTCGTCTTGAAGCTCACTTGGAGAACCCGGTTACCAAGCGTGTAACCGTTCAAGCTCTGGATGGCGACCACTGCCTCGTCATAGTTGGTCATCGTCACGAAACCGAAGCCTTTGCACTTGTTCGTCTGCAGGTCGCGGATCACTTTGACCGATTGGACGGCGCCGAACGGACCGAATAACTGCCACAGCACGTTCTCCTCGGTCTCTGGGGCGAGGTTGTACACGAAGATGCACCAGCCGGAACCGTTCATCGCGTTTCCGGGTAGCATAGAGTTCGCCAAGAGATCACCTGCCAGCGGACTGTACCTGCAACATGTCGGTTGATCGTATGAAAACGAACGGCCATCGGGGGTCGATCATGTGCTCGTGCTTCGATCGATGGGCTTCGCTCGTTATCTCGCGTTCGCGACACGAGGTAGGAAAAACGTTCTGCGTTTTAGCGGAGCAGTGCCGTGTAACGCGTCTGCCAATTTCGCGCGGTTCTGCCAATTTTTCTAATTCCTTTTCTTCCTTCTTCTCGCGCGTTACGCTCCGTGAAATACGGCACTACCCGACGCTAGAACTTCCTCTGATCGTCCATATACGGAAGAATCACAGATTTCGTAGATCATTCTCGATTCGAAAATTCCCTAGAACAAATGCGACTCGTCTAGGAAACTTTCGCAACGCACCGCTACTCCCTTCGATCACGCAATCGCGGAGAGAATTAAAGTCGTGCAATTGAACCGAGTCGCTGCTGAAAGCTTGCGCGGCAAGCTTTCGTATCCGACGAAAAGCTCGAGTTTCGCGAAACGGCGGAAATAATCTCGAAAAGGGTAACCGGCGTCGCTTATCCGACCAATTATCGCGTCGCGGGCGGAAAAATCGTCGCTTTCGTTGGAATTAATTAGAAAAAAAACGGGACTCTCGACGGGGGAAAGTAATCGTTGAGAAAAAAAGAAAAAAAAAAAAAGTGTTGCCCAAGACTGCATGCAATTCTACGCTAAAAGCGTTCTAAACGAACAGGGCGCGACTCGATGCTGGCTACTCGACGGAATTTTTAATTAGAAACGCAGTGGACGAGGGCGGTGGCGAGACGAGGGGGCAACAAAGGGTGGGAAATCGTGAAAAGAAAATCGAGGAAATTCGCATGCACACCCGCACGTTAATCGGCATGCTGGATATCACGAGACGAGGTGAGTGCGGGGTGAGAGAAACACGTTCACGGGGCTGGGTATATTTACAGAGATGTAAAAATGTAATCTACGTACCTACTTGACGTCACAAGCCGCGTTAAAACAGGGCACATCTCAGTGAGTATTCATTATAGGGCCGAGGTGACAGTAATTGCGTACGCATTCGTTACGAACGCTCATTAGGAACCGCGTCTTTTATATGCACGCGTATGTACAACGCGTCTTCGTTGGTTGGGCTGGCTTCCTCTTTAACCACGCCTCCAGTGAACCCTAAACTTGTAAACTACGTCGGTGTCTCCTCTAGGAGCGGTCCATCTCTATCCAGAGTGTAGTACGTTCGTTTATTTCCTTTCGTCCGATTATTCGAGAGACCAAGATGGCCGACCAAGTTAGGGGTTCGCTGTTGCCGCGAGGCGTTCCGTGAAAGAGGAATCCGCGTGTTGTATTCAATTGGCCGATATGTACACTCGTTTGACTATCGTTTAATGTTCCGAGGACTTCTAGAAACGTTCGATCGAACGTTTGTCCGATTTGGTAGACAAAAGTACAAAGCAAGGAGAGAGATCGGTTGATCGACGATCGAGCGTTTCTCTGGCTGCGGAAGTCGACACATCGGTGCATTGTTCTCTAACGATAATCGTGTGCGGTTCTCTTGCATTGGTGTGTGCCAACAAAAATACATATACCTATATATATGTATATATATTTATAGATATAAATCTATGATTCACGTGAGTCCACGTGATTGCTCTTTCGGAGATCGTGCACCTAGCCTCGCCCTCAGCTCTATGCCAACGATCCAGTGAAAAGCTGATCTTCCGATTTGTGTACTGCCAGACAGATTGGTCGTCGTTCTCACGCTGTTATGTCACGGAAAATTCGTCATGCACGAATCTGATCGTACATCCCTCCACTTAATCTCGATTTCCAAAGGGACGATCGGGAAAATGGCGACCGATCGCCGGCACAGAGACCGAGATAATCGCAGGTGCACGGTCTCGAGTCGAACACGACCGACGAAGACAAAGAACGAAAGAAAAGAAACGGTGAAAAAGGAGAAGAAAATGCGAGCCTGTCGAGGAACGTTGATTCGAGTCTCTGTTTGCAATTTTTCGTGTTCTTTCTTTTTCTTTTCGACACGGCGGTCCGTAGTCTCGCGGCGATCTCTTTAATCGTTAATCTATTAACTCCTCTTTCGACGACGATTCGGGAAAATCGGTCGAAATCCGTCTGTACAGTCCGTACACGTGTGACTATATATTTCGTTTGGATTATCGTTCGGAAGCTTGAAAGCTAGCAGGTAAAAGAAAAAAAGAAACATCTACGGTCTTCCACGCGATAAATCAGAGCGAAACTTATCATATTCGTACACGCGGAACTGAGAGTAAGTTTAATTAAATCGACAGAGGTGATCAGAGAAAACGAACGAGGTAGTCGAAAAAAAGAGAATGAAGGCAACTTTCGTAGACTTTTCTTTCGAGCAGCAAAAAAGGAAACGAGAAAGTTCAAGTCAATCGAAATTGCACACCCGAATCGATTCGCATTCTCGAGAAAGCGCTAAGATATGCTCTGTGACGTTGTTGGTGGGTAGAGAAGCGTTTGAAGGATAACGATTAAACGAAACAAAAGGCAACGAGAAAGAAGAGAAGAGAAAGTAGAAGAATGTGAGACGAGGGGGGAAGAGAGAGAGGGGCCTTAAAAATTTCATACAAAAAATTCCGGTTAAAACGAAAGTTACGGAAAAAGCGAATCTCTATCGCCTTCGATAGGTCCGAATAATTTTTGCAAAACAATCTACGTCCGTATCGCGCGATTCGAGTATACTTAGGAAACGAAAAGAGAAAAAATCGAGAAAAATGGAAAAAAAAAAAAATAGGAAAAAAGAATGGCTGTCCACGACGATTCGCGAAAGTGAGAGAAACGAGCGCGAGAAAGGAATAGAAAGCACGGTCGAACGAAAAAGAAAAGAAAGAAAGGTTTCTCCATATGAAATTTTTAACGCGGGAGCGTGTGTGGAAGGTAGTAATAGAACGAAGCCACGCAAGAATAGAAATTAATAATCGAAAAATGAAAAACCGGGAGGGAACGTAGTGGTAGTAACGAAAAAAATACTGACCTCTGTAAGCCTTTGTTAATGGCAAGCATGGCCTTGCCAGTGCTAAAACAAAACACAAAAAGAACAACGTAAGAAGAGAGATACTCCGGGAACGAGCCAATAAAGTCGGGATAAGAGTCAGTCGCTTCCTTGTGCTTCCGTTTTCTTTTTCTTTCTTTTTTCTCTCACGGAACTACCATCTATGGTGCCTCTCCGTTTTCTTTTCTCATCGTGGATAACGCAATAGACGGGGATAGATAGATAGACGTTAAAAAAAGACAGAGAAAATTTAAAAAGACAAAGAGAAGGAAACGAATTGCCAAGAAAAAAAAAAGATAAAAAAAATGGAACGAGGGGGGTAGAAAAGAGAAAATAGAATTATGGAAAGAAAACAAGAGACAGAAGATGGAATCTCGTAGAGTACTTCGTTTTCTTTGAGAGGAGAGGAGAGACGGGGAAGCGCAAAATCAAGGGTTGCGGCGTCGCGACGTCGATCGAAAGGGGAACGAAAAAATATGGAATAGAGGCAAGCGAAAAAGCGAAGCGCATCAATCTACAATTTTTTTTTTTTTTTCCTTTTTTATTTCGTCTTTCTTTTTTCTTTTCTTTCTATATTTCTTTTTTCTTTCTTTTCTTATTTTTTCTTTTTCTTTTTCTTTTTGTTTTTTCCTTTTAAGACCGACACACTTGGAATCGTCGAATCTTTGTACTCCGTTCGATTCGATGGATCGATCGAACGTCGCACGGATCTCTCGTCGTCGACATTTCCCGCGTTCGACTGACATGGACATACAGACGGACCTGAAGCACGCACATCCGGGTGTTAAGTAAATGAAACGACACAAGGGAAAGTCTTTGTCGTCATCTTCGTTCGTTATATCGTGTCTCTGAGCGATAATCATTCGTGTGATGGCGACACGCGTGCTGTTCGCAGAGGCACGGAAGCGCGGAACGAAGTATAGACGAGAATTCTTTCTAGTCCGATCGCTATCGACGTTTCTCAACTCCATTTTAATCGATTTCGTCGTCAGCCTCGCATCCACGGTAATGTTTCCGAGGACCATGAAATCGTCCTCGCGAATCGTCTTCTACGAATGAAAAATTATTCAACTTTCGTGTCACATCGTTCGTTTAAATCATACAACATCGTGCCAGAAGATGGGGCCGTCTACGTATATGAACGATACGTGGCCGTATCATTGATATATGTACACGCGTATATGCATATACGTCGTTTCGACGAACCAGCTTACCGTGGATCGCGAAGACAAAAACCAAGAAAACTTACAGAAATAACAGAACGTTTGTATGTGCCTTGCTCCTCCATGTTTCCAGAGTGGTCAAGGATCAGTCTTCTGTCTCTCACGCGCGATCAAATACGATTCTCTCGTGTATATTAATAGACTTACATCTAGGTAATTAGTAATTATTCTTAAAGACCACCTTGTACCACTCGTTCGTTGGGAAAGGGGGGTCGGATGGGCGTTCGGAGGAATGGAATAAAAAAGATACAAGTAAAAAGATACGAAATCAAGGAAATAATCGTTGGTGCTAATGACAAGACGAAGAAAGGCCGGACGACGAAAAGTAAAACGATTACGGTTTACCGCGAACGGACACGCGTTACCGCTGAAATATCGATATCCGAACATCGATCCTGCGGTCGGACGAAAGGTTTCCGACTAACATTCTCGCGTTCCCCCTTTCCGGCGCCCGGTTCCCTTCGATTTCTCCCGGACGAGCTAGCAAGTTTATCAAAAATCTCGCGAAACGGATTATTATTATTATTATTGCGAGGAGAACCGGAAATTTTCCGCGGAACCGTCCTCGAAGACGTCATACCGGCCATTCTTCGCGGCGAAACGGAAAGACCGAGTGAAGAGCATCGATGAGAAATGTGCACTCGAAAGACGGGCAAAGATGAGAGCTGAACCG
>NW_016908282.1:1062480-1073741 GCF_001483705.2 Eufriesea mexicana | reverse complement strand
CTGAACCGCGACGCAGCATGCTGATACGTATAAATGAAGACCGTGAATCGACGAACCCGGGGCAGAAGAAGAAGAAAAAAAAAAAAAAGAGAAAAAAAAGAGAATCGAAGACGAGGTAGTAGAACGTATGGTAGATGAGGTGCAGAAGGAGGAGCCTGCAGTGTACTCGGGTACTCAAACGGTAAGTGCGTAAACAAAGAGAAAGAGAGTGGCGGCGAATCGATCGACCGATCCTGTCGCGATCGTCGCGATCGCACTGCGAGTAATACGGTGCAGCCCGGAAGCTGCACCCCCTTCCGATCTCGCAGTCGAATCTCGATCGATAGATCACGCCGGGCACGCGCGTTCAGAATCTCCATTGAGCGAGACGCCAAACGAACCTTGAGAGAAAAAAAAAAGGAAACAGAAAGAAAGAGAGAATGGAACGGAAAAGAGGAACTTAATCGGAGAAAGGAAAAGAAAGATGAACCGAACTAGAACGGAAAGAGAAGAAGACGAAGGTAGAGAAGAAAATAAGGCAGAAAACGAGAAGTAGAGAAGTAGAGAAAGAGAGAAAGAGAGAAAGAGATCTTTGGGTAGAGCAAGTAGAGGTGAGTAGGTACCTGGATAGTGGCGACAGTGGAATGTACCTGAAGCGGCCGGTTGGATGGTGGATCGGGCCGCCGTATCGTCGGGTCGCTGGCGGTGTCAGATAGGCCAACGGTGGCATCGCCTTGTTGCTGCTCGGATTGTTGGCGAACTTGACGGTGATCGGCTCGGACGAGCCCTTCGGAATGGTACCGTTTAATTCTTGGATCGCCCTCTCGGCCTCGACCCGCTGGTCGAACCTTATGAAACCGACCCCTTTCGACAATCCTGTCGGTAATCGGTTCAAGTTATTCAACGAACCACCATCGTTCGCGGTGTTTGGTAGAACGAATATCGGACATCGAAGCGAGAACTTTGGCAGATTCCTCGTTGACTGTCGAGTGACTACGCGTTACGAGAAGGACTAGCAATTTTCCACGCTGCAAGATGTTCCAGCTAAATCACGAACGAGTTTCGTGCAGGGGTGAAACGATACTGGAAACTTTCGCGAAACGTTACTCCGCGTTGGAGCTTCGATTTTAACAGTTATTTTATAGTCGCTTGACAGAAGTTCCCAAGGAACGTACATACGTCTGTTCGTTTGCGGATACTTTCCAATGAAACGTTAAAAGTTTGAACTAGTTGTTCAGTTAGTATCGTCCACGGGATCGAAAGTAAGGCAAACTAACTATCTCTAGGGAAAATTGGAGAAAACGGAAAGACATCGTTTACAGATGTGCACAGTTAGAAATTCATTGAGCGATTTCTATTTAGAACCTGTGCGACTCTGGATGATGTAATTTCATTGAAAGAACTTCAGAGAGAAGTTTCCATAGATTTTATAACCATTTTCTTCGAACAGGGTTAGTTAGAGGTTAAAAAATAACTGTTATATCAGAACCAATCGAAAGTTCGGACAACTCCATTGGAACTTTTCGTGGGAAAAGGGAGAGATTCGCGTTGGATCAGGCGAGGAAGTGGAAGAGAATGGAAAAATGGCGGACTCGCGGTGGCGCGACGGTGGCGCTGCGGTCGCTCAAAGGTTATGGACGATCTAGAGACACGGGACTAGGGGAAATCGTCGTCTCCGAGCGGAGTAAGTTATCCCAGGAACTCGTGAGTCCTCGTTCGCGTTATTTGTACCCCATTTACGAAACACAGCGGTGCGGTTTAGTTGGAAAATCTTGGAACAGCCAAGGAACGCATTACGCGACGAATCCTTTCACGAGATCCGTCGTACGCGTATGCGGGCAACCAGACGTTGCGATCGTTCATATGATATCGCGAATGATATCTACGGTAGTCCAATTGAAGGAAGAAAGTTGCCTTTGCATTAACGATTCTTCTCGATTTCCGATCAATCGATCGTGAATGCCAACGAACCTTCTTCTTCTACTTTCCACCCCGTGATCAACGACGAATTCTGTGTGGAATGCAACCAAGTGCATTCGAACGAGTGGCTCGGTGCGCGCAGATTCGTTTCTTTACACCGATGTCGCGTGTTCTCGAGTGAGTCGATCGTGTTTTCTCTTCGTGGCGAATTCCCGCGAAGCTGAATGAGTTTGGTAACGCGGCAAAAAAAGGGGCGAGAAGGTGTTTATGCATATATATATATATTTATATTTATATATATATGTACTCGTGTATGTATGCGTGTGTCTGTGTGCCGTGGATCGAGGGCACGGTCGCAAAATCATAATCATAACGAACGACAAAAAGCGTAAAGAAACAAAAACGGCGCTCGGGAGGGAAAATCTGGTCTTGTAACTGTGGTCGCGGTCACGTGAACAAAGCAGCCAGTGAAAGAAAGAGAAAACAAACAAAAAGGGTAAACTAATTCCTACAGAATTAAGGGGAAAAATAAAAACAAAAAAAAAAAAAAAAAAAAAAAAAAAAAAAAAACAAAAAAAAAACAGATCAGATGAGAATAAACAGAAAAGAAAATCATTTTTCGTCTCTTTTTTTCTTCTTTTTTCTTTTCTTTTCCTATATTTCTTTTTTTCTTCCTTTTCTCGGCTAATCGATCCCCGCGAAATTTCTTCGCAGATACGATCGCTTGGTCCCGATTTTCCCTGTTGGTGGTTAATTCTTTATTACAGGCGACAGTCTGAATGCATCGCGAGACGAACGAAAATCGAGGCCTACGAACGTAAAATGAGAACGTAGAAAAATAATGGAAAAGAAAAAAAGAAACGTATGAAAAGATGAGAGAGAAGATAAAGGCTGCTTTCGTTTCAGGTTGGGCGTAATAAGGGAAAAGAAAAAATGAGTTGTATGAGTTACGTACCGGGCAAATAGTCTCCGCCGCCGGTCACAAACTGTCGTACTAAACAGAAACGGAAAAAATCATATCACGTTAAAAGTCAACTGGCAGCATACACGATTCGCTCGCCCCTGATTCGTCTAGGTGGGAGCGTATGTAATAACGAATAACTGGAAGAAAGAATAACAAAATCGACAAGAGTAAAAATAATGCGAGAAAGTAAGAGAAAGACGGTACAAAGAAAGCAAAAGGGAAAAGAGCGCTTTTTTCTCGGGAAGCGTTGAATCTCATGACCTTGATGTCGTGATGAATTTCAAATTGGACTAAAAAAAAAAAAAAAGAAAAAAATAAGAAAGAGAAGAGAAAAAAAATAGGAAAAGAAACGAATAAATAGAGCACGAGGTCGCAAAATGGATTCAACACTGGCGAAGAGAAAAAAGACGTTCGACTTGGAGTTAAATGCCGACAATGTTCCCCCGTAATGATATTCACTCTTCCATGATGTCAAATAATCAAAATAACGGGGGTCTGAGAGAAAGAATAAAAGAAAATTGGTCGCAATGAGATGAATAAGGGGCGAGCGATCTTTCCGTTGAAAATTTTACGCTATTCCTTCCTCCGTCCTTAAATATGCACGAGGTCTCGTTATCTTCTTCTTCTTCTTTTTTTATTTTTCTTTTTTCTTTTAATTTTTCTTCTTGCCGTGAAACGCAAAAAACCAAACAGTACTCGAAGGTAAACTGAAAAACGTAACGAAAAGAAACGCAACGAGAACTGAAAAAGCAGAAAACTTTTCGAAATCGAGGATCGTACTGTGGAACGAGTGTATAAAAGCGAGCCGGGAATGAAGGAAGAAACAGGGGAAGATTCCACGTACGATACGTGTCCTATCATTGAACACCGTTTCACGGTGTCGTAACGTAACAACGAAATAAAATCCGCCGATAAAGCTGCCTCGATCGTTACGGAACAATCGAAGGGCAGACTGCGAGAAGGAACGAAAAAATAAAAAAATAAAAAATAAACTGAAATAAAACAAAATGAGAAAAAAAACACATAAATAAGAAAAGAATAAAACTCGTTAATCGTGTGAACGATGGTAACGAATGCATCAAAAGATAAAAGGTAACAACTCGCAGGAGTGAAGAACAAAAAAGCACCAACATGGACACAAATGAAACAGAACGGTACAGGGTAGCTAGGCCATGAGGCTGTGCGTGAAACTGGGGATGCAAACAGAATGCTCTGCCAACAGAAAGGTAAGCTGAGAACGGAAACAATAACGAGCGAAAAAAATACAAAGTATGGAATCAAGAAACGGAAGTTTGCGATCGTGTGTCCTCTCGAATGATCTCGAATACGAGGTGTCCTTCGCTTCGACCGAGAATCGTCCGCGAAGGAAAATAACGAGCAGTCGAACAGAAGGACAAGGAGAAAAGAGAAAAAGAGAGAGATAAAACAAAGAGGAAAACGAAACGAAAAGAAAAAGGAAAAACTCAGCGAGAATTAACCCTTTCGCTTCGAACGACATCCATGAGATGACCTGTGGCTACGAGCGCCGCACATAGGCGGCGTTCACGCGATGACTCCTGGATACGGACACCCCATATATCCGGCATACAAACGATGCGTATACAAGTGCAATCTGTATACGATTGTTTTATTCGGCACAGTTGTTATTTAAGACTTAGGAAAACAGAAATATGCAGAAATATATAGAAACCATGCACACTGTGCACATGTCTGGCGCGCACTTCCGTTCAGTGATGGTACTTCGGCGGAACTGCCGAAGCGAAAGGGTTAAATCGATCGGAATGAAAGGTGCGTAAACGAGATCATCACGCAGCTTCGAGACGACATCGACCAACGAGAAGTGTCGCACAGCGGTCTCGTTCGCTGTCGAAAATGCAACCGGAAGTATTTGTCACTCGTTCACCACGATCTGTGTACGTTCTCGCACTGATCGCAGGCGCACCGATCCACCCCACGATACGACCAGAACCCCATGGCCTACTCTTTCCTTTAATCCTTCGTCAAATCGTTCACCAAGCTTCCTAACTTCGATCTTCTATTCACCGGACACGAGTCTGACCCGTACAGGCCCGGACTACTTTGCTGCCTCGGACAAAGTCGAGGGGCACGCAGTTTCTTTTACGTTCTCCCCTACAATTCCCGAATTCCATGGCCCTCCACAGGGCTCACGAGATTCTACTAGACGATACGATTCTCGGGAAATAAGTAACTTACCGGAGACGTTGTCGCAGAGTATCCGCGACGTGATGATTCTGCCATACGAGCTGAACAGATTCTCCAGGTCTTGTTGCGTCATGTTCTTAGGCAAACCGCTCACGTACAGGTTTGCGCCTTTGATCGCCTCGCTGCTCGGTCTCGCGTACGATACCTGTCGAGATGGATCATCGTTAATCGCACTCGGACACGGGCCAAGCGACACGAAAGTATGGCGATCCTGATAGCCCAACACTCCCGCGAATCTTCGTTGCTGACCAGGAGAGAGATGCTTCTAGGGTCGCGTTACTTTCGTATCACACTGTGGATTCATTGACGAGAAACGTTCAATGAGCCGGCAGATAGACCCGTTTGCTTTTCTTTCTCGAACTGACCAGCGTCGTCCACGTGGCACGTAAGCAACGGAATCTTAACTGTTGGAGTTAATAAATAGCAGATGCGATAATGTCTTTGAATTCACGCCAGCCTATTTCCATCATCGCAACAGTGTGTAATATCACCGGGTAATGTCGCGTAATCACGCGCGAATACCGCGTTCGAGAAATCGCTCGATTAGACACACCGTGGCTTTCGCGCGAAATTTTCCGCCAATTTTCCCGGACGCTTTGGCTGTGAGCCGTGGCCAATTCGCTAGCGACCAAGGGACGCCTTTGAGATCGGTAATTTTATCGAAAACTGGTATACTTATTCGAAACACTCCGAGATCCACTATTTTACACGCACGCGGAAAATTCTGATTTTCTCGGATACTCCGATAATTAATTTCTCTATCTTTGCCACGAAAGAGACGTGTCAATGAGCGATATAGTAATCGACGATGTATTAATTTTCGTTTCCCGGTTATTTAATATCGGATTTACATCTAGAACCAGCGTGTCACGCGCAAAGGTAAGGCCCATCGACGTCCCATCGGATTAACGCGTTAATGAAAGACATAAAGTTAGACTAGAATCAAAACTAGATGCCAGATCGTGGGGACAAGCGTGTCTCGTGTATAAATAGCCAGGTAGGAACCATTGAGAACTTTTGTCTCGAACGGTCCGTGAAAACTCCGGCTCGAAAATCGGATATATTTCCTTCTAAACACTAATCGAGCGGGATCCTTATAAATAGATAGTTCAGTATGTCCAGCGTATTTAGGGAGAACGAACCTTGATCGTTTTGTTTTGCAAACGAAGACCGTTGAGCGTGTTTATCGCCTTCTCAGCATCCTCAGACCGGTGATAGTTAACGAAACCGTAACCTAAACTCTGACCTGTAACACAATAAAAAAGACCCATCAAATTAAACCTGTATTCTGTAAAAAGAAATACCTACTACCTCTATGACGTCGTTTTAAAAATTAGTACAGAATTTGAAAATTCTTTGTCACTATCGTCTCATGGTGTCAACGTAATTCGGAGATAATTTCAACGTTATTTAAATATTATTCGAAGATTATTTGAATATTATTCGGACGTTAGTCGGATATTATTCGAACGTTGTTGTGACAGGTGTAAAAGGGAAAACGGGAAGAAAAGAAGGGGAAAGGAAATAGAGTACGGACGAGATACGAAGAGAGGCGGGACTCGCGACCGGTAAATATCTGTGAACGCGTTCGTTCATTGAGTAAATGGGTATGTGACAGCGACGAGTGTTTTTCGAAAACAGGAAACGCGGGCGGTGCAATACGGCCCTGAGAGATCGCGCGGCGAGGTCGAATATAAAGCGGCGGAGGCTCAAACCAAACGACGCCCCCGCTACTCCGACGCTCGAAATAGCGTCGCGACGTCCACGCACGTGCTCTCCACTAACGCACGGAATTCAGAAGCGCGAGTACGCCAGGCGAAATTACGCTGGATTACGCGCACTCGAACGTGCACGGTCGGTCAGCATGGGATAAAAATCCGTCCACGGGTATAACGGAAACCGCAACGTTGCGTAACTGTCCCCCTCTCCCTCTCTCTCTCTCCTACTCTCTCCGTCTGCGAATTTCTCGGGAACGAAGATGAAAAGCATGGAAAATAAATAATAAAAATTCCAGAAACACGGATTTCCCGATTCACCGATGATGAACGGGGCAACGTGATTCTTCCATTCTTCCTTAAACAACGCGATCCTCGAATGGAAAGGAAAATAATCCTCGTTCGTTAATATCACGAGTATCGTCACGACATTGCGAGTGTTTACCATGATAAATGCACGTAAACGAGAAACCGATGACACGTGAAATTTCTTTTATCGTTCAGCTAGTGACAGGCGTCTGTTACCGACTTTCGAATATCGTAATATCCAATAATTCCCCCCCCCCCCCAGGGCTTCGTCGTATCTTTAAGAGACTCTGTCTGCTTTCCGAAGCTTTTCCGATAGATCTGACAGAAAATAAACAGCCGCGGAAGAATCGATGCCGACTACTCGACTAAACTAAACACCGTTACCCGGTAACGTCTGCAAATCGATAAACAAACGGTCGGTGTAGAAAGGCGCGACTTATTCTTTCTGCGGCAGCTCTTTCGCGCTTCTCGATGACGATTATCCGTATAGTGACGCGAGAATGACGGCACGAAGATCGACTTACCGGTGAGTTTATCGCGAATCAGCTTGCAGCTCTCCACCTCGCCTATGCTCGAAAAGAGGGATCGAATCTCATCCTGTGTCATGCTCTGTGGCAGGTAATTTACAATGAGATTCGTCTTGGACTCTTCCTGCGAGGCCTGTCCGAGGGTGGATCCACCATTTTGTTGCACGACTGTGTCCATTCCGTTCGCCATCATTGCTCTCTCCTACCGGTCCTCTCTAACTAAGTACGAAATCTGAAACAAGAAAGCGTCCCTTTATCGCCATCTGGTTAATAGATCCCTTTTTGCGTTCTTCGCATCCCGGTATACTCTCTTCGATCAGCATCGACGATCGATCCACGCTACCTTCTAAATCTCTTACGGTGCGATCGACCACCCTGTGTTGTGTCTTTCATCGTGGAACGAAAGAAGAGTTCACTGGAAAATCGTGATTCAAGACGTGACACGACAGAGCAGCGACACTTGACTTTCGAAACCTTTTCGAGGCCTCGTTGCAGGCTTTATCGCAAACTCCTGGTTTCGTGTCGACGGCTCGTGGCTGCGGATTTTTCGCATGCTTCTCGCATACTTCGACGATCGTTCGGACGGCAAGGTAATTTCGAGTGTCGGGGAATCTTAGAATCGACTCGGATCCGAGCGACGCGTCGAGGCTTAGTTTATCGAGGCAATCGTTCGACGAGCAGGAAGAACATGGGAAGAAACAGACGAGTATAAACACAGGCTGAGCGGAATTCTGTGTCCATAGAATTTTGAAGGACGTAAAAACGCGTGTTAATCAACACGCTGTACACGATGCACAAGCGTCTTACAACACTGGGAACACCAAGTTCGAAGAGAAAAATCGGTTTTTGTTTACACATGTAGCCATTGCGTAATAACAAACGCGTTTTTTCCCGGCGAAAACAAAACGCTATAAATGTTCAGCTTATATACGAATTATTCCAACCGATTCGTTTATCGCGCGGAATTTCATCGGGGTTTTATGGGGATTTTGTAAGAATTTTACAAGAACCTTATACGTGGACTTGAGGCGATTTTTCTTTTTTTTTTTTCTTTTTTTTTCTTTTCACAGAGGTATAACGATACGTTCGAGGATCGTTATCGATGCGGTGGAGTAAATTAAAAGCAGCTGGAAAAAACGAGGCGCGTGGCTCGGTCACGGGCGACTTACGAAAATTCATGGTTCACGCAACTGGATGCTGACGTAATCTGACAATGACTTTCAAAACAGAGCGTGAAAAGAACAGGCGGAGGTGGCCGTTGGCAGGGGCGAGGGTAAGGTCCAATAGAAACGCGGATAATTTAAAGGGGCGACGACCCCCCTTTCTGGTTTAAAGGGCTCGCTTCTCTCGTGCCTTCCTCTTCCAACCCCTAACCAAACCACCGTACTCGATACGTTTACAGGGTGTCCAATATCAATCCTACTTCCACCGTTCCATTTTCTATTCCAAAATTTCTACAATGCGATTTACTCTTCGTTCAATGTCGCCTTCTATTTTCCCACGTAGCGACCGATACTTGGAAAGATCCGCGATCGAGTTCGAGTAAAATTCCGGAAATCAATCGCTGATCTTCTTGTTATAGTTACACCTCAACGAGACATCGATCGATGTCCCGATTGTTCTGTCTCGATCGGTCTTGATCGGCTAATCGAAGATGTATCGTATTTCCGTTTACGTGTTCGGCTTATTCGCTGGATCGTTCGTGGGACAGTTCGTTCGGGACACCCGGTACGTGGTCGCACAGGCCTGGAGCGAAAGGGACAGAGAGAAGAAGGAAAATAGGAAAGGAGACGGAGGAGAAAGAGAAAGAGAGAAAGGGAATCTTTCCCTTCCGCCTCCTAGTCTCTGTCAGTCGTTCGACGTAGTCATCAGCTGTCCTTAGGGCCACCCCACGCAGCTAGTAGTCTCCGTGTCTCGTGACTGCGGTCACCCCCTGGTCACATTCTCTCCTCGGATACCTTTTATTACACGCGATAGATAACTTTTTATTATATGCATCGAGCGTTGCGTGCGCAACACGAGACACGGGGAGAAAGAAACTGGGACGGGGCTCGATCTGTTACGGGATGCCGGGCATGGCGATGCTTCCTGGGGGTCTGTTAAAAGGTTTCGAATAACGAGAATTCCCAATTATCGGAATCCTTAATTTGCCCACCGGCAGGAAACCTAAAACGGGGTTTAAAACGAAACGCGTTCCGAATTTATAACGAGTATCCTAACCTACTTAAACGCGCGATGTCAAAATTGAAGAATCGATGCCGTTGATCAAATAATTTTCTCGGGGATAACGATGAACGAAATCGAGGAATGAAGGTGAGAAAACGGTGACGCTTTTCCTCGACGACCGTTCGGTGGGTCGATGGTGTTTACGAACGAGGCGAGGAAAACAGGCGCGTTCAGCAGTCGGAGAAAATGTCGGAGCCAGCAGTTATCGTAGCCCCGCATCTTCCGTAGTTATCGATCCACGCGCCCTCTGTCTCTCTTACTCCGCCGCTCGGCATCGCGATATTTTAGGACGGCACAATGGAAGCCGAGAGACCCCATTGTCGGGCGAGGAGAACTCATCGGAAAAGTATCGTTCGCCAGTGACTTCGAAACACGACTCCCGTGCCACCGTCATTATCCTACGACAATGGACGTTATGCATGGCTGCGTGTATATACGCATATACGCGCAACCTGGGGTTGTCCGCGGCACAATGCGGAACGCCACCCCCTTTCGCCGGACCGGGGTTCGCAAAAGTCGATCTCCGTCTACGACCATCTCCCGGCCAAGAATCCACCGCAGACGCGTTTATCTTATCTCTCTCGTGCGCTACTTTCAGGTTCAAACTCTCTCGCTTCGACGAGGATTCCATGGAATTCGAAGAAATTCGGAGCAATTCGAATTTCGAGTATTCGCGCGATAAATCGCGTGGATCTAGTTCCCGTTGATAATAAAAGAAAGTCGAAGGATTTGTAAATTCGAAGAGGTCGACGATTAGTTAGAAGGTAACGATACTTTAAAGAGTTTCGACGATGAAGTAAAACGCGGTACGGAAACCCTTATTAAATATGTATCTGGATTACGTACAGTCGCGTAATAGAATTAGGAAGTTGCGTAGGACGAAAGAGACGAGGGATAATGTAGGGCTTGTGTCCTGCGAGCGAGGACATCCCGAAATCTCCTTGAAGATAATATAAATTTCCAGCGAAAATAGCAGGTGAGTCTAGCCGGGGGTTAAAGTTCGATTTTCACGTACGGTTGGCAGATACGATCTTCGGCCGGTGGCCAGGTGGCCATGGCGACGGATCGTGAAAATCGCGTGGCCGGGACCGATCAATACGAGCGCGACTCCTCGGTCTCTGCCTCACTCGTTCTCCCTCCCGCCGCTTCTCTCACTCTTTCTCGCACGATCGGGAGCTGTCTCCCTCTTTCTCTCCTTTCTCTGGTGCGCGCACGAGACCCCTTCCTCTCGCTACGATTCCAAGGGAATCCCCTCCCGCGCTCGCGTACGCCCCTTTCCGCGCGAGAAAACGCACACGGACGCACGCACGCACACGCGCGAACACGCGAAACGCAGTAGCTCGTCCTGCTATCGAAAAGGAATAGCAACGGCAGAAGAGGGGGGGGGGGGGGGGGGGG
>NW_016908282.1:1046938-1062343 GCF_001483705.2 Eufriesea mexicana | reverse complement strand
GGAAGGGGCCCGAGCAAGTGGCGGTAGTGACGGTGGTGGGGGTGGAACGGAGAATGGGTGGCGTGGAGAAAGAACGTAGACGAAAGCACGCAGAAAGCAAAGGGTGAGAATGAGAATGTGCCACGAAACTCGCAAGGCACGTGCTCCGAAACTCCTTGAGGAACGAGCTGCTTCGTACGCAGCATCCGCCGTGTATCTCTGTTGGAGGTGTGAGAGGGATCCGAGTGACGAACGGGGGAGAGGAGAAAAATCGGGAGGACGAGAGATAAAAAGAATGATCTAGCCAGGCTTACCTTTTTCTCACCGTCTTTTCGGAATCCACCTTTTCCTATCTTTGCGATCGATGCACGCGAAAGCACACGACACACATCCACACAGAAACACAGAGAACACTTTTCTTTTTTTTTTCTTTTCTCGGGACTCGCGACACTCTCTGTACTCTTTTCCTTTCCTTCTCTCGACGTTCCGTTATTCCTTTTTCCTCCTTCCGAAAGCTCTTTTCGGTCGCACGCGAAACCGAGCAACGTGCAACTGCCCGTGCTACCCAACTACTCTCGTGGTGCTGGTCGATGTATCGCGCCGGTCCCTGGTCTTCTCTCTAACTCTCTCTTTACGTGCACCTACTATCACGCTCTCGCACCGCCGCCCGGAACAGAAGGGGAAATCAATGAAAGAAAAGTACGACGCGAGCGCTCGTAAATCGGCATTTATGCTCGCCTCCTGGTCGACGGTCCCTCGGTTTCACTTTGACCAGCACATAAGTGTGAGTGTAGGTGTACGTGTACGAGCGACGAGCCGAAAATTATTCGCGTTCGATATCGTCGATAAACGAGATCGCCGAGTTTCGTATTCGTCGATCGTGAAAAAAAAACGAGGGAGTACATACGGTGTGTATGATGTAAACGTACGTGTGTATGTGCGCGCGCGTGTGTAAAAAATAGAATACGATATACGTGTGTGTGTGTGTGTGTGTGTGTATGTGTGAATGTGTAGAGGGTTACGCGAGACTAGAAATTAAAGCGTTAAACACTATACTAAGGAAACGGAAATAACGATACAACACGGGCGGAGGCTGCCTAGAGACTGGACACACCAGCCGTTTTCAAGCGGCTTGCACCGCTCGTCGAGCTCGTTCGGCCGACTTCGGCCAGGATCGGCCGTGCTCGCGCACCCTCGGCTAAGCTCGTCGCCAGCCCACGGCGAACCCCTCGCTGTACTACGTATCACCTCCTACCGACTCGCGCGTACGCGCTGTGAGGGGTTGCCGATCGAACTAATAAGAGACGTATGCGCGTTCTTAAATAAACTGTAACCTCCCATCGTCGATCGAACCAACTCCCCTGGTCCTTATAAAACACCCTGCTTTTCGTCATCGAGTTTTCGTAAATTCTCCAAATTTTCCTCCTCCCATCCAGCCTTTGAATCGTTCGCCAACCTAACCTTTAAACCCTTCGCGTCCTCTTCGAATCACCACGATAGTCGAGTGACGCGTCGCGATTTTCCTGTCCCTCGATTCACCGATTTAAACCTAACACCTGCCGCTTTGTTTCCATCTCGTCTCGTTAAGAAAAGAGTCGACGCTGCAGGGTGGGTTCGCGCGCGATATTTCAGTACCCCCTCGAGATGTTTACAGGCGTTTGTTCGTTAGGAAATGTTTGCAACATGGCTCCCCGACATTACGAAGCAGAAGGTATGCCGCCCTCCTGCCTCCCTCTTGCCGCTTGCATCACCCCTTGCATCAGATCATGACCACCCCTTCACGGTTTTTGACCCCCGTCGTCTCGCTGCGCTATCGCGTCGATACAAGAGTCCTTTTACCCCTTGCCAGGCCGCACTCGATCAGGAGTGAACTCAAAACCATGAATTACATCGTCGAAACTCACCGGTGGCCATTTGCCAAAGACCATGAAATTGAATCTTTCGAACAGAAGCGGCGAAAAATACGCGGCCAAAGGAAACACCACGATTTACAGCCGAGTCAAAGTCAACGAGTGAAAAATCTCAAGGGTAGAGTCGATGTACTCGCGCAACCACCCCTCTCGTTATTTCCCTCTAATCGTTTTCCCCTGATTCGCTGTCGAGTTCCTCCGTTTAACTCGCGATTTTAAGCGGTCGAAATAATTTCCAAAATTATTTTCATTTTTTTCCAATAATTCGAATGACTTTTCACAAACGTAAGCGAACGATCGCGAGCGAACAGCGGGAGAGCGTGGAAGAAGCTGCATCCCTGACCTTACCCTGGCTTTATCTGCGGAGATCGAGACAGGCCAGTCTGTAAAATGATGGCGGGCCAAAATTATGCGACGCTGACGAAACAAGCCGAGCAACACTTGGCGGTCGTGCCAATAACCGCTAGTTCGTGTTTTCGGAAATTCGTTTCCGTTACGTTACATCATCCCGCGGAACAAGCTATTTCGTCCAACTTCCTCGAGAGGAACCCGTGTCTCCCCGACTGTTCCTCCTTTCGAGTAATCCTTCAAATTCCCGGGCAATTAAGTCTCGACACTGGCACGTAACGATTTCGTGACTGTTCTCTACACTTTCCGCGAATCGCGGAGGCCATTGCACCACCCTAGCCAATTAGGAGGTCTATCGGATCGACTCGTTGGAATTCAAGCCATGGTTAGTCATCGAATGGTCGAAATGGTACGAACGATCGGTATACAGCTCGTCCAAGCGTATACCCACTGCCCAACACTGAAATTATAAATACATGCTCGTGTAAACACTATAAATATACACGACGAAGGTGTACGGAAAAGCCTGTCTCAGCCTCCTATCCGTGCACCAGAGTAACGATAAGTGGTATCGCGAATCTGCACAGGCAGACTCGTGGATGTAATAAAACTTGCCAAAGGATTTCGTTTTCGGAACACGTAGATTACGCCACCGATCTTACTGATTTCTCGTTCGAATCGCTATCACAGATTTATCTTTCCCCTCCACCCTACACGAATCTTCGTAATCGAGGCAGAGATCTTTTCGACTGACTTCACGCTTTCGTTAGGCACGAACGATTGACCAGGTTCTTTGCCTATTACGTACATGACCGGACCTAACGCTGCCGAACGCCAGAGAGAGAGAGAGAAAGAGAGAGAGAGAGAGAGAGAGAGAGAGAAAGAGGGAGCAAATCGGCATTGTCTGGTTGCATGAGAAAAAAGGGAACGAAACTGGGACCGGGGCACGGGACTTGCAACAGATGCGAAACGGTATGTAAAAAAAAAAAATAAAAAAAATAGGGACACGTAGTAGACGCATATGCGAACGTGTTCCATTATACTCGGTGGCTTTAAAACCGGCCACACGGTGCGACAGGAAGTTGTCACCGCATTACCGTTGGAATTATGAAAGTTTGCCGGCCTCTGATCGCCTTAGCGACACAGCGAACGACGAAACGATATTCTGAGCATCGAACCGGGGAAATTCGTGCTTAACGATACCCGGAATCGGTCTAGCCGCTTTCCATTGGCATGTACGCGAACGATTATCCGCTATTTTCGACTCGGAGGCGACATCCTTGGAACGTTTCCACAAAGAATGGCGCGTGCAGCTCCCGATGAAAAAGATTTACTATCCCGCGACGGAGGATGAAAGCCGTGGAGAAACATAGATCGTGAATCATTCGTGGCTACGCGTGGTTGACAAACGCGAGCCGAGCAACCCTCTTCTTTCGTTCGGTTATGATCCAGCTGTCGAAGCTACGTTTTTGGGGTTTGGCCCCACCTTCGTCATCGATCCGCCGGCACAGCCGTGCACGGGCATAATTCTACGTGGCTCCACCACCGGGAGCAATAATTCCGTCCGTGAAGTTTTTCCAGGGTCACTGAACCCCCGGCGAGATTCGTCGATAATCCAACGACTCTCCTATTCCTCGACTTTCTATCGGCTTTCTCACCGATTCGCCACCTCGACGATTCGGAGGCATCCGTGACGAAACGACCAACCCGACGAAAGTACCGCGCGAAACGGTCGTTGAAGACACAGCCCGGGGTAAAAACCGTGTCAGATATGCGAGGGAATAAATAATTATACGCGGCGTATAAATAATACTCAACGAGCAGTAAAACGTTTCACCTTCGGTTATATAGCCGGTGGATATTCGCGTCAGAGGGTCGAACGTTGGTATTATGGTCGGAAACGTGGAAGAGGGATGACGATTTTAACGAGCATCTGCACGAAACAGACGAGCCGACCCCACCTAGGAAAACAGAGGCCGAATGTGGCGAATCGATCAAGCGAGCGTGTAATCGCCGTGCTTCGCTCTTCCCCGTGGTCGCGCTTCAGCCTCGCTGTCCTCTGCCATCCTCGTTTCCACGCGATCGTGCGCGCCGATCCATGATCGCTTCTTTCTCGCCGAGCAATGATCGTATCACGCACCATCCAGGGAAACCCTACGACCGTCCTCGAAGTCCGCAAAGCGTGATTACGTAACGTAAACAAATGCTCGTGGCGAGAAAAGAAGCATTCGTTCAGCCAGATCGAGTAACGATTGTCCGGCCGCGATAAACACGCGCCACGGTTTCCGTTCTACGCGTCCTGACGACCAGACACGAGAGGAACGACACACGGGAGACTACCCGCGTCCTCGTCGACGAAGGGATGAAAATTAAACGCGGTTAATGAAATTCCAGGTTACAACCCTGTCCCTGATGGGAACTTGGAAAAGTTGGCGAAACGAGAATAAGCGAGGTTAAACGAGACAGGACAATCTTCGCGGCACCACCACGCTCGATGGGAGCATTATTTATTCAGAGACCTAGGACGAAGTTAATGGGCGAGTAGCGACGATTACCCAGGCTGCCTATTTTCCAGTCGTTATCATCCTCGATGACTCGTTAGAGGCATTAAACCCGTCTCTGTTGGAGAAACGAAGTTTCGACAGAGCGTAGAGTACGGCTACGGCAGGGGTACAGGACGGGTCCGCAGGGGTGGCGTTAGGTAGGATCTTCGCCGTTGTCAACGTTAATACCGTAAATCTCGGAAGGGGAAGGACGCGTGTATATGCAATCATATTACGTATGATGGACGAAGAGTCGCAGAACGGAGGAAAATCGAGAGAAAAAGAATGACGAATGGACAGAGGGAGGAGAGGAGGGAGAAAGAGGGTGAGACAGAGAGGTAGAGAAGCTCCATTGATTGGTCGGTGGCACGGTGGAACGTTGCAGTTGCCCTGGGGGTATATGAACCCCGGCACGGCCTCTCTTTCTCTCTGTCTCTCCTGCTTCTCTCCTGCTTCTCGCTCTTCCACCCTCCTTCCCATAGTTTACCCTCGCTACGATTTTACCCCACGGCAAAACGCAGGCGCGTCACATGGACCCAGAAACGATCAATACGAGCTTCCCCGACTAGACCTAGTCTCTCTCCCACTCGCCGCTTTTCTATCCTTCTTTCGCGTCCATTCCATGCTCTATCATCCTCCTACTAGGCTCGCAACCCTCGGTCAATCTTTGATATCGCCTGGTTCGGCTGGGAATTTTCTTAGGGAAAGGGCTGAAAGAGAAGAACCGTATAATCGTGCGATGCTGACGTAACCTCGGTTAACGGTCTTTCCCTTATCTTCGTTCCTCGGCCACCCCGACAGGCACCCGTGTCCTTCGTTTCGTCTGCCCAAACCGCCTGTCCCGAGTCGACGAAACGAAAGATGGCGAGTGGTCTCGGTTCTATCCGGCAGAGAAAGGCGGAACGGAAATCGTTACGGTGAAACATAGGGAAACGGAAGGAAGCGATACTTTAAGACCGTGTTCCCTGAAAACGTTCATTGGCACACTATCTAACACCCCTTTATCCCTCTCACGCACCATTGTGGTCGAGGCCATCGCGGACGGAAGCGTCCCTCTCGAGACTTCCTGCTTGTCCTCGACGAGGACCCGCAGTGCCAGTTGGTCCATCCTGGATCTGCTTGATCCTTCATGCACACTCTCGCCGTTTTCCATCGTCTTGTTACCGGACATATTCGACATATTCGATCGACCGTGTTTTTCGAAACGTTTCTCTCTCGTTATATTTTTTTTTTTTTTCCGTTTCTCGTTTTTCCTTTTCTCGTTTAATTATGAATCTTTTTTTTTTTCTTTCGATTCTGTTTTTTTTCGTTTGCTCTCTCGCCGGTTGCTCCGTAAGGAAGAAGGATTCGAACTGAAAGTTGGCCGAAGAACCGTGGGTTTGGAGGCTGCGTTCGCGTTCTCCTGGCCACGTTGCTTTCGGCTGCCACGCCCAAACTTCTCTGGCCCGCGATTACTGCGCCGTCGAGAACGTCAGCTGTCACGACGCTGACATTTTTCACCTTATTTCACGAACAAACGTGTCTTTTTTAATCGTACTGCTGGTAACCGTGAATCTACTCGCGACGTCGATCGGTCGCTACAGCGTGCTTGCAATTTTCTATCCCAATCCCGGCAGAATTTTTTCCAGATAAGGTGACAGAACGGTGAATGCAAATCAATTCGAATTCGAAATAAACTCTGAAACGAACGGAGAAACATTTTTCTATTTTTTTCTTTTCTTTTCCTTTTTGTCTCGTTTGATCTGTTTTTGGTTTTTCTTTTTTGTTTTTTCAAGTACCGTTCAACGAAGCGACGAGGGCAAAAGCAACCCCCTTGATCGGCCAAGAGAACGCGAGAAAAACAAGTTCGATAAAGGAGAGAATGATCGTGGCTGCCGGAAGGATCCTTCGATTGGTCCTGTATAAAGGATGTTCCGGCAAAGGGATTACAAACATATATTATAATGATCGGCACCTGATTAGCGCGCTACCAAAACACATAGATCGATATACATAGAGATCGATAATAATGTTTGCAATTATAACGGTAATAATAACAACAATAATAACAAGATAAGAATAGAACGATAATAATAATTCGAACGTCAGAATCACAGAAGCAACAAAAGTAAAGAAACAAATGAACATACCGGTTAACGATGAAAATCAGTGGTTGGAGGATGCCGATATCTGGGCGTAGAACGAAACGACGGTGGGTTAATGTTATATTTTTTTTTTTCGTCTTTATTATTATTATTTTATATATTTTTTTGTTATTAAACGAAGAGTTATCTCAGCTTTTTCTATGTTATCTATATCGCTAGATTTTCATCTCTCTGTTATCTCGTTTCGATGCTCGTTCTTTGTTCTGTCTCGTTTTTAATTTTCGTGGCGTTTTAACGATGACGGTGTGCGTGTTTCGTTATTTTGTTTTTTTTTTTTTCTTTTTCCGTGTTTTCGTTTATTTATCTATCGCTCTGAACCGTGTCCGCGTTTTACGCGATAATTTAACTCGTTTCTTTTTGTTCGTTCGTTTGCTTTTCTGTTTTCTTTTTTTTTTGTTTGTTTGTTTTTTGTTTTTTTTTAGTTAAACGGTCGAATTAGCCGAATCACGAAGACGAATTACGGATTCAAGTCTTTCTCGAGATGATCCCCTTGCACTTTCTCCGATTAACGACGACGACGACGACGACGACGACGACGACGAATAACAGTTCGTGTTGTACGGAAAGAACGGTCGAATCTCTGTAGTACACGATGATCTCGCGTAAAGTATGACACTTGATTTCTCAAATCCTCAACGAAACGAAAGGGGAAAAAAAAGAACGAAGAAAATCGCGGAACACACCCTCGAGTGTCTCTCTTTCACTCCCACCGGCCAACACTATTACTCTGTTTCTCTCCTTCTACCTCTCCCTCTCTCCACCTTCTTTTCTTTTCCTCGGTGCCTCTTCTGCCGATTAAATAATCTTCCTGACGACGATTCGTTGCCTCTGTGTCTCATACACCAACCTCGTCCACGATTGCACACTGAATTATCTTCGTGGAGAACCGGCGTCGCGAGTTTTGTCCTCGGCCTTTCCGTTCGACAGCTTTCTTTTCTCTCTCTCTCTATCTCTTTCTCTCTTTCTCTATGCTTTCCTCTCTCTTGCTCTCAAACGAAGTCGGAAAGAGAGTCGCGTGCGCGTCGATCGAGATCGATCTTCGAGAAGCCGGTGGTTCCAGGAGGCGAAGGGAGGAAGATAAGGATGCGGGAAGGGCGGTCGAAATGGACGAACGAAATCATAAGATCCCCGACGGAAACGCACGTGAAAGAACGCGAAACGATGGTCCAAAGTCTGTTCTGTCGTCGATCTCTCTTCCTGCGTTGACCGATCGACTCGAATCTCGATCAACTTCGCGCTACTTCCACCTCTCGTGCGTGTGATTCTCGTTTAAATGATCGTTGCGGCCGTTGTCGGCTGTGGTCTCTTGGTTAAATTTCGTTTAAACCCGGATCGAAGTTGCTGTGCGTGGACACACACGAACGGTTTCCGATTGGTATCTCGTTGACACGTGGGCGGGAGAAAGCAAGAAGAATGATTGATCGGTGTACACGGTGAGGACGATTCTATATGTACCAACGATACGAACGTATTGTCGAATTAAAGGGTCAGAAATGAAGATATACAAGCAAATAGTAAGAATGTTGCGGGTATAACGGTGTCTACAACGCAATGCCTTTATGTAGTGCGGTAACTAAACTGACGGAGCCAGGCCCTGCCGCCAATCGCTGCACCCTCTGCTGCCCACTACCACCACCGCCCCCGAAGCTACTAGTTCAGCCTAGGCTAGAGGGGTGGGAGCTGCGAGGAGGATAGAGGTCGAAGGAAACAATCGAGGAGAACCCGTCGGTCGGACAGAGACAGACGAACGCTCTGGGACGTGCGCATGCGCCGAGAAGAGGCAATGACTGCACCCTCTGCCTGGATCACCACCACCGCGATATCTCGCGGCATGCCACCTCTGGCTGGAGGGGTTGCGATGGCGGCGAGCGCGGTCGGAGAAAGAGACGAGGGAAAAATAGAGAGAGAGAGAGAGAGAGAGAGAGGGGGGGGGGGGGGGGGGAGGTGAAAGAGGAAAGAGAAAAAATCGTAAATAAGTAGCAGGCGAATGGTCGAAGAGAGGAGAGGAAGCACGCAAGCATCGAGCCGAATCTCGAAGGCAATGACTGCATCTTTAGGATACCAGCAAGTATGGTTGACGGTTCGTCGACGCGATCCAGAAGGTGGAAACCGAGCCACCTGGAGAGCGGTGAGAAGGAAACGGGGAAAAATCGAGATGGAGATGGCAGAGTCCGCGCAGGCGCCGAGGGATGGAGAACACGGGGTGATCTTTGGCTCGGAATCGTCCTGACGTTGAGTGCAGACTCGGGGATGTAACTCGATGGAGATGATTTACGCGTTGAATCCTACGAGCATGTTCTCTCTGCGTGTATTTTAATCTCCGACGAGAAGCATGCGAATTTGGTTACCGATGGGAATGAATGTTTAAAGGGAAAAGGGGAGGTTTGCGCGTTAGACAGGCACAGACGCGTGCGTCGGATCGAAATCAAAGAGGATTACCGCACTCCTGTAATCCCTGGGAATTACGATCAGCCGAAGGTTGAGAAGACAAAGAAGCGGGGAAAGAGAAGGAAAAGAAAATCAAGGGTTGTTGCGAAGCACGCAGGCGGTGCCGAAAGGTCGTGAACAATGGCTGCTCCCTGCGGAGGTCCTCTGGACCTTGCGACCACCGATACCGATTGAAACGACACTCTCGGGAATCCTATACGGCAGCTTGGATTTCGACAGCAACGAAGAGAAAGATTCAATCGATGTCCACGGGGATAACGCGAGAAATTTAAAACTAAAGACAACCGCGGTGCCAAACGCGAAATAATGGGGACAGTTTGCATACAGGTGGCTGAAGAACGCGGTAAAAGGTTGAGATCAGGGAGAAACAAGCACCGCCAGCTAGACGAGCCGAAAAAAAGCGTTAATTGGCAACTAAAGCGAAGGCGGGCGGTCCTCTCACAGGGTCGTCCCAAAAAGGCTCGTTATTTCAACGACACTCGTCCGAAAAACTCCAAGAACCGTCTAATCCCCTCAAAATTAATAAATCGCGCACAAAAAGGGAGGAAAAAAGGGAGGATAACGGGGAGGGTGGGGATGAAATACGAAAGTAGCGATGCAAGTGATAGCAGAGAGATGACGAATTCGGTTCGGAAATATATTCGAGTATCGGACGAGAGAAGTTGGTCTCGCTGTCGCTGTTCGTCTCTCCGAGAGAGACGGGGGCTGAATTCGAGGGGAAGAAGAAAAAATGGCCAGACGTGCGGGGGTGTGCACGTGCGCAAGCGCTGCTCTCGAGGGTTAGAGAAGAAGGGGTGGAAATTCAGGCTCCGAGAGGAAGAAAGGAGTGGAGTGGAGAGTCGAAAAGGGGAAACGAGCGCAGGAGAGAGGGTTGGTAGCCCGTGCAGAGCTCGAGAACGCAGGCGCCACGTTGAAAATGGAAACCGTCGTCCCAGGGGTTGACCTCCCTCTTGTGCGAGAGAGCTTTTCGACCGTGCGAATGCGGCCAAATTTCGCCGTGCCTTTACCACACGGTTCACCACCATCTCCCACCCCTCGCGTTCACGTCACCCACCCCATTTAACGTGCACGGATATTCACCAAATTTTCCAGAAAGTTAGATTCGAACCGATATTCGAAATCCGACCATTCGCGTGATTCGTTTCTTTCCTTTTTTCCTTCTCTTTTCTTTTCTTTCCTTCTCTCTTCTTTTTTTTCTTTTTTGTTCCGCTGCTTAGTATAATCGTTTTAACTTTCCGACTCCCGTCACCCTCCCATGGCTCGTCGTACCATAGACAACCCGTCTCGCCTTTTTCCTTGCCCCGTTTTCGTTGTAGACACGAGGTATTAGAGGCTTCGAATTGAATCGAGAGACCCTTTTTTGTGGAACCCTAGCTACCTGGAGGAGCTGTATTCATCGCGGAATATCGTAACACTACCCCTAGTGGAATCTTGAGAGGACACGTGCTGCATAAATGGATCCACGTGCCTCGGGTATCGGTTAATCACACGGTACGGCACTGCCGGAGATAATGAAACTTTAACAAAGAAAAAAGAGGGAAGAATCGAATTTTTCTGCCGGGGGTTTGACGCTGCTTATCAAGCTCGCTAATAAAACCACGCGACCACTTTGCTCGGTCTCTTTGGTCTCCTCTTTACCGAAAAAGATGTACAAAATGGCACACTCTCCGCGGCTCGATCGAAATGGAAGCGAGTACATCATGCATAATTTATAAATATCCATTCCTTCGACGCGTGTGCAAACCAGTCGAATTACAACGTGCACTTGATCGACCCTTATCTTATCTAGGATCGAGCCGAAAGGAGAGAAGTATCGAGCGACAGGAAGGGTAGCAGGCGAATATCATTTCCACGTTATTACTCGAACGATGCGGCACAGCCGATGTTAACGAACATCCCGCAAAGAGCGTTCGCTAATGACTCGGTGCCGGAATTACGAACGCGAATCGATCACGGCAGAAATAATTGGTTTGCTCGACGCCGCCCGTTACATTCGCAGCGCAAGCTACGAGATACGCGGATGAAAAAGTCGCACTGAGAAAAGAGCCGCCCAGGAGGGGTCGAAAGAAAGCACGAACGGGACGAGGCAGGGGAGAGACGAAAAAATGAGGGGATGATAATCTAATGGTAAATAGCATGCATACGAGGACAGACGAGGCCAGCGGCGCAGACTGCGAAAATCCGATTAGGCCGCCATAATTAGATTTTTTCCCGAAAATTATCGTGCACGCCAAGATCCAAATTTTCCAATTCGACTAGACGTATTTCAATGTAAATAATGTTTCTGATATTTTGATATCTTGTTTTCGTTTTACATGGAAATAAAGAGCTTCTACTTAAATCTCCATTTTAAATCCCGGGGCTGGATCGCGTATTTTTAAATCTGCATTTGGATTTGAATTTCTGGTTGCAGAGATGGTAAAAATACAAAGCTTCCTTTCCAAACGGGGCTTCAATTTTTTAATTCCAATCGAGGAATGGAATTACAAATTTTTTTAATTTAATTTAAATTTTCGTTTCCAATATCGGGAATGAGTGGAGAAACAGTGTCTCGTGCAAATGAAGACTGCAATCGTTACGTATCTATTTTTTGATCCGAATTTACATTTTATTTCCAGCTTGCAGAAATTGCCACGCTAAAAAGCTTCCAAATTTAAGAATCGAAATAGGTATTTCTCGATTTATATGTTCATTCTGTGTGTCACCTTCGAAAATCGTTAACACGAAGCACCCTGCTGCTCGAACAACCGAGTATTCCGAGTTTAAAATCCAAACACGAAGTACATATTTCGTACTCGCAGTTATAATTCCAATTTAATTTCAGTCTTGGAAAATCATTAAACAAGTTACCGACCGAGCCATCAATTTCGAAATCCCATCGGCGTTTGCCGACATGCACCAAGCAAATATCCCACACTCGACAAACGATAAATAGCATCGAGCTGTATCATAATCCCGACCATTATACCCTCTATGATAATAGGAAAATCGAAATTATTCGCTGAAATATATCCTCGGGCTTCGATGAAAATGACGACGATAAAAATACAGCCAGACAGGGTAGGAGGTGGCGGCAGCATCGCGTAAATCCCGAATCCCGTCTCGGGCAATTTATAACGCTCCTCCTCTTTGTCCCAAACTTCCGTTTGTTGAGTATCCTGGGAACAGGCAGTACCTAGCCCAATTGCCCCCTCTTGCTACGCCATTGGGCGTGGGGTGGCGAGAGGAGCTCGGTGCCCAACGGCACAGGGGTTTCGAATATCGATCTCTCGCGTTCTCCTAGTCATTCACTCTCTCTCCTACACCTCCACCGACCTCTCTTTCTCCTCGTTTCTCTTCCTCCGCGTTGCACAGAGCTCGGCTGCGAACAAGTCGGGGAACAGGGAAGGACGGGGGAAGGAAGGGTTCACCAGGAAGTCCCAGCCAAAGCCCAGGAGCGGAGGACATTCACCAGCCGAACAAACACACGTACACGCAGCCACCACTCGCGTGAAACTTGCCCGGACCACGGGCTCCCGAACCTTCCAATTCCCAAGTTTTTACGATCCTCGTCCGTTTTTCATCCCGCGACACTGTCCAGCTGAATATGGGGAACTCTAGGACATGGAACCGGCAGGATGATGCCGGTGGACGCGAGATCCTTAGCCTGACGGATAGTTGCCGATGGGAATCGGTACGGGGACCGTGGGAAGAGATATTTGGAGATAGGCTCGAGGACAGTTTTTGGTCTTTGGATGAAGGTAATTGTCTATAACTCGAACTAGACCTCGAAGTCTTAGGTTAATCCTAATCAGAACCAATGAAATATGATTGGTGGACTAGTTCATCCACCTGGGAAGATTTTTGCTCACTGGGATCGGAATCGCGGGACGAGTTATTTGGAGGTAGGCTTGGAGACACATTTAGTCTTTGGCTAATGGTAATTGTCTCCTGAATTCAAAAAGAAAACACTATAACTCAAACTAGACCTCGAAATCCGACAAGATCCGTCACCTCAGAAGATCTTTGCTCAAAGGGATCGAAATGACGAGAACAAGTCATCTGGAGATAGGCTTAGAAACACTTTTTGGTCTTTGGGCGAAGAAAAGTGTCTCCGGACTTAAAACAGAGACCTGGGTGCTTGAACTAGACCTCGAAATCCTAGGTTAATCCTAGTTAGAACCAATGAAACATTACTGATGGACAAATTCCTCCAGCTGGGAAGATTTTTGCTCACTGGGATCGAAATCGCGAGACGAGTTATTTGGAAGTAGGCTTGGAGACACATTTAGTCTTTGGCTAATGGTAATTGTCCCCTGAATTCAAAAAGAAAACACTATAATTCAAACTAGATCTCGAAATCCGACAAGATCTGTCACCTAAGAAGATCTCTGCTCTCAGGAATCGAAATGACGAGAACAAGTCATCTGGAGATAGGCTTAGAAACACTTTTTGGTCTTTGGGCGAAGAAAAGTGTCTCCTGGACTTAGGACAGAGATCCAGGTACTCGACTAGACCTCGAAACCCTATCGAATTCGTAGTTTAAACGAATATCGAGGACTTTCAATTGTAATTGGAACCAGGAAGATGTTACCAATGGATAAGATCCATTACCTGAGAATATCTTTGATTATCGCAATCAGAATCGCGAGAAGGGATTATCTGGAGAAAGTCTTAGAACGAAGGAAGCTCTTCTTTCCTGAATTTAATAGCGAAACAGGGGTACTTCAGCTGGACCTCGAAATACCAGCAAGTTCATAGTTTAAACGAATATCGAGGGCCTTCAGCTATGGTTAGAACCATCAAGATGTCACCGATGTTCACGAGATCCTTCAGCTGGGAGCTATTTGCTGATCAGGATCGAGATTGTGAGAGGTTGTTTGGAGACAGGCTTAGAGCCACTTCTCGTTCTTTCGGTGGAGGAACTCTTCTCTCCTGGATTTAGTAATGAAACACGGCTACTCAAACTAGACCTCGAAATCCTATCGAGCCCGTAGTTTGACCAAGGTTTTGAAATCTCTCTTGAAGTTCGCCGCGAATTCCTGCGGCGTGGCTGGAATTGGCGAAGAAAGTTCGCGGGATGAAAAGTTTCCGGGAATATTGATTAATAGACGCTGTTAGTTAGCATAGTTACGCGTTGCTGGAGCCCGGAAAACTATTCGGCGAAGTATCTTTTCGGACGTGAGAGCAAGTTTCCATAATTTCATCCCTTCCCCTGCCTGCCTGCCCGCCATATTTGCGCCTGCTCGCCCAGGCGCCTCGGCAAAGATAAATATGCGTGACTTAAGCTCATTTTGCATGTTGCACAGAACCCGTTGCGCGTACCCGGTAACGAGACCTCCACACGTGCGCTGGAAGCTGCATCCGTGCACCACCCTGTAGCCTGATAATCGAGCCGCGGTTTATGTATGCGGATTACGTTGCTTCCTGTAGCGTATCACGCGTGTACCTCGTTAACCGCTTCCCAAATTATGCTCGATCGAGTTAAAAAATTATTCAAAACGTTTCGCATATTTTGGAAAAATTCTTAATCCTTTGAACTCCTTTTGAATTCCCTTTAAACTCCCTCTGACCTCCCTTGAATTTGCACTCCTGTGACTCGACTTGGATTTCGTTCACGCTAACCTGGAAATTTCACGAGTACCTGCACAGAGTTCCAATGCTATCAACCGTACGATTAATAGCAAAATTTGTTTAAAATTCCCATCGACTGTCTCTCGAGATATATTCAAAGTAAAAGCACGGATACGAAAACGACAGAATGAAAGTTGACAGAGAAAATATTAGGCGAGAAAGAGCAGCGATCGATCTTGCAGCTATCAGGATCCATAGGTTGATGGATGATGTTTGAGGGTAAAATCCTGGACTCTCGACGGGATACAAAGCCACGTGTTACCGATTACCCGATGCAAACTCTGCATGTATCTCTCTCGTACTGGTCGTTAAAGCTCGCGATAGTTCTATGAACTTCGGTCGCAAGGATATATAGCCAAGGGACAGTCACGCGAGTCGGAGCGTCGTGGTCTAGGGCAACAACGAAAAGAAAGAGCAGCA
>NW_016908282.1:995444-1046353 GCF_001483705.2 Eufriesea mexicana | reverse complement strand
GCGTCGTGGTCTAGGGCAAAAACGAAAAGAAAGAGCAGCAGGGACACGTATCGATTCAACAAACCAAGGAAACCAACGCGTGGATCCACTGCTGGTGTCGTCCAGTCCAGAAGTCGAAGTTCGCGTGGACCAGTTCGAGACAAGTCAGACCGCTCCTCGATATGTCAGACACCGAGGAAACTGGTACGTACTATGCCCGATTCGTCTTCGAGAGTTGCTCGTAACGAGCTAGCAATCGTTCCGTGACTGAAACGTTAGCACGTGCCACACCGTCTATCTGCGTGATCGCACCTCTACACGAGAGTGGATCGTTCCGTGTATTAACCGAGGATCCTATGTCTCGACGTGGTTTCTCGATGGATCTTCTGTGATCCGTCAAGTCGATCGAATCCCTGACCCGGCGGGCAGCAGTCACGCGAGGATCAACGCGAGCTCGATGCTTATTGCACTCTGACATTTGGCAGGTGTTCCTCTTCGGAGACCAGCTCACGATATATAGTCCGCGAGATTCTATGCCAGAGGAACGATTTTTCGCTCGATTTTCCACCTACGAGCAACGCTTTTTCCTTTGTCACTCGAAACTGCCAAATCCTTTTCGCGTTCCACGCTATTATTACCGTTCTACTCGCCTCTCTGCTTCCTCTCTTGACCCAACTTCCGTTCTCCGCGCCACGAAATAACGAGCGACCGTAGAGGAAGGCAGAACGAAGTGGAAGCACAGTGGCGTCGAGTTTCTCTAATTTCCTTCGATTTGGATCACGATCCAGGAACAGGGACGAAGAATACAGCGATCGAGGAGAGGAGTTTTCTCTCTTTCTCTCGTAGCCGGAACTCTCGAGGACTCGGTATGAGTTCAGTGGTGCGTATTATAGTGTGTCCTTTCCCTCCTCATCTCCCAACCACCCTCGTCTTCCCCTTGATTGTTCCGTGCTTTTCTGTCCGGCCTCTTTGTCCCACTTTTAATTGCTCTTCCCAACCGTCAGCACCAGAGCGTCCTCAGACCTTTTTTCCCTCCAATTTCCCAGAAATTTTCTCTTCTTCTTTTTCCTCTCTTTGCCTCTGCTTCCACGGCCATAATCGCGGCGAGGCAACACGCCGCGGATATTTACCCGGGCAAATTGTAAAAAGCTTCCCGAAGGTGAAAGCTTGGCCCGTGGCGAATAAGGTGGCGCCGTTAAAGCCATGCTATCAATCGATACGGCTGGTCCAGTCTTTCGGACGAAAAATAGCTACCAACCAGCGAGGTCGAACGATCGTGAATTTTTAAAATTCTGAAAATTTTGAAAACGCGATTTCGTCGAATTCTCACTGTCTCTTCCTCTTCCTCTTCCTCCTCCGACAGGACAAGGAGCGAGTCATTGTCGGTCATTACCATTGACCGGTTACGGAAAGTTCACGTGATGGTATAGCGCGTTACCAGGTTCTGCGTCAATCGATGAATCATTGATGACAGAATTGCACAATCTTGCCGGAAAACCATTATAGTCCATAGGGTCTGCTTTAATCCCTCTTTTCCATCGCGCAGTCGGTGCCTTCGAGGCTATAGGCACGCAACTTTTAGCCAGTTAGATGTGTCATTTACGGGCATCGTACGGCCGACATGGAAATAGATATCGAGCAATCCTGATTTAGAAATCCACACGCGACACGCTATAAACTCTTCGAGCGAAGAACAATGTACAGTAGAGCGGAGGAGCCGAACGTCAGAACCCGAGACGTAGTTCATCGGAGACGTGACGTGTACTTTTCGATCCCTGCTTCTTTCTTCTTCGCGCAAACGACACGTGGATCTCTCCAAGACCTGGTATTCTCGCCCGACTGTCGCCTCGAATCGTTAATACGTGAGAAAGTACAGGTTCGGAGCACTCGGAGACCAGAGATACCCAGGGTAGTAGGCCCGGGAACGAAAGTTGGAAAGGTCATTTAGATCGGGCTCATCGTTCAACTTCCAATTGCAACGTTTCGTGACCAGAAGCAACAGCTCTTTCGTCTGCCACCTTCGTTCGTTCCCACGAGATCGTGGTGGGGCAGATCGGTTTTAAAATATCGGCGGCTGAATCCGCGAAGCGCTGAAAGTAAATTACCGGTGGACCCACCTCCTCTTCATTTAGATTTCGATCGACTAGTTTCTCGTGACCGCAAACGACTTTAGTAAATGCCCGCTGACGAGCCCGCGGGATTTCTGACGCGTGGCAGCCACGCGAATTCCCGCCAACCTGGCTCGGTTGAACCGCGCGAAATCACGAACCCGGCCAGCACAAGAGATTCCTCGCACGAGAACCGACACGAGAATTAGCCGTAACGTGCTGATCCAACGGCACGATCGGTGTTTCAGAGCTTATCCATGTAGGTGGTAACACCCACCGTAAAAGGTAGCTAAACCTAGAGGAAAGTCAGTCCGTTCCCGCGTCTTCTGCTTGGTGGATCACCGCGTTTCGTATTCGCAGATGGCTCACGGAGAGGGTCGAGATCCATTGGAGCACACCAGCCTCTATCAAAGAGCTGGTTCGATCGTTTTCTACTTATATTTCCAGTCGATTAATTCCTCTTCGTTTGCTACAATTGCAGTTGGATATTTGTGAAGGCAAAACGGAGGAGAGTTGAAAGAGAATTATGATTGCGCAGAGAGCGAGGACAGCGATACGGAAGGTGGCCTAGGCAACGTGAACAAGATGATAATGAGACCACCAGGACACAGCGGGAAGGCGAAGAAAGGACACATCTGCTTCGACGCCTCTTTTGAAACTGGCAATTTAGGCAGGGTGGACCTTATCTCGGAATTCGAGTACGATCTGTTCATCAGGCCTGACACCTGCAACCCGCGACTCCGTCTGTGGTTCAATTTCACCGTGGACAACGTGAAAGTGGACCAACGAGTGGTTTTCAATATAGTTAACATATCCAAGAGTGCGAATCTGTTTCGGGATGGCATGACGCCGCTGGTGAAGAGCAGCAGTAGATCAAAATGGCAACGGATTCCTAGGGACCAAGTGAGTGGTGGTCTCAAAGATCAGCGAAGCCTAACGACACCGACGTATTCCATAAAATCGTAACTTTCCTCTAGGTTTTCTACTACAGGTCCGCGCAACACCAAGGCCATTACGTTCTCAGCTTCGCCTTTTCCTTTGACCGCGAGGAAGACGTGTACCAATTTGCCCTGACGTATCCGTACTCGTACAGCCGCTACCTGGCACATCTGGACAACCTTTGCACCAAGCTGACATGCACAAAGAGAGAAACTTTAGCCACGTCGATACAGAAGAGGAAGATCGAGTTAGTCACGATAACTTCCAACTTGGACGACGCTCAAGACCGTCTGAGGAAGGTGGTGGTCATCCTTGCGAGGATACATCCAGGCGAGTCACCCTCTTCCTTCGTTTGCCAGGGTCTAATGGACTTTCTGGTCAGTGCCCACCCCATCGCCCAAGTTTTGAGGAGTTACGTCGTTTTCAAGATAGTACCGATGCTAAACCCTGACGGCGTGTTTCTTGGCAATTATAGGTAAATAGAATCCTCTGCCAATAAACGAGAAACAAACGCAGCGACAGAAAGCGACTCTTTTGTTGAAGATCCACCGTAATGGGGGCGGACTTGAACCGTTCGTGGAACAAGATCTCCGAATGGCTTCATCCAGCTCTGCTGGCGATTAAACCGATGCTGAAGAACCTCGACAAGAATTCTCGTACTCCGTTAGACTGCGTGCTGGACTTGCACGCTCACACCAACGCCACGGGGACTTTCGTTTATGGGAACACGTACGACGACGTGTACAGGTACCTCCAACCTGTTTTTACTCGTAACAAAAATTCCTCGATTGTTTCCATTTCCAAATGACACTATCTAACCAATGGCTGCCAGCCTCTCAGGTACGAGAGGCACATCGTGCTACCGAAGTTGCTGGCGCAACACGCCGAAGACTATGAAATAGGGAACACGATGTACAATCAGGATCCGCATAAAGCCGGGACCGCTCGTCGTTATCTCTGCTCCATTCTGAAGGAACACGTGAACTGCTACAGCATCGAGGTATCGATGTACGGTTACAATAGGAAAACGACACCTGGAATATTCCCGTACACCGAAGAAGGATGTATCCTTTGATATCTACCCCTTCGCGATCCGCGCGAGGAATACGTTTTAATCTCGCAGCTGAATTTTTCACGACTGCGATTCGGAATCCAGAATAGTCCATAAAAGTTGAAACGGCGGTGCCCGGGTATATTAACCCGGCGGATTCGGTCGAAACTGGGTAACCAACTAACTTTAGAGCGCCATAATCTTGGCAGAGGTAATGAATCATTCGGAAGACATGTCTTGTGAAAGCATTTCGAACCGAGCCGCTCTTAATCCGCTCGTTTATACCGTACTCGTCCTTGTTTCCCGAGGAAAATTAAGTAAAATCTTGCTGAATAATTTATACCCTAATCAATCGGAGCTAAAGCCTCGCATTAAACAGCTTAGGTGCCAATCGATCACCCGACGTCCGATATAGGCCTGCGAAACCGATGGACGATCTTGACTATCCAATTAAATCACAGATTACAGATTAGGCCGCAATCTGGCCCGTGTCTTCATGGAATATTACAAACTAATGGGCATCATCCCCATCGGTCTTCCCGATCAGCCAACCACTAAACGAACGCGACAGTCACGGCCAAGGTATCGAGTTCTTAGGGAACCTAGGCCGAAGACCTCGAGGAAACCAGCGCCTATACATCTCGCCAGTATTCACGAGTAATTACGATCATATCTACTTTCGTTATTTCACCCACTCGTTTACCAAATCGATTAACCCCGCGCGATGAAGAGTAGGCACTTGCTTGAACTATAAACAGGTAAATTACGATGAAATCCTTTGGTAACGAAATTCACGTAAACTTCCAAGGCAAATTTAATTTAAGTAATATATCAAATTGTAACGATGCAACGATGCAAATTAGCATGAAAAATCCACACCGTGTTGAACTCAGTGCGCCGCGAGGGGTTAATCACTTTCACTCGTGAACGTTTGATTTCTTAGAAAAATTCTTGGAGAATGTAGAAAACGATCTCTAAATCTCTTCTCGATTATTCAAATTATATCGAACGATGGCACAACCGATTCGATATATAATATCCTACGCGAGTCGACCATTCGCAATTCGAATTAATCCCAAGAAAAGCATAAAGGGGTAAAATAATGGCTAATCGATGTCGGAGCCCGAATTTTCCAAGGGAAAATCGCAAGTCGAGTGATAAAAGGCACATGTGGTTGATCGGCAGGTACTTTCAAGAGGAGACAGAGATGGCCGCGAGCAGCGGTTGCCGATCGATGAGCGGCACGCGGATGAGCCAGCTTGGGACCGGAACTGGAAGTGGAACGGGCGTCGGCGGGTGCAGGAACCGGAGCTACAGGTTCCGGAGCCCCGGGGCACCGCTCGACAGGGTGCAGGCCCTGTCCAGACATCCCGCCGAGCCGAGACTCACCATTATCGATTTCAATCAGCTGACAAGGGGCGGTTTGGAGCTGGCTACCAGCAAGAACAGGGCAAAGGTCACTCGAAAAGCCGCGAAATCGAATAGATAGCGAGCCTCTCTGCTTCGACGTGTCTTCTTACCCTCGTTCAACGGTAAAGTTCGGAATTAACCTTTGGAATTTATCAATTTGCGATTCGCGCTTTTCACTCTGGCGTGGAAAGGAGAAAGGGCAAGTGCTATCGATCAAAAATTCCTCGTCGAAGCTCTACGATAACGCGTGCTAGCTAGCCTTAAAGAATTTATCGTTCGATTGACGGAAGAAGGTGGCGAACGAAACCATGTGTAATCCGAACTCGACCGGTGATCGCATCGGTTTCGTGGAAAAGCTTCTTTGCAGGGCTGTGTGGGTTAACGATTATCACGATACACGCGCAAAATTGATGGACCGAGTGGTATGCCAAGACGCGTAATGCCATCGACGCGACTCAGTGATTCGAATCATAAAGGGGTTGGTTTATAGGGCTGCCACGTTCTTTTCTTACCGTACACGCGCCACTTTCTTTACGTAATTCCCGAAATGCTCCACCGATTCGTTCGCGGTAAACGATTTTTGCAGAACGTATTCGCATTTGCCTTCGACGTTTCGTACTGTTCGACGACTTAGAACTATCACAGTAAAACACACATGTAAATGCTAGGGAGAAAAGGAATAAAGTGCATGCACAATCGTTTCTACTGTCTGTTACATTGATCGGATGAAAACGGCACCCCCGAACGAGACGAATTTTCTGCCATCGTTCACGCGAATTTTCAAACGAGCTTTCAAAAGAGAATTTCAAAAGGAACCACGCGAATATATAGGTCTATATAGGTTAGAACGATGCGATAAACGTTAATCTCGTCCAAGGGGTTTCTCCACCTCATCCGCGTCGCTGAGGGGTTTGTGGAGAAAATCGGAAAGGGGGATAAGAGGAATGCGAAAGCTGTCGCTTTCGCGGGACACATAATAGAAATTTGTTCACGTACCTGAATGCGAGAATTACGTTTCCTAAAACTCAAGCAACCCGCGGGCTTGTTGCACGCGCATTGGATGGACAGAAGACGCAGGTACTACGCGGCCTGGTACTACACTTGGCCGGATACGGACCTAATAAAGGTACGCTAGCTGATCGCGGTTGTATCCGTGCATCGAGCATACGACAAACGAGAGATCCGATACAATGACCATCGAGCGTACGACTCGTCGATCACAACGAACCGATCAACGGATGATTTTTATCTTTTTCCCTTGTATGTATGTGTTTCTTTCTTTCCTTTTGTCTTTCCTTTCTATAAGTGACCAAATTATATATTCAAAGGACGTTGCCGTTGCACGCGCTCGCGCACGCTTCTGTGCCTTCGTGTACGTGTAATATGCGTGTACGTGTGAGTGTGTGTATGCGTGTATATGAGTGACGAGAGCCTGATCACATACATATACTTTCCACGTATACCACCGGCTGTATGACCGTGTCGCGCGCCACCTTTTTATATATTATTATACATGTGTCTGTGTATCTGTGTGCGTGCGCGCGCGTGTCTGTATGTATGTATATGTGTGTACAAACGTGTCAATCAATCGGAACTGAAGAATGAACTAAAACGGAAAGAAATGAAACTATAGCGAAAGAAGGGAGCAGACAAGCGGCCAGTAGCTCTTCTACTCCTGGGATCGAGACGGAACTGGCCCGTGGGCCGTTCCGCTCAACACCGCCTCGGTTCTTCTCCCTCTACGACCTACCCAGCCAACCCACCCCCCAAACCACCCCGCTGCAACCCACACAACTCCCTACCCTCCCGACGACTCCCCTTCCCGCCCCTCATCTAGTATCCAGCGCGACCACCGAGCCGCCCGGTACTTCGGGGTTGGATGATACTAGGGCGGTGGTCGTTGAACCAAGTATATAGACGAGCTGTCTGCGTCGTACCGGTTGCGCACAGACGCTCCTCCGTCTCTTTCTCTATCCCTTTTCCCATCCCGTCTCTTCCTTCTTCACCCTTTTCCTTCCCTACTCGTTTTCGCACTCTCGGCTCGCGATTTACGTTTCTCTATCTCTTCCTCCATACCCCTTCCTTCTCTTTCATTTATTTTCCCCTCTTTTTCCTCCCTTTGTCGCTTCCATCCTACTCCCTATCCACCATACCTCCCTCCCTTTTTTCTTTTCCGTTTATCATCTTTTTCTCCCGCCTCGACGTCCTTCGTTTTTCCCTTTTACAATTTTCTTCCTTTTCCGTCGTCGGTTCATATCCAGCATCTTTGTATCCCCTATTCCCTTTCGTTTCTTCCGGTATCCGATTATCCTCGAGCTGCTTTTTCTCTCGCTCGTTTTCTCCTCTCCTATTCGCATCCCGTACATGCCTTACGCTCTCTCGATCAAGCGTATACACGCTCGGACTTTCCTCGTCTTTTTCTCCGTCGTATACTCTCGCGGCTGTAAAACACATCCCCAGGTGATACTGGCGACCTCTACCAAGTCGAGTAAACACGAGCGAACTGCGACTCACAAATACGTTCGCGACCAATAATGGAGTATCTCTGGAATCGTATGCCGGGGTTCGGCAGACCCTCCGCAAACAAACCCCGCTGCTTGATTTTCTATCACTCGTGACGTTATCGTATACCTGATAAACAGTGTACTACGTATTATCACGCCGGCCTCCCGCAAGTCGTGACGTAATTGAAAAATTTCCTAACTTACTGTGGAAACATTTGAACGAAATGTGAATTCGAATCATTGAGCATTATACTTAGTTGATTAGCCAGGCGTCTGAAAGGTTCCTTCGAAGTGCAATCTAGTCCAGAAACCTAAATATTATATGCCATGTAATATAACGTTCCTGGATTGTTTTTATAAATAATAGTACAAGTATTTACGATGTTTCTGCAATCTGTATTTCGAGAGATATTTAAAAGAATATCTAAACGCAATTACAGGTTTGTAAATCTGTGCAATTTAAAAGGACCGAGGTAAACTTTATCCGTCACTGATGCATGCATCAGGCATCCTGTGCAACAGCAACGACCACTGGCAACCACCTATGGAATCGAGTAAACCCGAATTTCGACGAAGTCGCACGATCTGAATAAGTACGACATGGGCGGAAACCGACCCCGATAGCACAAACTTAACCCTTTTCACAGATACTTGTTACATCTTAAATACTATGATTTGAACGTTTCGCAAAAAAATTATTCATCGTTCAAAATCCTAGTTTAATATTTGTATGAACAAAACGAATATTGCAAATATACGTTATAAATGTAAAAACTTTAATTCGCGGAACCTATCCAACGCACATTTCGTGCTATAAGTAAAATTAATAGAATTACGACTAATTACGAAAACTGATTGTTTTATTATCATGAAGCTATCATTTCTGAACTAGAAATCGTTTCTAGATTAAAAATAACATTAGTATGGCTAAATTGTCGCCCAACTACTCGTTCCAGTAACAAAGAATTGCTTTTTGTTTATCATGAATGGAAATAACTTTTTGAATTTCAAATAATCAGTGACAAGTGACTTAAATATACATTACACTTGTATGAAATTTTTCTGTCTGTACTTACCGAATACAGTCACGTTATCCATTTTTTTGAAGATCGATTTGTTACCTTCCTTAAATGGATGATAGGTTGATGATTTAAACACTTTTTTACTATTTGTCTGATTATGTATAACAATGATAGACTTTGATTTATGGCACTGATACATTGAACGTTAAATTGTTTAACACACGGTTTGAGGTTATATTTTACAAAATTATTTACACCACTATTGCACAATAAACATACATTACGATATTTAAAATTTATTCGTAAATTAAAGGAACATGTTGAATACACTTTCCTCTATCTATCTGACAAATATAATCGTCGAAGATTTTAAAACATAATTATATTTGAGCACGATGATACATTATTGACAATGTTTTTTGTCCGAATATTAGTCTTTTTAATTTCCTTTTATTGATTATTCTATTAAGACAGCGATGCCCTTTACAAAAACTAGCCACCCTTCTATATACACGAGTAAAAGAATAACTTTTATGAAATATGATGCATCGTATTACAACAGTTAACAGAACAAATGATCGAACTTTGCATAAATGACCACAACGAAAAAATATAAGGACAAAGATGAAAGCTGCTACTTTGTTGATACATTTTTTATTCACATCATATTTATCATAAAAAGAATAATCAAACTTGGAAAAGAATTGAAAATTTTAATTTATTCAACCACACACAACGTCTTGTATGCTTTAGTTATTTCAAGTTCAACGTTTTAACGCGGGAAAGTGACGCCATAGTGACGCCATCTTGCGTTCTTCTTCTCAACGGTGTATCTTCTGGAAAATTTTAATTTGTATTTAGTTATTGTATTTAAACAATAAAATTATCTTCTTAGATATATAAGTTTCAAGTTTTTATAAATATGTGTAGTATAATACAAGCATTTGTTTGTTTGCAAAAAAATATTTGACGATATTTTTTTTTATGTGGTACTTTCATGAAAACTACTACAAGTTATTGAACCAATACGCATGCACGTATAATACGACTGTAATCTAAATGAATACAATGTTTATATATCCGAAATATAAACGATAACTTTATAAAATTAAAACTACCTGATTTAAACTTTATTAAAATTGGATCAAAATAGTAACATTATCTTGAAACAAAATTCCTTTTTTATAAAGTTAAATTTTAATGACATTGAATAACTTAAAGCGCCATCTCGGAAATATTTCTAGATAAAACGTATTTCTTAGACCACGTAATGGGTCCGTCTTCCACACATGACGCCATATTGTAGAGAGGAACAGGAGGTGCAACCACGCCATTGTGCACATCGAAATAATCCTCGACTGTTTGCGTAAATAACGAGTAAAGTAAGTAAAAACAAAACTTTATATAAACTTCCTAAAGCGTAAAATTCATTTGACTAAAAATTTAGTGTATTTTGAGAGATTTGCAACAATATTGAACAAAGATTATTAATCAACATCACGATGTTTCGTTCACCTCTTTACATCGGAATTCTCAGTTCGATATTTTTGCATTATATTATTCCTTATTGTATTTTTTATAGAATGTTTTTATTTAATTCTTTCCTCACGAATAATAATAGTACTAGTAATAATAATGATAATAATATTAATGATAATAATATTAATGATAATGATAATAATGATAATAATAATGATAATAATAATAATAATAGCAATAATAATTATATCTATGTTTTTCTGTCATTACCTTTGTCTGATTGTTAAAATACATTAGAAAATTTTGAAGAAATCTGTTACTTCAATTTAGAGTGATCGCGCAAAATGTACTATTTTTTTGTTAAAAATAAATGTATTGTTAAAATCACAATACATGACCAAAATTTTGGAATTTGTATTTTTACGTATAAATTAATATTCGTATCCAATTTAGTTAACATTAGTTATAGATATATTTCGTTAATAAAATAAATTTATTTTCGTTTAACGTACGATGCCTGACTTTGTATCATATAAGGCTATATGAAGCAATAGGTGTTAATTTAATAATGTGCTTTCTTCGCTCATCTAATTTAATTATAACACTTATTAGTTGTCATTTTTAATTTAATGAGCTATTATATTATAAATTATAAAATAATTCCAATTATTAAATTAATTAAATTTTGTAATATTTTATATTTCTTGTTTAATAAATAATAGCAAATACAAAAATAGAAATTGTTTGTTTCAGAAATTACTTGCATGCATGGACAACATGTACAGTAATAACATTGACCCCTGGGAACCAGGTTATGGTCCCGAAAGAAGGGGTCATAATTCTGACTATGATTATCGGAATGATTATGGAAGCAGTAGATCACCTGATTATGTAGAACATCGTGATAATGACCATCGTGAAAGAGATCATCGTAGTCCAGAATATAGGAATCATCGTGGTCGAGACAGAGACCGTGAAAGAGATCGTTCAAGGGACAGAAGGGATCGTAGCAGAGATGACAGAGATCGTAACTACAGAGACAGAGAAGATCGTTATGGAAGGCAAAGAGACAGAGATTCTGTAGAAAGAGACAGAGATCGGGATCGTGATCGCGACAGAGATAGAGATCGCTCTAGAAGAGACAGAGATAGGGATAGAGATCGAGATCGTAGAGGGAAACGGGAAGAAAGAGATCGAGATCGCGATGACGATCATAGCCGTGAAAGTATGGATTTTGAGCATGACCATGGACGTACCTATGGTTCGTCCATGGAAGGCATCCACTACAAATCTCAATCTCCAAACAACACCATAATGATTCGTGGGCTTGCTCAGCATATTACAGAAAATGACGTAGGTTGTCAACTTAGCGGCCCAACATAATTGGCCACTCGTGAGCCAGCATTTGCAAGCATACATCACTGTTATCATTATGATGTGTGTATCACAGGTGCGGCAAGACATCCTCAACTGTGGTCTCATGCCCAAGGACATCAGGTTGATTCGTAAAAAGGATACAGGTAATTATCATTACTTTTGTAAATTAATTTCCCCTAAACCTAATGTGCGAATTAGTGAATTGCTTTTTATCTCAGCAAGTTGCATTAGATTTGTGTAGCCTAAGTTATTGTTGCATTTTTAATGATCATATCAAAAAAATTGTTTGAAGTTTTCAATAATATTGAATATCTTTTTCCATTTTATAAGCAATTGAAAGAAACGTTCAAACAATTTTTTATCACATTGTACAAACATTTGTATTAGTATTATATCGGTACCAATCATGCATACCCCAAAATTGTTGATGCAGAACAATCAATATAATCACTATCAGTTGAATACAAGTCATTAATTAATTTATTGATCTTGGAATCAGGTAAGTTTATAACAAGTACAGAATTTATTACATAGGAAGAATATTTTGAGGGAAATCAAATCATCATTATTCATCTTACAAGGGCGGTATGAAATATTTTTCAAAATTCCTACAGTCTTAAATTTAACTTAATTGAAACATAAATTTACCAACCAATTCCATATAAATATCTTATTCTTAAAGTAATATCTAAAATCTCTAGAGTACATTGTTATTAAATATTCTATTGTATATATTCTATACAATAGAATATATGACCCTTTATGAAAAATTATGGCTGTATGAAAAATCAGTTTCATTTTATTCAATATTGTTTGTATCAATAACAATTGAATAACAGAAATTGTTGGGAAAGAAAGTATTTTCTATACATTTCCTACTATCGTTATTTTGATCTATTTACAATGAAAATAAAACAAAATAAAAAGAAAAAAAATTAAATTAAATTACAATATAAAAAAAAAAGAAAAAAGAGAAAGGAAGCTTTTGGTAGGTCTGGCATTAAAGTAAACTAAAGTTCGCGTAAAAATACCAAAGAAATCGTCTGTCACCCGTGTAGAATTCATTCTGCTGAGCTTTAGGCAAATGGAAATGAAAGCAAGCGACGAAGCGAAGAAAATACTTCGTTCGAAACTCAGTCTGTCAATGGTTGGTGCTGTGATTGCCTGCCCTCTCAGAGTAGAGACACCCAGGCAAAACGTGGATTAACTTTGGATATGTGTGTATTTGCTCTGTATAGGTGCTTCGCGAGGTTTTGCATTCGTCGAGTTTAACGCGACTCAGGAGGCCGCACGGTGGATGGAGATGAAACAGGTAGAAAGAAGTTCAGTCCAGATACCCAACCGATGCGTTGTACGCGTGCCACCGACGCCCCGTGGCGGCAAGGCACGGTAACGCAGCCCCTTGGCCTTCCCCATGGCCATGGCTGTGCACCTATCAAAGGCTACTTCAATCTACCGTACCTAATTATTTATCTAGGAGTCCCCACATACTTTGCAGACTTTTCTTATAACTCGCTCGCAATTCCGTCTATTGGATTATAAAGTTACATTATATCGAAAGGCCGCGTCGCGTGCTTTTTACCTATCCTCTATCTATCATAAAAGTTTGTGGACTAACAATGAAGATCGGAGGAGGGTCATTCCAATCGTCTTATCTTCTACATATAATGCATATATTATATCCGGCATGACAATTTATTTGTATACAAATCACATATTGCTACGTTCATAGTATTACAGCTTTTTTTTTTATTCTATTATTTAAGTCTGCTTTTAATATTTTAACTTTATTCTCCCGGTGCAATTATTCATTGATCAAGCATTTTAAAAGAATGACAATTTTTATGCACGACTTTTTTCTTATTCACGTACAAATTTATATGCAAGCAAATCATTGCATGTACATATATACATATATATATAGTCGGTCCGCAAGTCGTGTGGAATGGCCCACGTTATAAGACCACGACATTTTCTTTACTATTCGTTCGAGACGGAAAGCTATGAAGTAGAAAATATATATATAAAAAAAAAAAAGTTTAATTTCGTCAACCAAGAAGAAAGTTTCCGGGATATACAGCTGCTTTGGGAGAATGTTGGACGGGATAACACTGAAATTCTCTGTTTCAGGGAGTGCTGATGCTGCAGGACCAATATCGAGCTTTGATGCAGTACAGCATACCAAAGGATTGCCATGTAGATAAACCACCAGCAAAAAATACACAAGATTGGCACTGTGTTAAGGTAAATCTATTTATAAGGTTTTATTACTCATCTAATGGAACGCTAATATTATTTGTTCGTTATAGTGTGGCGCTCATAATTTCAAGAGACGCGAAACATGTTTCAAGTGTTCTGCCTCCCGAGCAGAGAGCGAAGAAGGTGGAGAGGGTAGCGATGAAATTAGTCCTCATCCTACAAATACCGTTCTTCTTCGTGGATTGGACGTATTAACGACTGAAGATTCAGTCTTACAAGCAATGAAAAATCTTTCAACAATGCCGATACGAAGTATCCGTATTGGACGTGATTCCCTCACAAATACATCGAGAGGTGTATGCTATCTAGAAATGGGCAACGTAGTAGATGCCATGTATTTACACACAGCTCTTACAAAACAGGGATTGGTAGTAGATGGTAGAAAAGTGGAAATTACATATTGCAAACTTCATCAAATAAATAACACCAATACATGGAAGGGAAATGACAACCAGCCGCAAAGATATACTTTGGATGATGTTGCTCAATTGGCAGAGTATAGTGCCAATTTGTATGCTAAGACGCCTGCACAAAAAGCTCACTATCTTCAGTATTATACACAATATTATCAGAATCAAATAATGCAGGGATCTGCTATTACTTTGCCATCTTTAAATCAAACTGATCGTGTGAATGCAGCTGCAGCTGTAGCACAGTCAGCCATACAACAATTACAAGCGTCTAGAAAATTAGGGGATTCTGAAGAAATGAAAAATCGGCCAACACCCACGGCACCAACCAGTACTACTTTAGCGAGTGGAAGAGTTCCCGCACATGGTAGCGACGGAAAAATATATTGTAAATTTTTATCTAATGATGCGCTTTTAAATAACTTGGTTATAAAATGTAATATTAGCGTTTTTTACAGCTGTACCGGACGTCAGCACTTATCATTATGATGAGTCATCAGGTTACTACTATGATCCAAGTACAGGATTGTATTATGATCCTAATTCGCAATATTATTATAATAGTCATACTCAACAATTTTTATATTGGGACGCTGAATCCTTCTCATATCAACCAGCAAAGGTAATTAAAATTTATATTTTTCTCATTAATATTAGACTTTTTAATGTTAACTATTAAAGACTTTTTATATGCAGACTGCTACAACTGTAACGCAAGCAACAGGAACAACATCCAGTGGAACTACAATAACTGCAACAGCTAGCAGTACTGATTCAACAAATACAATTACCAATCAAGCAACAACTTCCACAATTACAACTGCAACTCAAGAAGCAGCAAAAGAAGACGAAAGTAAAAAGAAAGACAGTAAACAGGATAAAGTAAAAGTAGCTAAGAAAATAGCAAAAGATATGGAACGCTGGGCAAAAACCTTGAATCAAAAGAAAGAGAATGCAAAGAGTAACTGGAATTCCGAATTTGCTGGTGGTGATGGAAATCAGGGTGTTGGAAGTGGAGCTGCGGATGCAGGATACGCTATTTTAGAGAAAAAATCTCTTGCAAGCACTTATCATGAGGATGAAGACCAGAGCGGAAATAATGGTTTGGTTGCCGCATACGGTGGCGGTAGCGACACGGAAGAGGAAATAGAAGATGTACAACAAGAAGAAAGACAACACACAGATTGGAGTAAATTAGCATGTTTATTGTGTAAACGACAATTTCCAAGTAAAGAAGCACTACTTCGACATCAACAACTATCTGATCTCCATAAACAAAATTTGGAAAATTGGTATCAAGTACGTGGTTTAGACCCAAACGATCCTCAGCAAAGAAATAACAAATATCGCGACCGCGCTAAGGAAAGGAGGGCGAAATATGGTGAACCAGAACCTCCACAACCAAATAAACTCAAAGAAAAATATTTGAAAACTAGGGTTGAGGAGATATCGGTATCATACGAAGAACCTACAAGAGCTGGAATTGGTTCAGATAATGTTGGTAATAAACTTTTACAAAAAATGGGGTGGAGTGAAGGAATGGGGCTTGGCAAATCAAATCAAGGCAGAACAAGTATCATCGAAGCAGAAAGAAGGGTTCCTACAGCTGGCTTAGGAGCGAAATCATCGTCGTATAGTGCACTACCGGGGGACACATATAAAGATTGCGTAAAGAAAATGATGTATGCTCGTTATCAAGAATTATCTGATACATAATATATTAAGCATCATTGAAAATAGATTTTATATATAAATAAGTACTTGTATCCAATTTTTCATAGATAAATAGGTATGTATGCGTATTACCCCGAATAATATGCTAATTACATATTGGTAATTTAAACGTGATAATCTATTCTTGGGATATATATGGCTTTTTTATTCTTTTTTTTTACACTCTCATGATATTACATTTTTCATTTTAAGATTTTTAGTAAATAATATAAATTAGTTATTTGTTGTTGCATATGCTGTCTTTTTCTTAAACCGTGATATGTTGTATCTTACATGCTGTTGAAGAAGTACTCGCAACATTTTAGAACTATTTGCGTAATGCTTATAACAAAATGCAATAACGTGTGTTCGTTCATTTAATAAAACTTATATACTTAGAAAAGACATACCCAAGAATATGTCACAAATACCAGTAAGAACATAATTCATTCATTAAGCAATTTTCGTCTAGCAGTTTATGCACAATACGGTACTTTTCGTACTTTAAAAGGAAAACATTATGTTGAAGCATTATGAAATATCTAAGGAAAATTAATTTATACTATTTCATTTAAATTTTATAATGCTTTGAATTAAAATCAATTCGCATACTTATGATCCAGTGTATCTAAATACATCATTGGTGTATCGCATATTTATTATATTATACTGGTTTGGATTAAATTTCATAATTCCTTTATAATATAATTTGAATGTCACGTATATGTATATGTATTATAATATAATATAATATATATACATGTACGTATATATAGAAAGCTAGTTATATTTATACTCATACATGTGTCAATTTTTCTTTTTTTATTCTGTATTTTTGAAGATCACACAATCTTCACTATACATACACATTTCTACAATCATTCGTACATTTTATCGTTATTTTTTTAATTACACATGCTAAACCCATGTAATAAGTAATAGGTTAAAATATGATAATAAAAATTACACGCGGCATTATTGCTTGCAATACACTCCCATTCATCTTCAAGTAATTGAAATTTATTTCCGTTTCATAGTAATTAAACCTTTTAACGTATATTTAACTACACAAATATAATTAATTTCACAAGAAAAGTATCATGCAGATAAAATATTTATTATAGCAATTGTGATTTTAATCGTTTCAAATTAAAATTGTATATTACTGTAAAAGAATTCACAATTTTGTTTTTACACTTTTTTCTTGAAATCTTAATTAATATTGAATGATCCAAGACTTTTTTATTTAATCACGTCAGATAAAGCTTTTTTTACATTTATTGTATTACTAATACTCAATTCAAGATTAATATTATTAACTTAAAAGCTGTTGAAATATATCTCTTATTGCAATTACTTCTTATGTTTGGAGTTACAAACTTATTTGAACTGATAACTTACTGTATCTTATATCTCCAGTGATTTTAGTAGTATTAGAAATAACTGATACAATTACAATTACAATAGTATATTTACTTTTTTTCAGTCAATATAAATACTATACTAACAAAATATTATTAAATACTAAATAATTAAGTTAATACTAATGCATTAGAAAAAGATTCATGTGATTACACTAATACTTCGACTGTCAATATGATTAGAGGAACAAACTACTACCTATTTGTATAAGAGATATTTGTACTATTATATCTGCACTTGCTGGAGAAACCCACTTTCATAAAATATCGCATCAAGTTGAACAGGAACATAATTGGGAAATATGTTTACATTGAATACATTGTTTCTTAAATTATAGAAATAAATATTTCTTTGAATACATTATATAATATTTAGAAAACAAATTACTAATAAAAGTTTTGCACCTAAATTGGATTTTAATATCATACTACACAATATTAACAAGCTATCTTTGGCTAATAATTTGTCTTTCTTGCACAAATCTGCAATTTATTATTTCCTAATGTATATTATTATAATATCTTTGGTTTAAAACAGAAGGTTACCAAAGGATTCTTTAATTTACATTGATAGATAATAGAGTTATATAAATAAAGCCTCATGTGCTAACATAAAAGCGACTCTTGACAAAATTTTAATAACTATTTTTATCAAAATTTTATTTTTCTTAAGTAACTTCATAAATTACCATTTGCAAACTAGTTTATCACAAAAATTATTCTTTCATTCTTTTTAAGTAACTATATTGATTTATAACAACAGAAAGTAAGAAAATCAAAATTAAACATCTGCTAAAATCCAAGAGTATAATGGCCTTAATTGATGATTCAAAACTCTGTATTTTAAATTACTAATTCCATCAGTGTCATACCTTTTAGCACTGTTCTCAAGATTTTTAAATCTAGCATTGCTTGGAGATTCTTTCTTGTGTGTTAACATATAATACTGAGCAATATCAGGTCCAAAACGCGTAACCTGAAATTTAATTCAAACGTAAAAAGTAATGTAATGATATTTCATGTTAATATAATTAATGATGACAGTCATTGTCAACATACTTGAAAACCTCTTGATTGTAAACGACTATAAAAATCATCATCTTCTCCACCCCATCCATAGAAAACATTAGAAAATCCATTAACTCTTTCAAATTGTTTACGTGTTAATGCAATTGCTCCTCCAAATAAACCATTATATGGTAAATTGTAACGGAATGTATTTACACTTGAACTCATATGTCTTGGCATTTTAGTACAGGCATATATATTGGCAGGGTTTTGAGGTATTAAATCTATGTCTTGAAAGATGAAACAGTGAAAATCATTCACTTTGGTTGCCTCTGCATATCCAACATTGAAAAGTTTAGCACGATTAAACTCACGCATTGGACTTTGTTCTATCACAAATATTCTATAATCAAGATTTTGAGCTTGTAGGAAGGGATGAATATAATTCATGAAGACAGTAAGTTGTGTTTGACGATTTCTATATGGTAAAATAATGGCAACATTGAAAAGAGGATGGCAGTTTAAAGGTTTCCATTGTCCTCCAGGTAATATACCTAAACGCCGCGCCATTGCTACGGGATCTTCTCGAGGATGTTCCTCGGGATAAAATAATTGAAATGGTTTACGGGGATTTATCATGATCGTGCATGAATTATCCTTCGCAGGATAAGATCTTTCCATTTCATCGTAAATATCTTCTGTTTTTATAAAAGTGTAATGTGAAGCAAATCGCGCCGGGTCTAAACAGTAACCCAGAACCAAAATCGTAATAATGGTATATGATAATCCTCGTGCATAGTCATGAAAAAAAGCGACAAAGATTTTCAAAATGTTAAGAATGCTCCTCATTCTAACCTTTGCTTCAACTCGTAATCAGCATTTCAATCAAACAAGTACATTATATATCTTTTTAAAATTGTCTCATTTGTTAATTTTATTAATAAGTTCAACATAGTTCAAAGTATCATTTTAGAACTTAAACATGAAACTTAGAGTTAAATAAAAATATTCGTACAAACACGCTTCTTAGTATATAAATGCAGATGAAACTGTCAATTCTGAAAACGAAATGAAATCACACGCTTGCGCGATACTTCCTGTCAGCTAAGCTATACAACTCACAGATGTTTCCGTACTTCAGCCATAGATGCTTTAATCGATTTCAGTTATCTGTGATTAAACTGCAATTAATCTTGAAACAATAAATTATTAAATTTATTGAGACAAGTAATTTCATTATTTTGCTTAAAGTTAAAAATTTATAGTAGCATTAGAAAAATAAAACTTATTATTAATAATTATTAATTTGTTAACCAATTATTATTAATTTTATTGTTAAACAATTATTACGATTATTTGTATAATTTAGAGATATTTCTGAATTTAAAGAAATTTAATCACTACTTTCAGATTTGCTATTTTTTGAAATTATACAAAACAAAAAAAAAGCATTAAATACACATTGGATTGCAAATAACAGTTCGTTATAATGATTTTAAAGAAAAATAATAGTTGGTTTTAGAACTATTTTCACGTTAATACAAAAAAAAAATAAACATGGACGAAAATTTATATCGAACATTTTTATTAAGCACAATTGTTATTATAATCTTAAGTTACACGATTTAATATCTGAATTGTTGATTTCTGTGTATAATTACACAGTACAAGTCTTATATAACACTTCTTTCGTAACGGTTAAAAAGTGTTAACGTTATAAAGACATTTTACGGCCTTCGATAGATATATCCACTGCTCTCCTAGTTGCTTTTATTCGTTTACTATCAATGTAGTTTTTCATATGCCTTTCGAATCTATTCATTTGTTTCTTAGTACTCTGTAATGTCACATAATGTCATATAAGTTTGAAATATACGTAAAATAACAGTATGAATGAAATGTAAAATAAGTATACTTACTCTACTAATATCAACATCAGACTTCCAATCAGGTCTTATAACATAATCTTTATTAGAAGGTCTAGGAACTCTAGCCCTTCCAACCCAACCAGGATCTCCAGGCCTCAATGGCCTAAAGAAAGGATTTTATTACATCAATCAATTAAAATTAATAGTTTTGATAATAAAGGTTTGAAAAATTCATACTTAGCATCTCCTTTTAAAGCTTTATTAATATCTTGTGATTTTTGGGAAGAACCACCATCATCGATTTTTCTTCGTTTTTGAGGTGTTTGTTCCAAATCTCTTTGCATTCTTTCTTCCTTTGATAAGGCTTTAAAATCTGCAGATAAATTAAATATGGGTCGTGCCCATTCATTAATTAATTTGCCGGCCCGCTCTTTATTTTCTTTCGTTTCTTTAGGATGCTTATAAAGATACATTACAGCTTTACCAATACCAGATTGTTTTAAGGAAGCTTGGTCGATTCGTGGAAACTAAAATATATATTATATGTACAATATATGTATGTATAAATCTTGTATATAAATGATCAAGTCGTAAACCTACTTCCCACAAAAGCTTCAAAAGACTATCTCTTATTTTTAAAGATGGCAAGGAGCGATCAGGCATCGGCGCCAACCAATCTGTTAAAACTGACAATACATTATGCTCCAAGAAAGCTAACTGAAGATCGTGTTTTTTAAGTTGTGATAATACTTTCGGTAACATTGCAATTTTATTGGTAGCTGGTTTATTCTGCTGATTTAATTTTCTATCTTCCTCTGATGCAGATTTCATATCAGATAATAATTGAGCTATAATGTCGTCATTATCGTTAATTATATCAATATCTTTTCTTTTGCGTCTTCGTGATTGTTCTTCTTTCTTACGAGCTAACATACGATCAAAATCTGACATTGAATCATCTCTGAAAATCAATGCATTTATTGCCAATTTTGTATGTATAATCATTAATATTTCATTAGATTTGTTAATAAATAAAATCTAATTTCATCTAATTAGATATCATTACTTACATATATCTGCTACTCCTGATAAGCATATATGAAATATAAGAATTAAATTTTTATTACAGGCATAATTTTTCACATATAAAACATAATTTACTTACAATCCTCCTTCCGCGATTATTTCATCATCAGAATCTTCGTTCTCTTGTACAGTATCTTGAAACTCTTTGTTTCCTGCTACTTCACCTTCTTCCTTTTGTTCATCTCCATCTTTTTTTACTTTTGTTACTTCATCGTCTACTTCATTATCCGAATCGGTTATTCCATGTTTTATCTTTTTTGTTGCTTTAATACCACCCTCTTCTTCTTCAGAATCGGATAAAACTCTATTCTTTTTTTTAATAGCATCTTCAGAATCTTCACTGCGACTTCTTGATCTTCTAGACTTTGATTCTGAACGAGACCTTGATCTTGATTTGGATCGCGATGAATGTCTAGATCCAACAGCTGATGCTGACCTTGACCTTGAATGCGATGGTGAACGTGATCTAGAATGTGATCTTGATGGCGAACCTGAAAGGGATCTGGAGCGGGATTTTGATTTTGATCGTGATCTCGATTTTGATCGCGATCCGGAACGTGATCTGGAACGAGACACTTTTGAGCTAGAGCGAGATCGAGATCGAGATCGAGATCGGGATTTAGATGATCTAGAACTAGATCTTGACCGAGAACGAGAACTTTTTCTTGAATTAGGAGACTGTGATCCTTTACGCGATCCTGATAAAGATCTTGACTTTGATCTGGACACTGATTTTCTTGAACCGGATCTTGAGCGTGATCTAGATTTTGATGCGAGTCTCGAATCTGACGGTGTCCTTGATTTCGAACGTGATGGTACCTTAAGTTCCACTGAAGGTGATCTAGATAAGGATTCTTTTCGCGATGTTCCAGGTGATTGTTTTCTTGATTCAGAATCTGATTTAGATCCAGATCGGGATCGAGATTTACGTTTATTATCTGGAGATTTCGTAAGGGATTTCGAACGTGTACTATTGTGCGAATTAGGGGAATCTTTTCTTGATCTATCCAGCGATCGAGATTTGGATCTCATACGTGGTGGAGAATTTTTAACACGCGATGGTGAGTGATCTTTTTCTTCCAAAGCTGGAGAAAGTGAAGCTTTTTTCTCATCTAAACGTGATCTGGGAGACCTACTACGTGACTTTCGACTAGGACTATTTGATGGTGATCGAAATGCGGCTTGAGGCGATTTTTGCGAATTCGATCTGGATCTAATAGCTACCTTCGGAGATCTAGAAGGAGAGCGGGAATTTGATCGGGAACGCGCCTTAAATGGCGTAGGTGATCTAGAACAGGAACGAGAATTAACTTTTGGGGAAGAACATTTTGATGGTGGATTACTACGTTTAGGTGATGTCGATCTGGATCTAGATCGTGAATTTTCTCGGGACGCTAAATCGGAACTTTTTCCAGATTCTGCTGGAGAAGAACTTCTTGATCTTGAACGTGATCGAGATTTTGCCGAACCCACAGAACCAGGTGACTGCGATTCGCTTTGAATAATTTTTCCATCTACTTCTGGTGTTGGAGATTTAGAAGGTGACCTTGAGGTACTTTTCCTTCCAACAGATTTTGAATTAATTCTAGATGATCTTTGATTTTTAACAGAAGAAGGGGAAATTGATCGGTTCCTCGAAGGTGAACGTGAAGGAGATCTAGAATATGATTTCCTAGAGTTAGCATTAGAAAGCACAGACGCTGGTGATCTTGGTTGTGCAGGTGATGATTGATTGGATCTGAAAGAAAATTTTAAACATTGCCATGTCTCACAAGTAATATTTTTATATTATTTAGATAATTGTAATATTGAAACCTTGGAGAAGGACTGCCAGAATTAGATTTGGATCGACTTCTAGCAGATCTTTGAGAATCCACGGATGGACTTTTAGATTTCTCATGTTCTTCTTCGGACTCACTTCTGTCTTCTATAAAATATTACCATTATTACATTATAAAGCTTAAGAACTTAAGTATATTGTACATATGTCAAAAAATAGTTTTGAGTCATTAAGAGTAACTATAATTAGGTCTAATTATTATATTTCTTAATAATTGATACTCTTTCAATTAAATTTGAAAAAATTTGAACAATTTAATTTACCTTCACGATTCATTGCACTTATATACAAATACAAATATACACCTTGTCACTAATTATTACTAAATACTTTTTTTCTAAAACAATAATGTATGAATTTTTCATAAAGGTCCTACTAAATTATAAAACAGTCTCTTATTTTTAACAATAAATTAGAATTGACAAACATATTCAAGAAATACATTTATGTTAAAATAACTTAAGAAATAAAGAAAATTTGCTGAAGATTCGCGTGATTGGTCACTTTAGTTTTGACTTATTTTGTTAGGTTAGGTATTTAGAATCAACCAATCGCTATATTTCTTAAATTGAATGCAAACCTTGGCTAATATAGTACGACTTTATACGCACCCTATACGCGTAGTTCTATAATTTTATTATGAAATCATAAAGTATAAGTATTTTTATTATATTAAATATTTGTATATTATTATAAGAAAATATTTGTAAATAGGATTAGATATAAATTAAATTAAAACATATTATACAGATTTTAAATAAATGAATATCGTTTAAGTGAAATTTGATGAAGTTATCGTGATATTACTTTCTATTTTACGTATATTCAATGGTTTGGTCGAAATTGACCGAAGATTACCGAGTTTCGTCGAATGTGCTTAAAGAACAATATGGCGGCCGTGGCAAAGTTTTCGCCGCCCGTATGAGAAATTCGCATTCGTCAAGATTGAATAGTTCACGGTAAACGTTAATCATACGGTAACCCTGTTTGGGTTACATAGATTAGATCGCGAGTGAAAATTCGTTCGTGTCGTAGCACGTCGAGGCAGCCCAATGCAGGTCGCGCGCAATTCTTGTAGCCCAAATCATGACTTCAATGCTGTCCAGCTTTAACCCGCCTATCGTTAAGCGATTGTTGGGTTGGAAAAAAGCGGAAGGAGAAGACAAATGGAGTGAAAAAGCTGTTAAAAGTCTCGTTAAAAAGTTAAAAAAGTCCACCGGCCTCGACGAACTCGAGAAGGCCATTACTACGCAAAGTTGCAACACGAAGTGCATTACTATACCGAGGTACGCTTACTTTATATGCCTTTGCGCGTGCATAAATATTGCAACTGATGGAATATATAAATATTTTTTTACTATTATTTACTTGTTTTTATATCTATTTTGAAATATGTACCATGTCAGTTCGAGGATTTCGACTATTATATTTATTTGTATCGTCTGTATCAAAATTTAGAGAAATAGAAAGCGTTTGCGTGTACACTTTGCCGTTCATATTTACGTATCATGTATTCGTGCGTATAATGTCACATTGTATATTCACTGACAGTTCTTTTTAGTACTAAGTAGAAATGATTTTTCACTTTTTCTAATGGATTTATTAAATCTAGTATTTCGTAATAATTTCTTTTATAATTGTATTATACGAAGTGTTTCCTCTGCAGTATTATAATTTTATTCGTGATCGTGGTTAATACATATTTGTTGTATGACGTTTATTGGTTATTACAGTTTTTGAACGTTATAAAGAGGTGAACGTTTAATTTCTTGAAATTTGTAGACGATTGTAATCAAATTCAGTTAATTCTACGTACATTTAATATTTATAAACTTTCGAATAAATCAAATTTAAGAAAATTTTCATTTCGAATTATACTGTCGGTTGCTAATATTTATCCTGAAGTTCTAATAGATGTCATTCTTACAGATTTCGTTTTTCCATTATCAGATTACAAGAGTCAGTCGATCTAAAATCGCGCGAGTGCTTACCTGCGCGTACGTTCTATTTTCATATGCTAGAGAGTTCGCTTAGTACTATAAGATTCTTTTTTCGAATAAAAGTTTAGGAACTTTGAATATCTTTCAATCGAGTCGACGTTTACAAGATTTCTTACGCATTGCAAGCGATCATCGCGTGATCATTATTCGATGTGTTTTAGTCTAATTAATACACAGGTTACGATATATTAAATACGTTATTTATGTCATTATGCACGGATGCTTATCTGTTTATTGTTTGTAGGTACGATACGAAACGATAAACCGTACGATAGTTGCACGTACTGATTGTACATCATCGTTATCTTAGTAGTTATGTAATAATCTTAACGAAGATGCGATCACAAACAAATGAGTAGACGAACGACGCGTAACATTGTTCGATACGGAAAAACCGATAAACGAAATTTCTACCGGCCATTCTTTGTGTTTCCGATTGAAATAAGTAACGATCAACGTACGCAGTATCCGTTTCGATTGAAATGTGCGCTGTGAATGGAACTCACGTGTGAGTCACGTTGCTGTACGGGATCTATCCTTTTGCGCGAATATTTCCTTTGTGATCATCATCTTCTTATCTTTTTTATCTAATAACAAATGTATTAGAAGCTCATATATTTTCCATACACGTACGTTCTAACTATCGTCAGTTGTATAATATCTTTTTGCTAATAGATATGTCTGCAACGATAATATATAACCTATAAATAATTTTGCAAGATTAGACAGTTGCTGCTAATGATCTATGACGATAATTAAAACTAATCGATAAGACGAGCAATTGAAAAAATAACGTTATACATTTATGACGTAATCTTTCTTCGTATAGGTTATACCCACTTTTTGCACGTTCGTTAGCGTCCATTGGTTAGTGAATTCGATGGCGGGATAAATATCGATAATTCAGTTAGGATACGCATTCGAGGTAGCCTGCGCGAATAAATCGCATATCGGAATCGATTGTAGCTCGGCGCGCAACTCGTAACGACTTTATTAATAGTAATCCTAGCCACGTTGTCGCGCGTTCAAGGATATTCGGAGAAGAGAGGGAAAGTCTGTCATCGAGAAAGGCAGATCCTTTTGTAACATAAACGAAACGCGCTCGCTTCGCGGTGGTTTAGCTTTGCTTCACTTCGCGTTACTTTTCCCGTTTCCTAAACTCGCGAATCTCGTACTCGCAATTTTTCGATCGATCGAGATCACGTAATGCGCGTGCGATATCGTCCGGAAATTCGATTTCGTTAGCTGACACTGTACGCCGACGCTACTCGATCAAATAAGCGTCTACCTGAAGAATACTCGGCCATTAAAACTAATGTTTGATATTGTGCCGCGATTTGCGCGCGCACTCGCTTCCATGCTGCGATTGCTATTCGAGGAAATTACATTCTTGTTTGTCGCGCGCATACACCGACCGAGTTGTCGCGATGCTCCGTGAATATTGTTCTGTTTTTGTCCGTCTGTCCCTTACCATCTGCAAGGGTACGGTAGATTATTAGGTTGGTCAACTGCCGTAATATCGCTCTTTTTCGACCATCGTATATTTCTCTGGATATGAATTTTCGCGTTCTTGGATTGCTCGAACACGAGGTATTTATTTATACGCAGGGCTAATATTTCTAAATATTATTATTTTATGATCTATTATATTATGATAATTTTAATAATATTTAAAAATATGTTAACAATGCTTTTTTCCCAATAATATTGATTTCTTGTCCGATTTCGATTACCCGCATCGTGGTTACAATTTTGTAATATTACAAAAGTTGATAAAAGAATAGGGTTCTAACAGAGTACGAAAGAATTACAACAATGAAAGTATTTTAAATTATTCCTTCATTAATTCGGGACTTTAGTTCGTAGTTCATACTAATCCTAAATAATATTTCGTCGTTAGATTTTCATTACACGAATTGTGGTTAGAATTATCAAATAACGATTTATGAAAAGTCATGGTTTAAAGAGGATGCGAGAGAATCATAACTTGAATGTATTTCTTGTATCGTTGTCCAAAGAGAGCGTTGTGCATAATTGTTCCTTTGCCCGCTCGAAACCTTTGTCCGCGGCTCACGGTAAACATAACCTTTTTGGTTCGATGCGCGAACCAGTATCCAGGCTGCTTCCATTTTGCCAGATTGGTAGCTCGTGATAAGAAATGTCCTGTATGGATTATGTATAGAATTATACGCATCATAGAAAATACTCTTAGTGGAACCTGGTTTGATCAATGTTTACGTAACACAATCGATACAGTAAGGGGTATTTACGTAGAAAATGAATGACACAGATTTTGCGTTAACGCAATCTCTCTCTCTCTCTCTCTCTCTCTCTTTTTTTCCGTTGAAAGAAAAGCGCGACTTATAGCAGACGCAATTACGTAAGTTCGTAACACCATGTCGATTCACGTCGTGATCACGTTTGCTGAATGCACTTACGAAAACCTGCGAGACGAGATAATTTTTTGATGACTTTGTAGGTTTTTTACGGCTCCGCTCAATGATAGAGGTGGGGCGCGACGTTTTCATTTCGCTCGAAACTGAAACAGGGAAAATGATAGAGAAATTATGGAAAATGAAAAATCACAAAATATGAGGAAAAATGAAAACTATTCCCATGCGGGTATACCGTGCAAAAGCGTTTCGTTCCGAGAAGTATTCCGGTTATCCTTGTAACGGCGCGGCACATATGTACTCGAGAACGGAATCGGAGTAGCTTCGCTCGAGATGATATAATTTATCGCGTCGGTTTCGTTAGCTCGTTTTTATCAAAGCAGCTTTTCCCCTTGGCTTCTTCTTTTTCTTTTTTTCCCTTTCCGATTTCATAGTCTTATAAACGGAACTTGTCGTCGCGACATTGACACGGTGCCTAAAGTTTGACGCGGCAATCGCGTTCCCTTATATTGCACTATAGCACTCGCCCGCCATCAGTGTGTCGATCAAAATTATCCGAGAAATCGATAGGCCGTGCTGTGTTTACCAATCAAAACATTCCGTTCGTTACCATGTCTGTTTTATCTGTACCAGGTAATTTAGCGTTTCATAGAACTCGTTGCGTTCTTGGAAAAAAGGGGCGACTGTCCTTGTGCGACAAATTCGTTTTTCTACGAATACCTGAAAGGGTATGTGAGACAGAAAAATGGCCGATCACGCAGGATCACCTCCTGGTCTTTTCACGGTCGTGTGAGTGCGTGCGTGTGTAAATCGAGGAGACAAGTAGTGCTATAACGCAGCCAGTGCGAATAAGTGCACAGCTCACGTACCGTCTGTTTTCTTTTCTTTCTTCCTTTTAAAAAACGTGGGAGCGCACTCTGTCTGGTTGTCCGTGCAATCGACGATTAAACCCGATTAAGTCGCGCCTCTCGTTTGATGCATACGTGGAAAGAATTTCACGGTGAACGCGACTCTCTGTCCTCGAGTAGACAATGGTGCGTCAGCAAGATGACTGAAATTGCAGAAGGAACGATACTCGTGCATCGCTCTACGTTCTTTCTGATCTCGGGTAGAGCACTTTCCTATTTCGCCTAGTCGCGATTCTGCACCTCCCTCTCTCCCTCCCCGGGCTGTATAGTTTACGTATGATCATTGGTTCCTTCCGTGTAACCGGGATCGAACACGCTCGTTATCCTGCTTTAGAACATTCGATTCCTCATCCATCTGTCAACGATCCTCGGAATTATCGGAAAGCAAACTCGATCTGGTTAATCGATCTATAGATATCAGTCGATCGAAGGATTGCTACATTGACGTATCGACACAACTCGATGTGAACGCGAATACGGTGGTCTCACGCGGCCACTTTCCGAAACAATCGGTAAAAGGCGCGCGCGCATCATCGCGGATGAATAGTCGAAACATCAAAGTTCTACTCGATATTGCAACGGAATTGTCGATATTATCGGCGCATCGTTGTTACGTAACAACCAAGTGGAGGAAACAAGGGCGGTTGTGTGTACTCCGCGGTTTCATGCAATACATTTCGACAAATTTCATTTAAAAATCCACAATGATTTCTTCGTCTTTACATCTTCATCGATGTCAACCGTTTGGACGAACGTCGAATAGTCTCGAACGAAAGGTCGATATACGAGTTACACTACGGGATGCCATATTCGTCTTAGCCGCTTATTACATTTCGCTGTAGCATCGTGTTTATTTGCTATCGCGGTGATGATGATGATATCATCGATGTCGATAAAACGCGAAACTTGGTTATGTTCGAGCGTTTCGTCGTTGAGTTTTCGGTGTCCCTCGGAACTATACTTTCTCCTATGCTCGTCCGTCGTCGGGTTAACCCCGTGAATCGCAGTGATAATACTTAACACGCGAATTCAGGCCTAGAATTGAGATCGAGATCGCGCAGGAAACTACCATATAAATTCCGTGCGAGCGTTTCTGAATTATTATGTAACGAAGAGTAGTGTCGAGCGATTCCAATTGAGGGTTACATGCACGTAGACTATACGTAACGAACGGATAGATAGGCAGAGAAAGCGAGCGAGAGAGAACTGCAGATAGACCAAGAGATCAAGGAGAGGAGAGAAGAAAGGAGAACCGCGGAGATGACTCGAGGAAAAGAAGAGATTTAACAATCACGGCACGAGAACGATATCGAACGTATATCGAATTTCGTCCATTTCGTGTTTCGTATTGCATTTTAAACCCGTCGAAAATTCGGCATTCGATTTGTAAACGATTCTGTAGAATTTTAAACATGTAGTGAACTAAGGTTATAAAATTGTACTAGTACTTCCGTGTCGATCATTCGCCATGCATTTACTCTGCTTGTTGTCAGCGAGCAGTTTCTCTGTTTCCGGTGGATCTCCCTCGAATACGTTCACGAGTTAGTCAAGTCGATCTCGTGAAAGATAAGCAGGGAGATCAGTAGGAGGAACGATGCGTGGCAATTGACGATCGGGCGGGTCGATTCGTTCGGCAAGTTACCCCTGTCAAGCGAGAAACGTTGCACCGAATGTACGACGGCAGTTTCTTTTTGTCGGCAGGCGCCACCGCTTCCGGCGCGGCAGACGCGAACACAGGAGACTAGAGCGAGAAAAGAGAGCAAAGGAGGCAGGAGGAAGTTGGTTGGACGCGTATATACATTAAAGCGAGAGTTTTAAGACTTGGTTTCGCGTCGAAACGGTGCCTAACTTAAACACCGATGTTTCGTCGATACTATCCTCTTCGCGTTACGATCGGTGACGACAAACGCGACTTCGTAAATTGTCGTATCGCACGTCGCAATTTTTGACTGTCGTAAATCGAATCGCACTATCGATATATCGATATTCGTTCGACTTTGCGCGAAGTTCGGGGTTGGTCGGTCACGTGATGCGATCGCGTCTAGATTTGAGGGCCAATTGGCTGCGCGCACATGCGACGCGGAATAATAATTTTCGAAATCGATTCCAGCGATTAGGTTTGTTTTAAAGTTGGAGAAAGATAAGATAAAAGCGAGTCGTTAAACGATCGATTTCTTTGTTTTGTTTCTGGACGAAAGGCCTAGTCCAGGCGGCGTCGGTGACAACGGTGTCCAAGGAGTGCGCGGCAAAGGCCTGCCGCACGTGATCTACTGCCGACTTTGGCGCTGGCCGGATTTGCAGTCGCACCACGAACTAAGGGCAATCGAGCATTGCGAGTACGCGTTCACGCAGAAACGGGACGAAGTCTGCGTCAACCCGTACCATTATCAACGAATACAAACACCAGGTAGGTACACTGCTCCTACCGATTGCTTTCGTAACTTCTTCTCGTGGTCACGTGCGTTCCCGCGCGATCTGATTCGATGGCGCAGACTCGCTAGTTCGTATTGAGAGAATAAATTTTGTCATGGTCAACGTATGTACATTCGCTCGGTTCAGGGTTCAACTTTATTCATTATTCGAAACTGAGAAGTTTCTATTCCGAAATATCTGTACTAAAGTATCAGTAAGGTATGATTAGTTTGGTTTCTAGAAGCATAAAAGATCGTGTGATTATTAGTATACGAATTTTTGCAGTTTTGCCAGCCATTCTCGTACCACGGCATAATTTAGCCGGGGACGAGTCCGTCCTTTATAACACTTCCATCGAGGAGCTCAGTGTTAGCGTGCCAGAAAATACGAGCTTCCACGCGACGTTAAATCATCAGCACCATAATCAACAGAGTATACCGCAATCACCGCAGCAGCAACAACAGCAACAACAGCAGCAGCCACCGAGCAATCCGTATCAAGGAATGCAGGTTGGTGCCAAGTGAATTCATCTTGGGTTGCGAGAAATAGCGTTTAAAAGGTCACATTTTTCGAAAAAATTTTTATTTTTTTTCTAGAGTATGCAGGCGACGAGTCCGGCTAGCGTTGGGAGCCTAGGAAGTGTTCAGGGTTCACCACATCCGGCGCCTGGATCTATGGATCCTCCTGCCGATACTCCTCCTCCTGGATATATAAGCGAAGATGGTGATAACATGGATCACAACGACAATATGTCCTTATCGCGTTTGTCTCCCAGTCCTGTGGACGCACAACCAGTTATGTATTGCGAACCAGCCTTTTGGTGAGTGGGTCTTCATGAAATTAGGCAAAATTAAATCTCGATGCAAGTGGGTGTCATTTAAGACACTGATTGTATCGAGGATACGATTGATGCATGATTCAAATAAGTCTTTTTGTTTAACCTCATATTTGTTTCTTCGTTTTTGCAAGGTGTTCGATAAGTTACTACGAATTGAATACGAGAGTGGGCGAAACCTTTCATGCGTCCCAACCGAGCATAACAGTGGATGGATTTACCGATCCAAGTAATTCCGAACGTTTCTGTTTGGGTCTGCTGTCGAACGTTAATAGAAATACCGTAGTCGAACAGACGAGACGGCATATTGGGAAAGGAGCTAGATTATATTACATTGGCGGTGAGGTGTTTGCCGAATGTTTATCCGATTCGAGCATTTTCGTGCAAAGTCCTAATTGTAATCAACGTTACGGTTGGCATCCAGCCACAGTTTGTAAAATACCACCCGGTAAGTAGTGCGTTCAGCGTTATCCAAGGGTGCCTTTCTTGTATTTCTTTAGCGTAAAGATCAAAGCTTATCTTACAGAAATTTTTCCTGTTGATCTTTCTTGCAGGCTGCAATTTAAAGATTTTTAACAACCAAGAATTTGCGGCATTATTATCGCAATCGGTTTCTCAAGGATTCGAAGCTGTGTATCAGTTGACTCGGATGTGTACGATCAGAATGAGTTTCGTAAAGGGTTGGGGAGCAGCGTATCGTCGGCAAACCGTGACGTCGACTCCTTGTTGGATCGAGTTGCATTTAAACGGTCCATTGCAATGGCTCGATAGGGTACTCACGCAGATGGGATCACCGCGTTTACCCTGTTCCTCGATGTCATAAGGTTGTATGCTTTTCTCCTCGATGAATGCGAGAAAACAGGGACGATACGTGTGCTGTCATTGTCGTCGTCGTTGTGTAAATTGGTTTTTCTTACCGCGGATTCATTGTTTTATCCGATTTTTTCCAACCATCGACTACAGTGATAAACAGTGCAAGAAACGAGGTACGATTACCATTTTCACGAAGCGTGTATGTGTATCCTAGCTTCAAAAGTGTATGGAATACGAAATCGACTTCGTGTTCGAAGTGCCAGAAAAGCATTCGATCGAATGAATGCAGATAAAACTGGCGATCGGTTAGCTATAGGAACGCTCAAGTGCTCAAATCGCGATGCTTCATCGATGTTTCCTACGGAAGAAAGGAAAGGACGATGTGCGGGCAAAAGAGTGCAGACAAAACCGGTTCAATGTAACATTCACACAGTCATCACCAGTACAGAAAATCAATTCTTCGATAAACTGGGATATCACGATCGAGAGTACTAAATAACAAAATAAATAGATATTGTTGGCTCACTTATCGCACGTTCTGTGTGGATATAGTGCTTTACGATTCAGGGTTACGAATCCGATTTTAACTGAATTAAGAGGGCGAAAAACAAGCGTGACTCTGTGTGTATGTGTATATATACATATATATATATATATATACGTATGTACGTACGTACGTAACCAGATATGTAGGTGCATATGTATATGTGTACCACGTTGAAAGAAAAGCTCAGTCTTTACATATTTTTATCGCTTGTTAAGTCAACGCACTCCAGTCGTACAGTATACGTCAGCCCTTACAAAATAATACATAATATTATGTACATTCACACAGTTTATAGTCTGCTGAAAAGAATTTCTATAGGGTGGGTAAACGTGTATACCCGTTGAAAAGTTTCTAACAGCACTGGTCTATTCGAAGTCTTTGTCAGTGTTTTTCCTACGAATAAGACGTTAAAAAAGAAATATACCTGTAAAGTCTATTTCTCTTATATGATAATAATAAGGAAGAATTACAGTGTTCAATATGTACGTAACTATTTACACGTTTTGTTAATGTTACTACATCCTCGAATGGACCAGAATGTTCGAATATTCTCACAATGAATCGCATCAGGATGGATAGTTATGTTTCTGCGTGTTTCGAGGTTTTATGAATGGTTAGTCAGTTGAGATGAATCATCATGCATCATGAGCATATAATGCGAACAACGTTTGACACAGGACAGACATTTTTTGACCGAAATTGGAAATGTTGTTATGTATTAAGGTGTCTTATCTTGGATAATTGATATTCTTATTAAGAGTAAGCGCTATATTTCTTAACGTTGATAGAAGTACTAAGCGCACGAAGTCTGTGCTAGACAGAAATATCTATTTACTTGATATCGTATGGAAAAAATTGATCAATATTTCAGAAAATTATGTACGTATATCTACTACCGAGCGTCGGGAAATTTATGCGCGGCATAGGAAACGTTAAAGTGCACATTTTGGTGTTGATGTTCAGTGTAGCGAAACACTCGTTAGTTGAGAATTGTTGCAGAAGTATTTGGTTCATTGTATAGGATTGTAAACAATATTTCTTACGCGGAAAATATGTTTTTGCATGCAAAGGATGATCAATTTGATTATACAATCTTTGACGAAATATAGTTGAAACGACGTCTTCTGAGATTTTATATGGAAATCATGAATGTACGAAAAGCGTATACAGTTTTCGAGCGATACGAAAGGTACGATGTAATGATAATTTGTAAACATAAGGAAACTTTATCACGAAGAGAGGATGCAAGAAAATAATGGTCTGGCCTTGAATGTGAGATGCTTTTAGATATATCGAGCACATTGTTTGTATACTATTTTAAATTTATTTACAAATTGTTTCAGAATCAAGTGTATTAAAAATTTCTATTTTATTGCAGATTTTATAAAATATTTCATATTCGAGACTAACCGAAGCAAAAGAAATACAATTTTTAAACAACTTCAACGTCTTTCACGTAGAACGTATGAACAAGATGAGATAACGAAGTTACGTATTTTATTATATTACGAGATATATATTAGTATCAATGTACGAGCAGTCTTTGCACAAAGTGCATGGATTCAGTTGTCTTTTTCTTCTTTTTTTAACGAATAAATTTTTAAAGATAATCTATACACGACTTCTGTGGAGTCTTTATGTACGATGGGGGCCAATTACATGCACAGAATGCGAGATACGATCTCAATAAGAACGTCAAACGTTATGGAGAATCGGTTCCTCTTTATGTATTTTTTTGCCAGTATCGATCATTTTACAATGTTTCTAATTGACTTTTGAAATAGCGAACAATTGGTTAAACATTAATATGTGCATAAATCTGTATAAATTACACAAAGTAACGGAAAACAATCGAATGTTTTCGTTAATAATTAAGGTTAAGAAAACGTCGTCGTGAATAATCGCTAATGCGAAATCTATTTTTTTAATAGTATCTTAATCGTTTTGACGAAGAAGAATTATGTGCTAAGTTTTTAATCACTTTTATGAAAAGGCGAGTGATCCATTATAGATAACATTTGTCATGAATCGTTCAACGTCTTTTGTTCGTATTGCGCAGCTGTTCGCTTTTTAATATTTTACGTATCTTTTCCTTCCTTTTTCTCTCTTTTTACTATTTACAGATTGACCTTTTATACGTCGTATGATCATAAGATGCGACAGTGACGACGACGATTCGTGAACTTGCCAATTATATATTTTTATTGAATCGATATCTTGTTCCAACAATTATGTTGCATTACTAATTTTGAAAAAAATATCGAAGGGAGGTCAAGCTTGGGCAGTAGCTATGGAAAACATAGTTGAGAAGAAAAAAGAAATCGCCAGATTTCATGTGTCATCATTTTATTGATACTTCGTTGAATCTTAGATAGTGTTCTAATCGCATAGCCTAAGGGCACGAATGCATTGATTTTTAACCAAGATATTTATTTATCTTAATCAGCACGCATATTTGATGCTTCATTCTGTGAAAAAGAAACGTCTGTACCATCGTAAAAGCTTATTGGAAATTACAAAAGAACCGTGTACACATTTCGTGAAAGTCGAACACGACATCGTCGGGCAGCTCGAATAATTGAATAGTAGTACAAGTGAGAAAAAAAGAAAAAAATAGCTGTTTATTGCCAATATAAGATGCACACCTCCTTGGACTCAGACTAATTGGTACTGTCTCGCATAAGAAAGAAATTAAAGTTTATAATTATTAAACACGTAACAACCACTTGCCTCTCTGCCAGACTGCCACTAGTGTACTAATTAAGGAAACATGAACAGGGGAACCGAAGAACTCGCCCTCGCCTTTCTTCGTCGTCCTCGAACTCCTACTCGTTCGTTTTACGTTAGCATAAGATCAAAATACACTTATAAGGTGAAAGAAGAGACAGACCAATGAGAAACGCGTTTATTTCGCCAAAGTATATTAAGTGTAGCAATTGCCAAAGTTTTTTTTGTAAGTACAAGAATGTCGAGTCGATTAGTCGCAGTAGTCGCGATTCAAACGCGCACGAATTGTTAAATTATCAGCGCTATCGCCTTTTTTTCTTGAAAATTCGTAACTGTTACCATTGTTAAGCGCGCCACGTCGTTATGTTTTATCTTCATTTTTATTTTACGTATGTTTAGTGTCTTGACCTGCCGAAGAATCGAGTGGTCCGACGATTATAAATTTTTAATTCTATAGCTACTTATATATTTCGTGTGCTAATAGCAGCATGCACACAAAGGGAAGGATCGACTAAATGATAACTTCTACAAATCAGATATTTTTTTACATATTGAAAAGACGTGAAATTGTTTTACGTGCGATATATTTGATGACGGTTAATCACGTCGATGTTTCCCTGGTGTGGATGAGATCTTTTACGAGAATACGAGATAAAATCGAGAGCTTGAAAGAACGAGTGCGGGAGTATATAGATGAGACGTTGCGACAAGAAATATCGAGTGTGAGACTGTATAATAATTATAAATAAATGTACACGTTAAGTATAATAAATATGATTCTGTCGCTTTTTATTACGTCATAGATGCGAAGAAACTACACCTAGCAATGTCACAGGATAACATACCCATAAATACGACGAGGTAAACCTGTCTAGGAACATCACTACATTTATGGGAACGCAAAATTGTTGGGACTAGGTGATAAGAAAATTTAAATCCATTGAACTTTGTGTGGCAAAGAATTTGTATCATTTGACTACGACAAAATGAATACAATCTATACAATTATACAATGTTGCGTTTCAACAACTTCGTCATCAACGCCCGTGACTTGGTAGCAGCAACAATTGTAATAAAACCTTGATGAACTGATTTTATGGTTTCACATTTAAAGAGTAACATTTTCAAAGTGAGTTCTTAGAATTGTCTAAAATTGTCGAATTATATTAATTTTTTTATACATATATATTACGGACGAAGTGACTTTATATTTTGACTACATGGCACATCGATTAAACGTATAAGAAGTTTTAGAACATACGATAAATTACTAATTCGTATCATTTAAGTTGGATTATAATATATATGTTTAAAATTCTTCATATTAGCTTCAATTATACCGACAGTTGCTTAAATATTTTTTTTAATAACGATTAAAATACGATATCACATATAAATCGAATGTGATTAACGTACTTCGTTGGAACTTCAATGTTCAAAAAAAATGGACCACGAGCGTAGACTAATTATAAAATATTAAGTTCAATAATACCAGATCCATAATTTTCGGCATATAATATAATCAAATGATGTTTCGATTTGGATTAAAATCCAATGAAAATTTTTCTCATAAATGATAACGCGGATATGATAAACTTTTTTAAGACTTTCTCTTCCTCTTCTTCTTCTTCTGCTTTGTATGCTATCTCTTTCCCCTCTTTTCTTAAAATTGGTTTGTTGCTGCTGATTTTATGTAAATTGTTATAAGCGGCTTCGATGTTTAGAGGTTAACATTTTCTTTACAGAAAATATGCTCATAGAGAGGCCAACAGTTGCAAGGATATACGCTGATTTGATAACATTGCGTTCCAGCATGTTCTTACGGAATGCGGACGAAACGGACCCCTGCACCAAAGAACAAATTTGTAGAATTTTTATTTTTTCTATAAAAGGATTACATAAACTAAAGAAATTATAACGTTTTAAGGCTATTGTCTTGTATGAAAGAACTTGATATGTATTATATAAGATTTATCTTTAAGTGTTAAATATATTTTACCTGTTGCACAGATAATCTGAGAGCATACAAGGTGGGTTGAGATAGATTCATCTCTATGCCAAAGGTTTGCTTCGTACTCTAAAAGAAATACAGAACACGTAAGTTGCGTATTTTTTTTGCATGAAATATAGGCATCAAAATTACACGCAGTAGACATATAAAATTGGAGAACGTCCCAAATTGGAGATTATTGTAAACAGCTTGTTTATTTTAAATGCTAATGCTAATTCTGTTAATGTATTGTTCATAAAATTATATTAGAAATCATTTTGTTATTTTGTTAAATTTTTACACATTATTTTGTCTTATTTTTCAAACTAGAAATATATTTTACTGGAAATTTAAAAAAACTTATGTGGGAGACGAATAATATAAATAACATGAAAATTGCATCGATAAAAAGTGACAAACGCGTACATGTATTTAATTTAAAAAATTGGCTTGCTATCGACCATTAAAAATAAAACGAAAATCAATGATATTTTTGTTGGTAAAGTTACTAATGTTTGATGTTAAATAACCTTAATGCGAAATGTTAGTTAAGTTAGATCTGGCGTCGTCTAAGACTACATGTTACTTTATATTTCAGTATCTTTATGTAACAATATATATTTTCGACCTGTGATATAACAAAATTTTATTTTCTACAAATGTATCACATTAAAATGTCATATATTTATGTCATGGGAAGTGAAAGATGAAAATACTTTTTAAATTTATGTAAGATGTACATAGTTAATTTTGTCATATTATTATAATTAATTATTAATATTACCATGTACATTATACAAACATTGAAACGGACATTTTGTAATACAAGGAAATAAAACGTCAATATAGTTTGAATGTTATCAGATACATTATAGTATTAGAGTGTAACCATACTTGCGGCGTATTTATTACTCCATTTGTGTTAGTACATGCCGATATCACACGTATTAAATGCATAAAAATAGAAAAATACATTTTATAATATAAGATTTATTATTGATACTGTAAAATTTAATTGAGTTTAAATACTAAGTTCAGTTAAAATAAGTATTGTTGACATTTTTTTGTCAATAAAAGAATATAATGTGCGGCGACGTTAACCTATAAATTCCTAATTGAATAGACCTCATTAAGCTTAACAACATAAAAAGATACAGCAAATACCAAATTTTATATTAATTTCAAGAAATATTTAATATTTCTGCAATATTTCATTAAATACATTCTTAAAACACGAACAATTCTACTTCTTAAATAATAGTTAAAAGAATGCATAGTGTGGAACATTCTTGGGCGTTCTCTTACGTAATCAATAAGAGTATTTTTATATATCACAAAATAAATATTTCAATATTAGAATTAGTTCACTGTGAAAATATATACTGGAATAGTATACTTACCACCGTGTGCGAAACGTGCCGATGAAAGAGACGATCACTGAGGGTTTACGAACCTTCTACTTAAGCTGTTTTCTCAACACTATCGATTTTACGTTTCTGAACATTGATTAACGTAAATTGCGCCATCTTTTAACAACTGTCTATACTTACACTATCATTTCCACTGTAACTTGCGTCTGGCAATGAGGAAATTTTGTTTGGTTTAATGTATATTGTATTTCCAGAATATGGTATGGAAGCTCTACACGTTTACCATATGATGGTACTGAATTTAAAACTTTTCACATTAAGCAAGAGATGTCACTTGATTATACTCTTGTGTAATAAATTAAAAATTTATATAATATAAACATTCTCGTATTGTCTATATAACAATGTACTAAAGTTTATTCAACATTATATCATTTTATATAAGAATAATTTATTGGCGAGCTGTACAATAAATATATAACATCGTTATTATTACTATAAAAAAGATGTCTTTGTTTAACGATCATCTCACTGGTTGAAAGATTAACTTTGTCAGAGAAAATAGTTACTCAATGACGCATGTTTTATCTCGGAGTCATTTCCGTGGGATACCACAATATCCTTTGAAATCGTCAGTAGAGTCATACTTCGCTTGTTTAAAACTAAATTCTCATCAAAAAGTGAAATAATGTCCCGTTGGATGATATTCCTGTTTTTGATTCAGTTGTTTTGTTTAGTGTTTTGCCAGTATAAAGATGCGGAAAGTCTCTGTGCGTCTCAACAAACCTGCAAGTATTGCCTGCAGACTCCGCGATGTGTTTGGTGCTCCACTCCGGTAATTACTGATACCTGAATTATCAATAAAAAGCTTTCAATACTTTCAAATTGACAATGAATATTTTATTTAGGTGTACCATCAAAGCGGGAATGGACCTTTGGTACGATGTGTTACCAGAGAAAAATTTTTAAAAGAAGGTGATCACTGGTGTCAAAAATCAGATGTGATAGATGCAAGAGATAATATAACGCTGCTGGAAAATAAACCGCTATCCTCGACGAAACGCTCGAGTCCTGTTCAGATTCAACCCCAAAGGATTCATTTGACACTCAGACGAGGTAAGCAAGCCCTTTCGTAGTTACGGCTAAATTGTTTCTCTTGGTAAACCATCTCGTTCGAAATTAATTCTTTGTTCACAGGTGAAGAATATCGATTGATCTTGAGATACAGTCAGGCAGAGGACTATCCAGTGGATTTATATTATCTGATGGATTTATCGGCGTCCATGGTAACTTATAGGGATCGATTGTCAGAACTGGGGCTCCAATTGGCAGAAGCTATGCGTAATTTGACATCAAATTTTCGTTTAGGATTTGGTAGTTTCGTGGACAAAGTTGTATTGCCTATGACAAGCACAGAGCCGGAAAAGTATCTTGAAACTTTCATGTTCACATACCATACATGTCGCTACGCTTTTCTAATTTGACGTTCCAATCTTGCAGACTAAAACAACCATGTGTATTGGGTACAACAAGAAAACCATGTGCTCCGCCGTATGGATACAAGAATCAAATGCCTCTTACCGAGAACCTTAACCTTTTCAAAGTAATCGTTTTACAGTGTCATTTACTTTGATTGCTAATTCACAATCTAATTTTCAATCTGTGATCCTAATTCTTTTTTGAGGTAGACTAACGTGCAAAAGGCGCCAGTGTCCGGTAATCTCGACTCTCCCGAGGGTGGTCTCGATGCACTGATGCAGGTGATGGTTTGCACCAAGGAAATTGGCTGGCGACAGAATGCCAGACATCTTATCATTTTCTCCACAGACGCCAGTTTCCACGTAGCTGGGGATGGGAAAGTACGTAAACGCGATTGGACGAAGACTGCTTTATATTTCTTCGAAAATTAAATATACTTGCGTTTCAGCTTGCAGGAATAATCGAACCCAACGATTGCCTTTGTCATCTGAACGACGAAGGGTTCTATACGTACTCGCTCCTCCAAGATTATCCATCCATAGCTCAGGTATGCAATTTCATCTTTTGCTTAAATGCGCTGCGCAAGTAAAGTATTCGTTTATAACTGTATTTTACGTAGATTAACAGAATAGCTCGCGAGCACAACATGAACATCATATTCGCCGTTACGAGCCAAAGGAATACGACGTACAAATTATTAAGTCGAAGCATCAGTGGCTCATCTACTGGAACGATAAATAGCGATTCTCAAAATGTAGTTTCTCTTGTTAGTAGAGAATACGAGGTACGTGCGAATCTGCATACCTAATATTCGTGCTTCACGGATAAATCTTGATAATTTTCTTCAGAAACTGGTTAACTCCATAACAATGACGGACAATGCGCCAAAAATGATCGACGTGAAATACTTCTCGCGATGTTTGGACAAGAAAGGTGAACTGAAAGAACGACAAGAATGCGGAGGATTACGAGTGAGCGATGTCGTTGAATTTGAAGTAGTGTTGCAGGTACATACATATATACATACTTTGATATATCGGATAACTTCATTCGAGACGTACGTCGCACAAACTGTTTCGATCTTTGATGCGTAAAATCTTCTTGTTCGACATAGGCGACGGAATGTCCGACAAATGCCGAGGAAACCAAGACTACTATGCAGATAAAACCAAGAGGCATAAACGAGAGCTTGACGATCGATCTGAGTATAATATGCAGTTGTCCTTGCGAGGATCCACAATATCCGGTAAGACGGTTAACCTAACACTAGTTGGCAGATCTGTCTCGTCGTTATAGTTTCACAGACGTGTATACATGCACCATCTGAACCTTTTTCGCACATTTTGATTGAAAATGTAGGGTTACAAGGAAAATTCGGAAGATTGCAGAGGAAATGGTACTTTGGTCTGCGGTATTTGCTCCTGCAATGACGGCTTTTACGGAAAGCAATGTGAATGCGAGGGAAACGAAGTAAGAGCCGAGAGCGAAGCCGCAATGGCGAATTGCAAGCCTGACAACGACACCACGGAAATTTGTAGTGGCCATGGGATCTGTAAATGTGGTGTGTGTGATTGCGTAAAGCGTCCCAATCCGCAAGAAGTTTTTTACGGGAAATATTGCGAATGCGATAATTTCTCTTGCAAACGCAGCGGCGGATTGGTAAGTGAATGTCCCCGTCGATAACCGATTAAGCAAACAAGGAAAAAAAAGATGCTTCTCGACGAAGTGCACGATTTCAACGCGAGAGGTCATCAGAAGTACGGTTTAAGTTACGAGAAGAATGACAGCTAAACGATTTCTCGCGCGGTGCGTAGAAATAGCACGACGAATGCATGCGCGCGCAGAAACGCTGTTTACTTCGCATTATTACGTACCAGCCGAACGTATATATCCGTGTATCGTAAACTTCGCAGTGGTGAAGTTGTTCGGGTAATTTCCCTTTTAAGGAAACCTGTACGGTGCCTTTTAGAAAAACGGCGGATAAATTATACGTCCTTGCGTGTATTCTATTATTCCCTCTAACGTTGTTCTTGCGTTTAAGGTTTGTGGCGGGCGAGGCAAGTGCGAATGCGGTACTTGCAATTGCTTGCCGGGATGGGGTGGCGAGACGTGCGACTGCAAAGAAACCAACAGCACATGCATACCGACCAACAGCGAAACCATGGAGATTTGCAGCGGTCGTGGTGATTGCATTTGTGGTAACTGTTATTGTCACGAAAATGACAACATCCGATACTCGGGACAGTACTGCGAGGAGTGTCCCGTAAGTTTTCATCTGCTTATCAATATGCGAATATTCGACGAGTAGTTTATTAAGTATACAAATTGGGTTCTCGCGGTTTCAGATATGTCCTGGACAACGGTGCAAGGAATTGAAGAATTGCGTCGAATGCATGGTGCACAATGCCGGACCTCTCGTTCAAAATAGGAGCTGCGATCAGTGTCTGCATGACATACATATCGTAAGACGATAGATTGTTTGTATTTAAATGGCGGTAATGAAACGTCATTAAAGTTCTGCTATAATTTTCAAACGGACAGGTAGACAAGGTTGAAGAACATCCAGAGGATGAGGAGACTGGGGCTCATATTTGTCGAACTCCTGGCGACGCTGGATGCACATTTGTGTTCAAATACGAATATTACAGAGGTGGTAGTGGGGGAGATATTAAGATATTTAAAATTCTGGCTGAAAAGGAGCGAGCGTGTCCTGAACCTATTAACGTTCTCGGTAAGTGCATAATGGTAAACCGGATACAACGTGCGATAATACATGCATTCCAACGTTTGCATCACAGGTGTTGCTGTAGGATTAATAATTAGTACTGTGATTATCGGTTTCTTGATTCTCCTCATTTGGAAGATATTAACAACGATTCACGATAAACAGGAATTCGCAAGATTCGAACGACAACGCGCTCTTGCTAAATGGGATAAGGTAAACGATATTGATTTTTTATTTTCATTTAATTAGTTGAATTCATTTTATTAATGCAATAACTGCTGATTTAGGGGGAAAATCCATTATACAAAAAGGCTACATCGACATTTAAGAATCCGACGTTTAACGAGAATTCGAAGGACTAGGTAAAATTTATTTCTATAAAACAAATATCAGCGCACGAGATGTTTCCAAGCAAAGACTTTTGCTCTACTGCAAGGTAGTCACTCCGATAGGTAGCGCCACCATAAACGAACTGAGAACGACGACGCCATGTTGGTTAATTGCTTTGCGAGAAAACAATTTCTAGTCGATGAGAAGAAACGTTTATCCTTCCAATCTTTATGGGAAACAACTTCTGCCTACTTTTATACTCGCATTTTTATCCAAGGCATGAGTGACGTGTTAAACTTTTTCTCCACTTTTCACGCGAATCTCCCAATCCGTTTTCGGTACTTTACTTGTAGACTCGTCATTCTGAAACTCCATTCTGTTTTTTGGCGACTATTAATTTGCGATGGTAAGAGACATAAAATATAATATTTTGCGAGAGAGGTATACCAGGAAGTAGAATCAATGTGATCACGATGGCCGGTAAGACGAAGGTCGATAAGCGATCAGTCGTAAATCAATTTTAAATTTGATCCGAGGATTTTGCGTGGAGATAGGTCCTGGCCTTTCGGACGATTGTTTCGAATATCCTCTGGCCTCGTACTTTATTGCTCGCTATGCTCGAAGAAGGCAGCCTCGTAAGGAGCTCGTAAATTCGTCACCATAGTCGGCTCCTGCTGCAAAACCCTGCGGCGACTCGCTGTATTTCCCACCAGAAACCTAAAGCTCTACCCACATTGAATCCGCCCATACGACTTGATTACTCGACCCTGATTATCTCCTCGGTCTCCATTATAGCGGTGCTCGTTTTACGGATAAAGGCGTGTCGAGGAATGCGACGAAACTTTCGACGATTTTCTTTATCGTCGTTATTACGTATTACTGTCAATTGGCAAATGCGAAATAAATAGTCGTCATTCATTTGTCGAGAGTATGTAAGGATGAATAAAAAGTTATTTACCAACATAATGTCATCAACGTGACCTTTATCGTCGGTGTACATTTAATGTTTCCTACATCAAGGTTCGCTACCGTCCGGATTACACGATACGATTACCTGTTCGATAATCGATTTACATTTTTCAAAGGAATAAAGTAGCGTCAAAGAGAAATTATCATTCTAAAGGCAAGTTTCGTTTACCGTCAGCGTTTCTACCAAAACCGACGCAATTTTGCGAGGTTATGATTCGCCTATGTAATCGGGCCTTAAGGATAGCACAGAAAAGCAGTCGAAGGAAGGAGAGAATAGCGAAGCCGGCGCTCCGCATACTAAATCACTGCCGCACGTCCGTTTCTTTACATTGTACAGATTTTATTGATTATTTTACGGCCGGGAACATTGTAAATCTCTTCATCCTGTATCGGCGTCTCACCTCGCTCAGCCGTGAGATGCTCCCACCGGGTGCCCATGGCGCCAATTACGCGAGTCGAACAGTATTGTTGTCGTATTCGTTCTGATCTGTCAGCCGTGGCCTCACGAGCATTCCCTGCGAACTAACGATTACTTTTCACGTCCACCGTATTCCTTGACAAACTTCGTGGAATTTTAACGGAGTTATTTGTTCCAGAACGAGAAGGAACTTCTCCACGACCATAGGTACGAACGAAAAGGCCAGAAATACATCCTAAACGAATTTTCCGAAAATACGCGAACTAACCTATAAAGGGGATACGCAAAGAAACGACACGACGTTTATTTTCATTCTCGGTTTGTTTATTTACATTTTCAATTTATTTATTTACATTTCCAATTTGTTCATCTGCACGTTCGCCGTTACGGATATTCGTGACTCGTGTAAAATCGTTGGCTCATCGTTGCAGCATTCGATATACCGGTACGTCGAAGAGCGTAGCTCGGCTTTCGCCCGCGGAACAATGTTGTTCGTTTTCACGGTCGCTAATGGCCGCCGCCGGTGCCTTAATTACAGCCAAATACGGTCCAATCAGCCCTCGGGGGCCGGCGATGTCGGCCCGTTTCGAGCTTTCAGGCCGTTTGGCATATCGTCGGATTCAACCTTTCGACTGGCTTTCGTTCCTCCTCGGTGCATTCATCCTCGTGCTTCTGGGGCATTGGCGTCGATACACGGCCGATGGAGAGAGGGCGTATGACGAATTCCATTTCGAAACATAATTTCAAGGCGACTCGTGAGAGGGCGCTACGAGTAAAAGTCACTAGTTTTCCCTCTCTCTCTCTTTTATACTATCTACGTCCTTGTCGTATTTCGCGCATGCTCGTACGTTGTTTATGATACGTCCAGGGATTGTTCGTATCGTGGATGGTCGGAAGGTTGATGGGTGCGGAATAAATTTGGGCGATACCGTTGATCGCGGCGCATCGTGCGGCCAGCACTGTCGGACGATCGAGAGCTGGTGAACGGAGGTGCACCACCTCTTCGCGTTCAACGCAGACCGAGGCTCGTTAGTGCGCGCCCGTAAATCAAGCCGCAGGGGTGCCAACCCGCTAATATTACCGGGGTTCCTTCAGGATAGGAGGAGCACGTTCGCGCCGCCGACGCGCACAGTAAACGTTCGATATATCTCATCGATAATGAGTTTGTTAAATGGATTAATATTCCACTTTCTCTTTTCCTTCCATCTGCCGTTTAACCAGATATCCAAAAGCCTGCCGTACTGAACAAATTTCGGTATTCTCGTCGATTCTCGTTTCTCCTTTTGTTTAAACGCTCGCACTTACACGCGTGACAGTATCGCGAGTTTAGGAATCGAGGTTATGTTCTCGCGTCGATTGGACGTGCGCAGCGCCTCGGCCGCGTAATCACGTGAGCATTTCGATTCGAAACGTGGACGCAAGCGCGAGTTTACCGCGCGATGCTTTGATTCGAGGGAAACGAAAGTCTGTTGTTCGCGAAAATTTTTTCCTTCCCTCCCAATATCCTGTTCCGAAGCATTCCGTAAATACATTGAACGGAATGAACGAGCATACGATCGTACGATTAGCGCGGTCCTAACGACGGTTAACTAATAAACGAGATAGCGAGCCTCGTACGTTTCGTATCGATTATCGGGAATATCGTTGGAATCGTATGGAATCTGGTGCGCTCCTGGAGGCTGGATAACTCGTATATACAGCCGGATAATTAATGGAGCCGGTAATGAGCTGATTATTATTAATAATATTTAGCCGAGGTTAAGCCGAGGCGACCCCGCCGTGCTGGAGCCCGGCTGCTCGTTAATTGAATCTGCCAATCATCGTAATGAGCGTCAGCGCCGGATCCGCTGTCCGTTCTTCGTTGTTGCTCTTTAGGGCCTCGAGCTTGATGCTCGTTGCGTTTCGAAAAACGAAATACGCGTCTTGCTCTCTGCAACCCTATCCTAAGAAATGTGAGCAATTTTCTTCACCGACCGCCTTTCGAGAACTTGATCGATATCGCGAACCCCGTCTAGAACCTCCTCGTAATTGTTGCTATTCGTTTACATTAATTACACCAAGCTTGAGCGCGCGCGCGCGCGCGCCAGAAACGAACTTTTAGTAGCTAACTCGGATCAACCGATCGGATCGTTCCTACGTACGCTCTTGGGGATTGGTCGAATTTTTTCTTTTTTAAAACCTTTCTATTTCGAGAATACTTTTTATCTGAGTATACTTTTTCGCTCCTTATCCCTAGAGTAACGCGGAGGCCGAAAGTAGGGTACGCCCGGAGCGTGTCCTTTTAAGGGTACACTTTCACCGATTTTTTCCCAAGGAAGAAGAGCCAGGTCGTGCGATACTGGAAAATGGAATTGTTTACTCGTCACGGCGCAGGGTGGATGGCAGAAGCAGCCGCGATAAGCCGACAAGGGACAAATGTCCGCTCTCCTTTGGAGATAACACTCGGACCCCCTCGTACCCTACGCCTTCTCGGTCAGGATCCCCGGGAATGCGTTCTTATCTGACGACTTTCGCCGTAGGAAAGCAGGATTTCCGGCAATTTCCGGCAATTTCCGTGTAAGCGGAATGCTAATCGCGAAGAGCCCGGCGACTGTCTGCGTCTCTTTTGTTCTAATACTCGAGCGTATACAGTCCGAACGAAAGCGTTCGCCGAGTCGGTAACGGAAGGCACGATAATCGTGGTTTACGTAATAACACACGTTCAGTAAAACGGATTAAGGAAGAGGGAGAGGGAGAGCGAGAGAGGGAGAGAGGAGCTGGAGAGAAGGAGAAGGATGCGCGATGGAAGCGGTTTCGCGAAAACTCGTTTCTGTCGACGCCCGGTGGTAATTTCGTGTATAGGAATTAATAGATTAGCGAAGAGCACGTTTCCTCTTAATTCCAGCCCATTACGGGTTCGGTTTCTTGGCGCAAGGCGGGTCTGCTCGATTATGGAAGATAGCCAAAATCACCGGTGGATCGCGGAATTAGATCGAATTACCCAGACGCGAGATGATCGCCGTACGTAATTTCTCGTAGAATGACGAGCAGCCATCGTCTGGTAGTTGCACGTTTCCACGTGTGATGCCGCTCGCCCTGGGCCCGTCCTTCGTTTCCTTGCGTTTCTCCGTCCGCCAGGCGTCGCTGCGCGATCACGTTCCGCCATTTCCGCCCACCAGCTCCGCGACCTTTTTCCCCACTTCGCGTAGATTTCAATTACGGCTGGAAATTAGAAGCGAATCGCGTTTCACGAATATATCGGCCGCACGACGCCGGCTACCGAATGACGGGAGAAATTAATCAAAATAATCATCTCTGGGGCCCGGAGCGGCCAGCGGGGCCTGTCATTTACTCCCCTGGAACTCTTCTCTAACCTGCCCTCGGATACCCGCTCTATGTATACGTGTATGTATATATATATATATATTATATACGTCTCACGCTATCCGGTAGCCGACCGAAACCTCCAGCCTTTAACCGGGAATCCTACGAGCAGAGCCAACCGATCCATTATTCCGAATCTCTCGACTCGGAATCTTAAATCAACGTTCAGAGAGAAAGAGAGAGAGCGCGCATTTGTGGATTCTCGAGGGAAATTTTATTTTTGACGAGATCTCTCGAACTCGTCCGACCATTACGAGTATCTTCAATCCCGAGTATCTCCATTGACGCGAATTTTCGTTTCCAGGACAAAGCTCCCGACCGGATGCAATTATCAAAGACGGGAACATCGCGTCCGTGCCCTGTGGCGCATTTAAAAGCAATCTCGATACGCATTTTCGCTAACACTTGCCCCCGATGTTTGCCTTTGCTCGGTAATTCCGTCGATGAATCGAGAGAATCCACTGGTCGTCGATTTAAATCAGAATCTCCCTGGGGAACGTTCGTCCCGAGATCGCGATTTCGTTTGGATATCGGAACGATCGCGAATGATTCGGATCGATCGTTTCTGCGATCTTCGTGGCCGGTCGTTTCGCGGATGCTCGAACGCGAGGCTCAACGAGGACTCGATTCGCGGCGAGGACGAAGGACGAAGCGGAGGAGAGACGGAAAAAGAGAGGAAGAGAGAGAGAGGGACAAAGAGGGTGGGATTCGAGGGCGCAAAGTAACGCCATCGGACACGCGAATGAGAAACGGGACGGTGTTTCGTGGAGGCAGGAGGTCCGAATGGGCCAATAACTTTGCGAGCTTATGTTCCTGAATATAAAGGGGACAGTGGTACTTTGCGGCACGATGTCACTCGAGTATCCCCGTGGCACCCTCGCTATTATTCCCGTAGCCCCCTGTTCAGACCCCGAACGTATCCTGATGCACGACTGTCGTTTTTATTCAAATGCACGCCCCTGCAAAGCTAACGCGATGGCTCTCGCAAATTCGCCAGGGTGATTCACGGTTCGCCGTTATCTCCGCGTCCGCGACCAGTCGGACATCGCCAAGGTTGCACAGCCTGTCACGGCCCTGGGACGTCGCGTTAACGTTGCCACGTTGATCCGACGAGGTCCCGGAGAGGTCGTACCCGCTAGTTTCTATTCGGCCGACAACCTGAACCGTCCGTGTAGGTCCCGAGGAGGAAGAGAAGGTCGGTGGTTGGCACGCGGAGAGCAAAGACTCTCTTGGAGAACAGTTGCTACACGCCGGTACACTCGTCCATGGACACGCGGCACGTTGCCCGCGAGCTCCTGTGGCGCTCACCGGGTTTCGACACCCACACGCCGTGTCGCCTCACCAAACACATAAATAACGACAGTTTCGGAGACTCCGCGTCACCGTTCACCGTTCACCGCTCACCGTTCACCAAGCGTCAGCCATTTTCGACGCGCCGAACAGACAGCGCCTCGTAGCCCTCCGCTACGTCATCCTTCCAGCGGAACCGACGTCCACCGTTGCGCTTTCACGGTTTTTCAAACGAGAATTCCGCTGTTAGTTTTTGTCTCGGTCCGTTCGATCGGTACGTACCAGATACGTCGTCGCGTCCAGCCTGATCCAGCTAGGGTCTGTCGGGTTTCGGCCAGGTTCCTCCGCCCGGAAACAGAAGAGGCGCCGGTCGAGGTAGAGGGGAAATTAGAGGTCTAAAAGGGGAAGAGGAGAGTTTAGCGTCAATTGGCCTGCCGACAAGCGAACCGAAATGCCGAAGTAAGCGATCAACTGGCATCGCTTTAACGCGATAGCCTCCTTCCGTTTGCCACCTGTTACCCAGCGTAGGAATCTTCCCCGTACAGCAAACGTTCAGTCGTTCCACGTATGTAGGTGTCCAGAGATTCCACAGCTTTCCCTTTCTCGATCCCTGCGTGCTCGTCAGTGTCAATGTTTCTCGGGTCAAACGAGCAATTTTCGGTGGAAGCCTCGAGATTAGACAGAGTAGGCACCTGGATTCTCGCGTTGCTAGATCTGTAGCATTTCTCGCTAAATTAATCCTATGCAGATAGAGATCTAATAAACAACGACTCCCTTTTAATAACGAAACAGGTTTATTTAATTAAAATATTACACTAAGTTTGGGCGTACCGATTGGGTATGCCATCGACAGTTTGGTAAAGGGA